>NC_133803.1:320833-641666 GCF_043250625.1 Sebastes fasciatus | reverse complement strand
CAATCAGACTTCTTTTTCAAGAGAGAAGTAGGCTCATTTTCTCAGACTTCTATACAATCAGACTTCTTTTAGCAACCAGAGGAGTTGCCCCCTGCTGGCTGTTAGAAAGAATGCAAGTTTAAGGCACTTCTGCATTGGCTTCACTTTTCAGACCCACTGGTTGCCCACTGGTTGTTGCACTAAAGGAATCGTTTGGTTCACTTTATGAGCCAATATGATATACACAATTGTGCCGTTTATTTGAGACATTGAATTGCATTTCAGTGTTCTATGGTCTAAGTGCTTGTTGTCCAGTACAAAGGTCACGTCCAGTTAGGCAGTAATGAGTTTAGCCGCAGTCCCTATGGATACAAAGCCAGAGGAGAGGAATGGGAATAGGCCCTGTGGAAACAGAAAGACAAAGACAGGAGAGAAACGAGTCCATGAAAAGCCAAGACTAGGAAACGGGATGATGAGAACCACATACCAATGGTCAGATCCTCACTGGGCTATTTATATACTGCTGTTCTCATGGGAAAAGGGTGGGGGGTGAGAAAATAGGATGTGGTCATGTTGAGCATTAGGTCTGCATGATGGCAAAATATCAAATATTTACATACCTGCAATACTAATGAGTTGTGTTTTGTAATATCTTCGTATTGCAAACTGATAATTGGTGGTGTGCACTGAGTGTAAAACAAACAGTATTTTTGTACGTGGTATGTTGATATTAGGGATGCACCGATTTGTCGGCCGAACATTGGTATCGGCCACAAAAAAAGGAATAAATAACAACGACAACAAAAACATCGGCATCGGCTATCGGCCAAATTGTTATGTTAAACATCGATATTGGCCCAGAATTTCACAATTGGTGCATTCCTTGCTAATATGCATTAATGCCCTAATTCAGAAGTAGAAGGCTGGTGCGTTCGAAACATACTGTATGACATATGAAGGTCATCGCGTCATTCTTCTCTAGTTTGAGATTAATTGCATTTGTATAAGTACTGGCTAGCCTGCCTGTTTGTGCTTATAAATGTAAATGTACTTAGTCTTCCATTTGGAAAAGCAGTCAGTGTGTTAACATGCACTCCGGTATAACAAGATTAAGGCTGAATTCCAATAATTGGAACTGGCGTGTAATTATTTAAACAAAGTTACCTTGCTGTACTCTGAGTACTCATCATATGATTTACAGAGTTGTATCACTCATTACTCTCTTGGATTAGCCTACTCCTGCCATGTTGATTCTGTGCATACGCCATAAAGGTCACAGAGGGATGTGTTTGGGGAGTGGCATGGCAATATTTAAGGTGTAAAACACACAATCCTATAAATTCATTAAAAGGCGGGTCCATCTGTGTTCTGTTACGTTTTTTTCTAATGGAAATGCCCACTTAGCTGTTTCAAATAGCAGTGATGTAGGTAACCAAAGTAAGCTAATCAATAAGGTCATGAATAATGTGTACACTAGCTGAGGCAAAGTTAGCTGTGCTAAGTTTGGAAATAACTGAAAGAGTTACTTTGGATTTTTTGAAGTGGGGTTGTATGTATGCTGGGGAAAAAAAGTTCGTAAACTTGTGTTTGGTGGATTATTTCTCTGTTGTTACAATGCTAATGGTCATCGTATTTTACATCGTTGGAAAACCTGTTTATTTACCTTCACAATGATGTCCAACTTGTAAGGATCATGCATTTGTGGGATGAGCAGCACAGCTGATTATGTGGGTAGCGCCCAAGAAAAATGTTCCAAAATGCTTTGCCCCAATGGTAAACAGTGTATTCTCATAAGGCTACCAGGAAGCCTGCAATGACTGCCCTTCACCGTCAGGCCCGTTTGCGCTGGTGTCGACAACACAGACAATGGAACCTGAACATGTGGGGGAATGTGATGTTCAGTGATGAGTCCAGGTTCTGTCTGCCAAAGTTGGATGGCAGGGTCAAAGTATGGAGACGACGTGGAGAACGCTATGCTGATTGTTGCACCGATGGAGTAACAGCTTTTGGTGGGGGCAGTGTCATGGTGTGAGGGGGGGCATCTCCCTCACTGGCAAAACAAGGCTTGTCATCATTGAAGGCCATCTCAATGCAGGGAGATATCGAGATGAGATTCTGCAGCCAGTGGCGATCCCATATCTCCACAATCTGGGACCTAACTCCATCCTCCAAGATGACAACGCTCGCCCCCACAGAGCCAGGGTTATCACAGACTACCTCCACAATGTGGGAGTAGAGAGAATGGAACGGCCTACCAAGAGTCCAGACCTCAACCCAATTCAACACTTGTGGGATCAGCTTAGGCGTGCTGTACGTGTTAGAGTGACCAACACAACCTTGTTGGCTGACCTGGAACGAATCCTGGTTGAGGAATGGAACGCCATCCCACAGCAACGTGTGACCCGGTTGGTGACCAGCATGAGGAGGAGGTGCCAGGCTGTTGTGGCTGCGTATGGATCTTCCACCGCTACTGAGGCTCCTGACGGTATATTAAATGAATAAAGTGTAAAATAGCCAGTATGTCTTGTTTGTTCCCTGTTACTGATAGAGAGTTCAATCATCCAATCCACCAAACAACTCAAAACAAGAGTCAACACCAACAGGAGAATACACTGTTTACCATTGGGAGAGCATTTTGGCAAATTTTGAAGGTAAATAAACAGGCTTTCCAACCATGTAAAATACAATGACCATTAGCATTGTAACAACAGAGAAATAATCCACCAAACACAAGTTTCCGAACTTCTTTTCCCAAGTTTATACTCGCGTGTTCTGCGAGGTAAAATGGCTGTTTTGTGAATTGAGTTAGGTCTGATCTTGAAGACCGTGATATAACGGCTTCAGTTACTGTCGGAACGCGCTGTCTGATGGCGAGGTAAAGCGGCTGTGGACGAGAGCAGCAGAAATACGTATTTTAGCCACCTAAAAAAACAAACATCCGTTTAAGTGTAGGCTATATTTAGAATATTTTCACCCTTTTACCTCGCCATCAGACAACACTTTCTCATGGGGGACTAAAGACCAGACCAGACTCCATTCACAAAAACATTAATTTGACCTGTCAGAAGAGTTGCTGGTCTACCGCTGCATCGATCGGTTCGTTTGATGGTGTTATTGTTCTTATTATTCTTATCCAAACTAGCGTGGCGTCCACACAGCAGTACATTGCTTAGCTTCTGTGCCGTTACTCCTGTCTGCTTCTCCAAACTGGGAGCATGCTAACCGCCATCAATGTTACTATATGTAACGTTAATACACTGACTATAAGGATGTGTATTAACTGTACATGTAGCAGCATATATCATTGTGCAGAAACCTACGTCAGGTCACATGGAATAAAGGTTTTAGAAGGGCTTGGGAAAATAGCATTTTGACACTAAAACATACATACTTTGACCATAATTTGAATGTTTGGATTTGAATACATAAGGAACACCACTGTGAAGCTACAGAATGATATAAAAACCTAACAAAATATATGGATATGGATCCACCCTTTAAATATGGTAATTCATTTTCCCAATCTTATTTCCTCTTGGCCTGTCAGCTACTAAGAAACTTCACAAACAAAAAAAAAATGTACATCTTATTGATTGCTGGGTTAGTTGTGTTTCTGCAAGGCGTGTAAATGGTTTAATTAAAGTACAACTTTGATATGGGTAATTGAGAGAAGTGTACTGAGGGGTATTAGGACACACTGGCATGTTCCAGTTAGTTTTGAGTGGATTACTACTCATGTTGTCCTCAGACACATTTTAATTTGGATGTTACAGGAACAGACCCACAGACTTATCCTGAACTGAACTGTTTAACTTAGCAGGTCTGCTAATAAGTGCTCATCCTCCAGATTCCTCTTTACTGAAGCTCTTTGGCTTCCTGTTTGTGCTGTGTGTGTGTGTGTCTCTCTGTCTCACATACACAGACACAAACACACACTCCCCAGCTGTGTTTGGACAGTACAGCTCATAAGCTCTATCCTCAACACGTGGCCAAATGTAGCCTGCATATTTTTTCTTTGTGTGTGTGCATTTAGCCTGCTTTGTTGCATGCGTGCGTGTGTGCGTGTGTGCGTATGTGTGTATGTGCCTGGCTGCCCATGCTGACTGTAATGTAGCCTGTCATATATAGGTTAACACTACTCTCTGACCTACCCAGCCAATCAGAGGCAGGAGAAGAGAAGAGAAAGCCCAGTGGCCCTGGGCTACGCATAAGGCTGCAGTGCCCATCGACAGAACCGACGGACCGGCTTATTGACTGGCCGTCTGGCTCACTAGTTGTCTGCCTTGCTGGCTGTTTAGCTGATTTTCTGCCTGTCCATACCTAATCTATTTGTCTATTTAACGTCTTAGGTTTTCTGTATCAGCAGGAACGGGGAGGGAGGCAATAAGGGGGGTATTTGACCCCCGTTAGCGTTCTAAGTCCCTGTATTTATTCGCCTGCCGCTCTACAGGGGGGGGGGGGGTGTCGGCCTGTCGCGTGCTTGTTTGTGGCATTAGAGCCAAAGAAACGAGGGCTGGATTGTGTGGAGTTGTCACGGTCATGTTGTTGTGGCCGCCATGTTCTTGGCTGACGCTGATGGTGAAGGAATGCATGAATGGGCAACCCTTTACTTGCTGTTTTTCTCTCCTTTAGTCTCTTTCTCTTACACACACACACACACACCTCATTCACCACATCACCCGGCTCGCCCTGACAGGATTACAGCCTCCTCTGCTTTTTAATTAACGGGTTAAATAGACCCCCCACTATGGACCTCGAAAGGGGCTGAGTGTGTGAGGAGGGGGGAGATGGGGAGGTCACATGACTGTTCATTTAGACCAGTATTAAAAAGAGCCCTGTGTACTTCTGATTAGCATGATTGTGTTTGTGGGTGTGTATATCAGAGCGGAGGCTCATCAAAAGACTAATTAACACATCCACACTGCAGCCGGTTGATTTAAGAGACAGGCATTCTGCCCTTTTTCTAGGTGTAACAAAATAAGCTTATTCTAAATTATACTAGAAAATTATTTAAGAGTTAAAGGCAGGGTTGGTAAACTTAAGAAACTAGAAAGAGTACACTATATTTTAAAAATGATCCAACTGAAAAACCCAGCCCAGTGTTGCCAACTCTTTTCCAATGAAAGAAGGTAGCAGTGCTAGCTCCAAAAGTCCCTAAATCTAGAGAGAAAGTCACCAATTTGGTATGCTGACAAGCCGTCCCTTCAGGCCTCCAAAGCCACTCCCCCAAATGTATCATAATGAACGTAAACGACAGCCAGAGATACCAGATTTTTAAAAAGTTTTTGATTTATTGATTGCTGTCGGGATGTAATGACAATTTCAGCAAATATAACAAAACATGTATTTAAACAGCACTACCAACCGTTAGGGGTGTAAGAAAATATTGACATACATGACTATCGCAATATTATGTTTTGCGATACTGTATAAATTTTCCAAAACGCTCTATCGATTTTTAATTAACCTCTTAAAAATCTGTCTGTTATTATGTCCTTAAGAGGTTGTAGCGGGCTCAGTTTTAAAGCTAGAGTGAAGGCTGGCATTATATGAAACTACAAAACCTAAGGAAACCATCGGTACCAACCATGTCATACCTGCATGTTGCGAAGAACGCAAAATAACAATCCAAAGTTATGCTAAATTTTTTGCCAAGGAAAAACTGGCATGGCCATTTTCAAAGGGGTCCTTTGACCTCTGACCTCCAGATCAGTGAATGTAAATGGGTTCTATGGGTACCCACAAGTCTCCCCTTTACAGACATGCCCACTTTATGATAATCACATGCAATTCTGGGCAAAAACCATACAGTTTTTTTTAATGCAGTATAAATGCATTATTTTTGCCTATTCTAAAAACGTTGTGTTTGAATATTTCTGCATACTGGAGTCCCTAAACAGTCTAGGAATTACATAAATTGGGTATTACTGTAAAGCTGAGGCTCTTGTGGATCCAATGAGCCCAACTGTATTCATGTGTCATGATGTTAGTCCCCATAGTAGCATTTCCCATAGTGACTTTTTTTTACTCAGATTTTACACATATGGTGGTGTGTTCTTTATACTATGATAGTTTTCCTAAAATTTTATTTGAAAAAATTGCAATATATCGCCTTGCTTACAGTATCGCAATATATTGCAACATATTAAATCGTTACCCCTGTATCACGATACGCATCGTATCGCCAGATTCTTTCCAATACACAGCCCTACCAACCATGCCTTTGAAGCTACTAAAGCATTAAATATATAGTCCAATGAGGACATTAAAAAGATAAAAACACTGTTTCAGCAGATGCTTGGCAGCACAGTTTATATAGCTGGAAACTTGGGATATTTATGTTTCTGGGTATAAGACAGGTTTTATAGATGTATGTTTAATCAGTCATAGTAGAAACAGGGCAGCACCACGGTAAAGTGATTAAGAAGAGCCATTCAACCAGATGTCTGAATGTCCTTGAGGAAGATAACTTAGACCTCTCTCAATCAGAACAGACAGACAATACAAACAAATATCTTGATTTCTATACTACTTATAAAGCCGTCTTTACGGTATTTCAGGATTAAGCTTTTTGTTAGCCCATAATAGGGATGCTAATTTTGAAAAAATGTCTTAACCGATAACCGACCCTCATTAACCGATTATTAATCGTTAACCGACAAGATTTGTGCAGTATATGAGCACAACAGACAGCCGAGTCCTCAGTTCACTGTCAGGAGAGTTACTGTAGCAGCCACGATGCTGCGTTCACTGTCTCCAGTTCACCGTCAGGAGAGTTACTGTAGCAGCCACGATGCTGCGTTCACTGTCTCCAGTTCACCGTCAGGAGAGTTACTGTAGCAGCCACGATGCTGCGTTCACTGTCTCCAGTTCACCGTCAGGAGAGTTACTGTAGCAGCCACGATGCTGCGTTCACTGTCTCCAGTTCACCGTCAGGAGAGTTACTGTAGCAGCCGCGATGCTGCGTTCACTGTCTCCAGTTCACCGTCAGGAGAGTTACTGTAGCAGCCGCGATGCTGCGTTCACTGTCTCCAGTTCACCGTCAGGAGAGTTACTGTAGCAGCCGCGATGCTGCGTTCACTGTCTCCAGTTCACCGTCAGGAGAGTTACTGTGGCAGCCGCGATGCTGCGTTCACTGTCTCCAGTTCACCGTCAGGAGTTACTGTGGCAGCCGCGATGCTGCGTTCACTGTCTCCAGTTCACCTTCAGGAGAGTTACTGTAGCAGCCGCGATGCTGCGTTCACTGTCTACAGTTCACCTTCAGGAGAGTTACTGTAGCAGCCGCGATGCTGCGTTCACTGTCTCCAGTTCACCGTCAGGAGTTACTGTAGCAGCCGCGATGCTGCGTTCACTGTCTCCAGTTCACCGTCAGGAGAGTTACTGTAGCAGCCGCGATGCTGCGTTCACTGTCTCCAGTTCACCTTCAGGAGAGTTACTGTAGCAGCCGCGGTGCTGCGTTCACTGTCTACAGTTCACCGTCAGGAGAGTTACTGTAGCAGCCACGATGCTGCGTTCACTGTCTCCAGTTCACCTTCAGGAGAGTTACTGTAGCAGCCACGGTGCTGCGTTCACTGTCTCCAGTTCAGCTTCAGGAGAGTTACTGTAGCAGCCACGATGCTGCGTTCACTGTCTCCAGTTCACTTTCAGGAGAGTTACTGTAGCAGCCACGATGCTGCGTTCACTGTCTACAGTTCACCGTCAGGAGAGTTACTGTAGCAGCCACGATACTGCGTGTAATGTCGCGGACATGCAGCCACTTTCCCAGTAAAAGTCTCCACCGCACATTTAGTTTAGTTTAGCTGGCCTGTCAGCTGTATGTCTGCCCGGCGTAATGATACTCTGTCTGCCCAGATTAACGATAGCGATTGAACGACAAACAGTGTGTGTGTTTGTGCTACGTTAGCAGCTGTAGCTCTGCTGATAGCTTCATTGTCACACACATACGGTCAGTCAGCCTGGCGTGACATCAGGGAGTTTCTGACAGATGTGTGTGTGGTGGCGGTGAATGTGGGTTTTGTCGGTGGCGTTCTAGCTGTGAATGTAGTGTAGCAGACAGTGTGTGAACAGTTTATTTGTCGGTGAATAAATGCTACGATGCTACAACTCGCTCCGCTCAAGAGCTATAGACCGGAGCCAACTTCCTGTATCTGTAACTCCGGCTCAGACTCTCTTAAGGTGGACTCTTAAGGTGGACCAGCTTTTCTCCTTAAAGTGACAAGTTTTTCTCAGCTTTTTAATTAATTATTAACATTTCTTTTAACCGTTTTAACCGATAGCGTTAATCGGTTAAAATGCTTAATGTCAGTTAAACTGTTAATTATTAACATTCCTAGCCCATACAGACACTATTCTGGAGTGCTAGAGCACAGATGCAGACATGCACACATATGCATGACTACACGTGTGCTACACACTACATGCATGCATGCATACATTCACAAGCAGCCAGGACTCTCCTCCCCCCTACTTGGAGCATGTTGACCCTCACATATAGGTCATGGGATGGATGTACATGCTTTGAAGTCTGAAGTGCATATCATTATAAAGAGAGCTGCTCTTTAACAGTGTTGGTGTAAGGCTCTACAAATCTAGTGTAGTGTTGAATAATGTTGTTTTCCCAGACAATCCCAAGGCAGTTGTATCATGAATTAATTACAGGGTAGTTTTTTTAGGGAGGTGGGTGGGACTATATATATTAGAATATATTAGAAAATATATTATTCAAATAGATAAAGTGATGTTTATCTTGATATTTGATTGAATAATCTTTCAATTATTCATTGTCAGTTGTGCTGGATTTAATTTAACTATGAATTTAGTAGGATCCCAGTGCCTTACTCAGATAGTTGAGGCCTGCAAAGTATGCAAGTGTCCAATTTTTCAAAGTGTCCCTGTCTGTGAAGTAAGGAGTCTAGGAAATAGGAATTTCCCTCAATCATAAGATATAACATTGAAGCCACAGGTCTTGCATAGTATTAGTCAAGAACTGCCATTTCAACAAGCTTTTAATCAATACTACTACTACTAGGGCTGGGATGATACACTTATCTCCTGATTCGATACTTGGGTGCCGATTTGATATGTATTGCGATTTTCAATTATTGCGATTCAGTATTTGATTTATTGCGGTTTTTGTTAACTTTTTTAACTCTAGACCATGGGAAAAACTTGAATCATACACTTCTAGGGATTTTTACTTTTGAAAATATCTAAATGAATCTTGTAAAAATGTTTGATTTTCAGCATGTATGTAGTCAGAGATGTCCTGAAGTCAAATATATCAGGATCATTGTCGGGCATTATTTTTTAATTTTTTTCCAGCAACTCAAAAATCAAAGAATAAAGACATTTCCCTCACAGATTAGTGGTATTTTCTTTTTAATTTATAAGGGACATGTAATGTTTTATATTTCTGGTGAATATAATCCAATCAAATTTTGTATATACAGTTCCATTTGTTAACACCTTATTTTCCAAACCGGACGTAGTCACATGTGTCTACTTCCGCAAACTTCGCCAAGTCCGTCGCTAGCTCTCCCGTCAGCTCTGTTCTCTTTATCCATTCATGGTCAGCTCCATCGGGGCCGTTTGAATGCAGAGAACAGAAATGTCAGCATATGGGTGTTGTACAGTTGTAGCGTCGGCCCATTTGACCACGGAGACGAGAGCGACTGCTGGCGTGACCGCATTTTACCGCAATACGTTAACGTTTCCTGTCCGTGACACAGTTAGCGTGCAGCTTTAGCCATGATGTCTAGCTCTACTTTTCCTGTCAATGTGTGAAACCCAAAGTGTTTCCATCCTTTACTGCAGGGGTTCTCAACCTTTTGCAACTGAAGGCCCACTTGTGATTGTCAAAACATTTCCGAGGACCACCTTCCCAAATAAATGAGTAAAAAACCTAACATGTTTATACAACAAATAATAAACTGGGCTGTAGATATGTGTTATGCCACTGTCAGCTGTAATGACCAAAATACATATTCTGCTTACCCTCAGTGAGACACTTGGGCTTGCCTCTGGGAAATAATGAGATCAAGTCGTGGTGGGATGGGTGAGAGGCTGACACGCAGAGTAGCATTCAAAGTTGCTTTCAGTTTGTTCCTTGCCTTTGATTTTGTGACAGTCACAATGGAAAACCCTGACTCACATAAATAGGTGGTGGTGAAAGGCAACAGAAATTTGATTGCCCGTTTTGACAGAGAGGGATATTGACTGGCAGCCAGTATCCAGAATGAAGCAAGGTCTACTTGTGTGAGCTGAAGCTTCAGGCTGCTGTCTGCTGATAGTTCCATCAGTTCATTTTCCAACACAGTGGAGAGAGCTATGTCTTCTGAAGCAGGATCCACAGAGAAAGGGTCCAAAATCCAAAGGTTTCCATCTCGTGCATCTTCTGGGAAGTAGTCTGTAAACTTTCCTGACAACTGAGTCAAATGCTGGGTTATAACACTGGATATGTTGACATGAGGAGTGGCTTCCAAAGTTTCACTTAGGAGTGAAAACACGTCAAATCGTCCCTCCTTGACTCTTCTGTTCCACAGAATAAGTTTTTCCTTAAAGCCCTCAATTTTGTCTGAAACCAAAAACACTGTGCTGTTTCTGCCTTGCATTGATATATTGAGCTGATTTAACTGGTCAAATATATCTGATAAGTAGGCCAATTTTGCACAAAAGTTACCATCAGTGTAATGCTCAGCAAGAGGGGAGTGCTGCTTTTCCAGAAATGTGTGCACTTCTTCTCTCAGTTCAAAAAGGCGATTAAGCACGAATCCTAATTTAATGTATTCAGGGTCATATTTCCTCACCACACGCTTCGGAGCTGTTACTGGCGCAGGGTTGTCTCCCACATCACTTTTTCGCTTTAAAAACCGATCCATTTTGTCTCACTGCATCCGAGAACGTTAGCTAGCTAACAGTGGCAAACGGGTTTGTCTCTACCTGATGATGTTTGGTGTTTTTACACAAGGCCTATTGAAGGAGGTTGGGTCACACTTAATCAACGCGCCTTCGGGGTACCGCACATGCGCAGTAATATCTGCTCTGCACTCGCCGAAATTGAGCCGATCGCAACGCACGACCGCAGCTCCAGTTACACTGCGCATGTGTTATACCCAATACAAGACCCGTGTCCGCCCGTGTCTCAGCCTCCTTCAATAGGCTTTGATTTTACAGCAGCTGGCATCTTACCTCCTTTAGGTTTTACCTGTTCACTTTGCTAAATAATAATAAAAAAATAATCTAGTACCACTGCCTCCGCGGCACACTAGATGGCGCTCTGTGGGCCGCAGAGCGCCATCTGGTTGAGAATGGCTGCTTTACTGGATGTGTAGTGTTTACCACGCTGGATTTAACATGGGAGGGTGCAGGTCGTGTCCACGCTGACCCTCCACCGCTTTCTACTTTCTCGTTTCGGCTCGCTGTGGTTTGTTCTGGTTGATTGATACGGAACGGATATGACATCACATTACTCAGACTACAACAATAAAAGTGGTAACTTCCTTCTACCTCAATATAGATTAAATGAAGCAAATATATCGATTCTGGCATTAAAATAAACAATTTCAAAATCTTAAAAAAAAAAGAAATCGCGATGCATAGGTGAATCAACTTTATTCCCCACTGTACTACTAGCAGTTCTAAGAAACCCTGGCATGATAGCTTTACAGTTCAAACATGGTAAAGTAATTAGCTGATAAATGCATGGATTGCTGACTTTACTGACCATGTCTCTGGCAGATAGTTGGCATGTTGAGCATCCAAAGAGACAGAAGGACAGACACAGAAATTGCCAGGAAACTCATCTCTTTGCATCAGTTAGTTACAACAATTACCTTGTCAGTAACTCTGGTTTTAAGAGGCTTGAGATGAAATGAGGTTTGGTATTTTAAATTGAACTTCCATGGATATGCAAATGGTGGTTTGGATTGTTGTAGATAACAGCGACTGGGGAGGTGGTGCTGTGTGAGTTTGTGGAATGTCTACGAGGCTCACTAAAACATGTTGACACCCGTAATAACACCAGTCGTCATGCATGCTCCTTTTAATGTCCCTTGGGGAACACACAGTAAGATAAAACTCACAGGCTCTGTATTCTGCAAGCACTAAAGAGATACTTCTTCTCTTTGAGTCAGACAGATGAAATGGGGATCATGGTTACAGGTCACAGAATTACTGACATACATGCTCTCTTTACCATGCTAATGAAATTCTTCTCAGTAGTTTGAAGTACAGTCTGCAGAGGGTCTCTTGTAGAATGTAATGGTTATCACAATGTAGCCGGAAAATGTCAGTGCTTCATAAAGATGTTTGAATTGTATAACTGACTTAACTTAACTGACCGAAGAATTTGGTTTGAGCGCTGGAAACAACATGGTCTGAATCATTGGGGCCTCCAGATTAGGTAGGGCGGCATTTCTACTTGGCTCTGTCTTTGAATGCGTCTGTGCTTTCTTTAATATGGTTATGGCACTGACCCGGCTTGGACAAGGGACCATTGTCACTGTGTTGCTAATGATTTTAGTCAAATACACACTTGTTCCATGACATAGAGCAACATAGTGTCAAACAACAACCCAGTCACACGCGCCTTTGAAACATTCATTTTAAAATGTATCTGTCTACATCTTCAACTGACTTTGCTACAAACAGAGATTAAATAACTGTATGCCTTTTTTTCCCCCACAGAAATCCTAAGGCCACGGTGCAGAGGACCAACAAGAAGGTGAACAATGACCCCACACTGCGCATCCAGAACCTTTCTGTTCTCATCAGACAGATTAAAGCCTACTATCAGGTATGATTTCTTTCTGCTGAACAAGCTGCAAAGTCCGTTATCACGTGTTCCTCTTTTTGCTTGATCAGAAGTTAAGGTTGTCCAACAGTGGCCATGTTGAGGTGAAGGTTGCAAGCTGTTTTTGCAGAATCTCTGGGTCAAAATCATAGACTGTATATAACGATGGACGACATGACAGCTCCCTAAAAGTGAAGCCAAAACAAAGAATGCAATTGCCAAGAAGTGAAAGTCAATTGTTCGTTCAATTGCAACATCAGCACCTACCAGCAAAGCTACACCTCCGCCATTTTGGACTGAAAGGGACTACCGGACGTCGGTAAAACATCTGCCTACAAAGTGCCGTACAAAAGTAAAACAAAATTATTTCTATTGTATTGTCATATTTCTTGTCTTTACCAAAATGGCCCGTGTTGAACAATACAAATATTATAAATATAATAAGCTTTTTCAGTCCAAAATTGTGGCAGCAAAACCCCGGAGTTTCGTCTCTTTGCTTCTATACTGTTTGGCCAAAACATCTTGAGCGCCCCCTGGTGACTGGCTGCAGTGTAGGTCATAAGACGCCATTTTAGTTAGTTCTTATCACGCTGATGTGTGTTCATGTGTTATAAGTTTGGT
Organism: Sebastes fasciatus; assembly: GCF_043250625.1. Classification (NCBI taxonomy): domain Eukaryota; kingdom Metazoa; phylum Chordata; class Actinopteri; order Perciformes; family Sebastidae; genus Sebastes; species Sebastes fasciatus. Next base: position 628,276 of record NC_133803.1, on the reverse strand, counting down.
TTTAATTAGTTATTTGATGCTATAAAAAGGGGATGAGACGTCATGATTGACAGCTGCGAGTCTCTCGCAGACAAGCTGCGGCCGTGCTCGGCTCGTTTGGATGGATGACCTTGATACCACGGCTCCAGTCCCCGATCACTACCGCGCAGACTCTGGCTCCAAATGACGTCAAAATATCAAGATGGCAGCTCCCGTATCTGGAATATTTTGGTTTCACTTCTGTACAGTGCGAGGAAGTGGAGGCGTGTCGTCCATCTTGATATACAGTCTATGGTCAAAATCATGATGAATAACTTGCATAAACGCCTTCATGCGTGGCTTGGGCTGAAGCTAAGCTCTAAGTAAAGCCGAACAATGTTCTATGTTCCCTTCTGCCTGAGCCGGGTGGTCTGCATTCAAACAGTGGGTTCTTACCCCTTAGGGTACAGGGAAAACATGCAGCAGACAACACAGCTTTCACATGCCACACAAAGTCTTGGCAGTATAAATAGAGATATATTTGTGTATGTGTGTGACTGCGTGTGATGTGGTATCATGACCCCCCATCCAGATGCCAGAGAGGGACCCGGTAAATATACAGCGACACCAGGAATGTGAAACACATGAAGCCACTGATCTCTGTCTCTCTTACTGAGATGAATCAGTCAATTCATTTACTTTTCTCTTTTTATTTAAAAAATGATCTTGTGCAACAAATTCCCTCTTGGATGATGACCTGATATATCAGCTTCAGCTTGTCTCGGGTGTCCCAGAAAGAGACCCAAACTACAAAAAGCAGCTCACGGCAGCAGAGAGATGTGAAGGTGATAGAAGCACACTAAGTCACATGTAGCGAAGTCTTATCTCATGTTCAGTCTGTGTTTACTGCTTAGCATGGTATCAGCTCATCAGGCCCTGAAACATGCCGGTTAACTCTCTCACCACAGTTCATCTTTACATTTACCAAAAGGATTGAGACTTAAAGAGAAAGTGGAAGAGGATGTGTGGGGGATTAAAGATGGAGGAAAGATGAAAGATGGGCTCCTTGATCACAAGATATCAGAGAGTGAGCTCCACACTCTTTTTGGTGATGTGATCACATGTGGAAAGCTGTAAATGCAGGTGGGAGTGATGCATTGACATAGAATTAGTCAGGAAAATGTTGTGCTCATACTACATTTGTACACATGCATCCTGACCTGGACCATCTCTTAACCACATAGTCCACTTTGCAGTACACACATATAGCACGCTACGCGGTTGATTTGCCTGTGTCAAACAACTTTGACCAGAGTTTACAGCCCATATCCGAGGCTAGATGTCAAATATTTGATGTAATCCTAATCTGTAATCCATCTCACTCTGTATGGCTGAGACTATGGCTAAATCTGGGTAAATGTAGATGCAATATACTATGTCTGAACTAGGCTTGCTGCAGTAGTCAGTGTTAACGGTGTTCAGGCATACACCGATTACATTACTTATCCACTGCCCCCGCTGTCGTTTGGCTTTTTCTAGAGAAATAAAACCCATTTATTGTCATTGCGTATCAGCATCGTGTTATCCATAGTCGGACGACAAATGCTACAAACTGAAAGTGAAAGTGTCTCCTCTGTACAGCACAGGAGTCAGATTTCTCACACGGGACGAGACGATGGCGGAGGATTTGGTGTCGAAGCGAAAAGCAAAAGCGCCTCTTTGGCAATATTTCGGATTTAAGTCCAGTGAGGCAATCGCCGTGCAGAGGTAGCGTTCACAGGCCGTGTGCATGGCGCCGGGTGGAAACCTGCGGTCCCGCAGTGAAAGCTAAACTGGAGAGGCCAGACACACAGCCATCCAACGTTTAAGATCAAAGTAAGCGCTCGACATATATTGAGTGTATTCCGTTGTAATTGGTAACACCAGTGTTGTCACAAGTTTATTAACTGGTGGGAAAACTCCTGTGAAAATGGCTGAACCGAAGCCTGGCTTCGCATGATAGCACATGGTCCTAGTTTTCTCTGCATTGTGCAAATTAATGTCGACTCTTAGACAGTGCGTTATTGTTACATAATCATATCACCCGTACTATCGGGTCATCTTGACAGGTGTTAAGAAATATGTGGTGATTTCTGCTAATACACAAAAATTTGATTTCAACACGAATCAGAACAAACATGGTACACACAACCAAATGTCAAGTTGCTGTTACAGTTGTACAGTTCTTTGGCTTTACTTGAAATGTGTATTTCTTTTTTACTGTCTGCTGTCATACCGTATTACTTAAATGCTCAGTAACGCTTAATCCAATTGTGAAACCTGTGAGTTTAGCGAATTGAAACAATCCAGAGAGAATAGGATTCATTACATTGCTGCAACAGTGTCTCAACTGTGTTGATGATAACCAGGAATTGAGCGTGACCTAGCATGCTGTTGCGACAGTGCAGTGAGTTTAGGAATGTTATCGTGGCCAAGCAGTCGCACTGACGGAGACACAGATTTCCCACACCTCAGACTTATGAGTGTGACCCATATCCTCAGGGGCTGTAGCTGTGAAAAGGCACTTACTTATCATGTCATTTGGTAGTATGAAATGGAGAAACAGTGCATTTTACAGCCTAGTTTTAGCTGAATCTAATTCCATTTTTCGTACTGGATAAGACTAAACAGTTCTTGAGGTTGATGTGTTTTAGATAGTTTATAATTCTGCTATTTCTATTTCTGAAGTTCCATTTTTAATTTTTCCCCATAGCCAAGTGAGGAGTGTCACTGGTTGGTTAATTGCTTTGTTAGCTCCAGCGCCTTGGTCCTAAACATCCTGTTAATCCCTCACCATATCCTTTAAACAATCAGCCTATTGTATAGACTTTGACATTATAAGCCGACTAAAGCTCCACTAGGGCGCCTCAAATGGCTAGCAGAATTATGGGGCTCAGAGTCAGTGGCTGCTGGGGTTAAGTAGTGACCAGCAGACTCGGTGGATGATGAGATGACAGGAAGGGTTAAAGACATGAACTGGGAGCATCTTCGTGACTCGGTTAGTAACAGGACATACCTTGTATCTTTACCATCCTGAATCTAGCATGTTAATGCAATACTACTCACCTTGTTTGTCGAAAACAAAACCCATTACTGAAAATATAAATAGTCTATTTTGTCATTGAAAGGATGTGTACATTGTAAACCTTGTAAAAACCTTGTAAAATCTATTTACTTTTAGTTTCATTTTTAGTCAAGTTTTACTTCTGTTAAGCATATTTCAGAATGTGTTGAAAATATACTGAATTGAATCATTGTTGTGTCTTCAATAAAAGTCGAGTCAGCCAAGATCCATGTGGCCAAAATGTTTAATATAAAGCGAGTTTTTGGCATAATTGGGCAAAGATTCTATAATAACCTTTCAGCATATTGTTCACTGTTTAGCTGTAAAATGAGAAAGTGTGCTCTGTCTGGTGGGCGGTGCTTGGTATGTCCTCAACAGATCTCAACATGGCTGCCGGGTCACAAACTTTCTCATTTTAAAGCTAAACAGTACACTACGAGATGATTCTGACAACGTCTGAGGAGAGAAATAGACATTAACGTAACAGAATATTGATTCATATTTGATCAGCGCTGCCTAGTTTGACCGTTTGTGAGTGCGCCTGCTCAGAGACGGCAGGCTCCAGCTCGGCTCTGATTGGTTGTTTTCCTCCGGTCTGTGAAATCTTGCAGATGCCATTAGGAGCAGCGGAGGATTACCTGTCTCATGCACTACTGTCAGGATATAGTGACTGTTTTATAAAAATAACTTATATATTTGTTTTTACCCATACTATTCAGAGCTGTTTTAGCTTCAGGAGGACATTGTAAGCCAACAATGAAACTCTTGTTCGTCTATGGTGTTTCGATAATCTTCTCTGTTTGCCGCTGCATCGCTTTGTTGACCTGCTGGTCACACTATTGTTCAGCCACTTGTGTCTGCAGGCTCTGCCTCACAGAGACCACCTGCACGTTAAATATCCCCAGTAGATCCCTGCTGTCCTTGCTGTCCGTCTGTCTGTCCCCTTAATGGCCTTTCAAAGACTTAACCACCCACTGAAATGGACTGATACTTTTATCGCAATTTAGACAAAAGCCAGACTGTATCATCATGTGGTTCTCAGTTGCCTTGTTCACATGGGGATATCAGTACTTCATGCCAAAGGGTTTGAGGTTGGATGACAGAAACAGTCAGGAGACCCTCTTGATTGTTTGCTCTTTGAATTATCTCAGTTCTTGCATGCATTTCCCTTTAATCTCCGACTCTTTGATTTATAAGTAGTAGACTATCAGGGACGAGACTTGAAGTTGTTCTTATTTTACTGCTGCAATCATTGCAGTTGCTAATCAGCTGGAAGTGTCAAGAAGGTGGATAATGTGTATTTAAACAGTAAAGAGACTGAAGGTGGGTTTATGGTTGCAACGAGGTGCGTGAACCTTAAAATTACGTCATCGCGGCTTCTACGCCCCCTGGCATTTCGGAGCATACTGCAACAAATAATGCGCTGATCATAAAAGTCTGTGTGTGTGCTAATAGCACGCATGCCATCTACGGAGACCTGCGTCAAGGTGTCGCGCACAAGTAGAAACAAAGCTTGACTCAGATTAGTAATGGTCAAAATAGGTTTTGAATGCAAGACCACTAAGGAAGAGAGCAAGTCAGAGAGCAGAGGAGGGGTATGTAGCAGACCTGCATCCATCCGTGTGGTCTTGTTCTGTTATTACTCGTCAATGAGTATTTGGACAGTGACACATCTTTTGTTGTTTTGGCTCCGTACTCCAGCTCATTGGACTTGAAATGAAACAAAGACTTTGAGATTGAAGTACTGACTGTCAGCTGTGGATCTGTGGAGGTTTTTTACAGCAGAAAATGTGTCTAAATACATACTTCTGGATCCCACTGTACTACTCACACACCGTTTCTGCTCTAAAGTCAAAAGGAGACAGTTCTTATTGAGATAATGATGAGGAAAATTGGCTTTGATATATGGTTTTGCAGTGGTCTCCATTTCCTGTGGTTGTTTTGTCGCTTACTGGTTTCAGATTTCTAGAGCAATATGGATGAAGACGGAACCATTCAGATCCTACTAGGCTAATGGACTTACCAGGTTTTCAATTTACTGTACTACTCAGCACTTGAAAGATGACTTGAGTGAGTGGAAGCCTTGTATGGTTGGTTGCTTCCTGTGATTCAATAAATTGATCTCACTTGAGAGTCTTTTAATTAAATTTTCCCAGAAAGGGTTAGAAACCACTCTGGGTAAAGATATCACTGTATGGCAACAGAGCAAATGGTCAATATGTTTTCTTCATTGGAGCGTAAGAGAACAAACCTAAAAGTATTAAAAGCTGAATTCACCTACATAAAGTCAATGTCTAACTGAAGGCTACAGTGAACTGGCTCCAATTCAATAAAGTCTTCCCCTCCTCCTTCCTCCCAAAGGCTCCTCTGGTGTCAAGAGATGACTCTTCATTATCCTTCTTGAACCTTCGTCAGAGGCAGTTGAGGACGTTTCCTGGGACTTTGTCCCTTTCCTCCCCATTCCCTTACCTTCACTACTTTTCCACTCCTCCTCCCTGCCCCTTCACTTCTGTACCAGATGTAATCCTAGCAGTATCTGTGTGTCATTTTCCACATGGGGAACCCACGGAGATCGACTTTGTGCAGAGGCTGTGAAATGTGAATTGGCGCAAAACAAGAATTTCAATAATAATTTGGTTGCTCTCTTTAGCCGAGCTCGAGTGTGTGTCTGTGATCAGAGTCTCTGTTATTGTTCTGGTACAGTAGATTGTGTAGGAGGAGGTCAATGTCTAGACTGGCTTCAGACTTTGATTTCAGAATCTGGTGAACAGATCAAGTCTGAACAGCTGCAAGTGTGTGCGTTTCTGTATGAAAGCTAGCAATTATCACATTCTGTTTCGGGGGTGGGCTATCAACTTTGCCGGTCATTTCTGTACAGCAGACTCCACTGAAGGTTTCATTTCCCTGGTGGTCAGTCCAAATATATACTGGGCCTCCTTTTTAATTTAGTGGCCTTGGTTTGGCATTCTTAAGCGGGGTGTAATATGGAGGTTCAGCCAGCTGAACTAAATTCTTTGTGCTTTTACTGGCTTTTTCAAAGCTTGCTAAGTGAATCCCTTCATCCTGGTTTATGAAAATCAGGCTCAGAGAGCACCAGAGAGTGCCATTCAATGTCAAAACTAGTCATTCAAATTGACGGGATGGTGATCTTTTTTTTCCAGTGACAAATAGTTGGGTACTTTAGTTGGTTTAGTTTTATAAAATTCTATAATTGAATGTTGATTAGTTTTATTGCAGGCTGATATGCACTGTTAAACAACATTTTTCTCTGTTCCTATCCTTAAAAAAGGTTAAGACGTTACTTTTGGAAATAAGAGCAGTTCTGTCCTCTGCTTGCCACTGCTTTGGTTTGGGGTGTGGTGTAACGGCTGGGAGCTCTGTTTGGACTGTTTAAAGGATGACAGAGGGCACCATTCATGTTGAGTGGGCCTGGCCCCAAAGGCTCTGAAAACATGTAATGTAGGATCGGTTATCAGGCCCTCTTGTGCCTTTTTATTTGTTATCATTTGTAGGCTACGTTGAGACCAGACTGAGAATATCTAGATTTTGATGTTCCTCGGCTGAGAGAATACACTTGTTTCATTACTGATATTGCCAAATGTTTTTTCTGGCCTGCTATTTAAAATATTCTGAATTATCATGTGTTATACTAATTTTTCTGCAAATGTTCTTCTCAGTTAAGCATTTATTAAGATGAAAAAGATTTCAGGAATTCAGAGAATTCAACTATTGCCTGGTTTGGGGCTTAAGAGACTGACTTTTTCCTCTCCTGACCCAAAGCTTCACAAAGATGCTCTGTTGCTGCTGGGCCAGAGTAAAGTTGAAACACATACAGTACACTCTCTCACCCTCACTCCCAGGCATACATGCACACACATTCTGCTGCAACATACTGTATGCTTGTTTGGTTTTGACTTCATCAAAAAAGGAGAAAATCATTGTTCATCCTTATTACATCTTTAGCCTCAAGCCAACAGTTATTTCTATCGCCTTCAACTAGAACTCAGTCAAAATAAACACACATTGCTTTTAACATATGTTTGTTTTGTAAGTCTGGAATTCCCTATTGACTTCCTGTCTTGCTGCTCCTTTCAGCATCATTCATGGGCAAATCAGTTTATTAGGGCATGTGCTTGTAGCTGCAGGCTTAATGCGTGTTGTCATGCAGAGTCACATGCTAATAGTATGAATATCCTGTTGATGATGGTGTAGCAGCTAACTAACTAGCTAGGTTTTAAAACAGTCACATAGGCAGCAGGCAGTCAGACATCACAAAGCTGCAGGCAGTAACTGTGAGCAAATATGATATGTTTTTATAAAACAATCACTATATCCTGACAAGTAGTGCATGAGACAGATAATCTGTGAAAGAACTCATGTTCCTCGGCCTCCTGTTAGTGCTCCTAATGACATTTGAAAGTACCCAAATGAAAACAGTCGGTCGTTCGGTCGTTCGGTCGTTCGGTCGGTCGGTCAGTGTGTATAAAATAATGTATAAAATGGATTTAGAGACTAATGCACCAAATCAACCAATATAAAAGTTAATTGAATAAGAAAGCAATAAGAAAATAAAAATAAATAAATAAATACAAATTACAAAACTACACAAAATAAGCAGACTGTATTAAAATAATGAAATATTAATAAAATAAAATAGAATAAAAGAGATAATAATGATCAGCAATAAAATGTTGATTAAACAAAATAGAGTAAAATAAACACTATAATGATGATGATAAATAAAATAAGTATAAACAATAAAACCATAACATTATAAAACTATAAAACACTACATAAAAGCCCGACTGAATAGATGGGTTTTAAGTTTACGTTTAAAAATCTCTATATTTTCAGCTCCTCTCAGTTCCTCTGGGAGGTTGCTCCAACAGCTGGGGGCGTAATGGCTGAAAGCAGCTTCACCAGGTGTTTTTGTTCTGCTTTGTGGAACAACTTAAAGAGAAGAACCGGAGGACCTGAGGGGCTTTCCTGGTTCATAAACCAAAAGCATTTCTGCAAAGTAGTCTTTTATAGTATATACTATAATATACTTTTTTACAGTCTGTGATATCCAGGCCTTTATATCTAAAATACAGTTAAAAAGTGAGTCAATCGGTCTGGTGTCATAGAGCTAAGTGTCATCAGCATAGCTGTGGAAGGAGATGCCATGCCTCCTGATGACACTGCCCAGGGTTAACTTGTATAAATTAAAAAGTAGAGGTCCTAAAACTGATCCTTGTGGTACCCCACATGTAACCTCATAGTTTTTGGAGGAGTGGCCATCTTTACATACAAAAAAATTTCTGCTGCAAAGATATGAGGTAAACCACTTAAAAACAATTCCAGACAGTCCAACATGCTCACTTAGTCTATCTAAAAGAATGTGCTGGTCAACAGCATCAACGGCAGCACTAAGGTCAAGTAGCACCAGAACTGAAGGCTTTCAAGTTTCAAGTTTATTTGTCACATACACAATTCTACAAGTATAATGTGCAGTGAAATGCTTATGTACCTCTCTGGCTTTTTGCTGTTCTAATATCGTTCACTACTTTAAGCAGATCTGTCTCTGTGCTGTGATGTGTCCTAAAACCGGATTGAAACATTTCTAATTTAGTGTTTGAATTTAAAAATGTACTTTGTTGATTTAAAAACTAGTTTCTCTAAAATTTTGCTTAAAAACGGGAGATTTAGTGGCGCCGCTGTAGCTTTCCTGGTAGAGCAGGTGTGTACCAAGGCTGAGTCCTTACCGCAGCGGCGCAGGGTTCCAATGCCACCTGTGGCCCTTTGCTGCATGTCATCCCCTTCAGTTCTGTTACTATTCTACTGAGTGTTCCAGCATCAACCAGGTCAAAATGTTCCAACTTGACATCACTCTGTACACAAGATATAGGTAAAAGTGCAGTGTGCTTGTTCTGCTGGCAGATACCACATTTAATGTTGATTATTTTCTCCCAGAAGTAGCCAGCAAACTCTTCACATTTAGAACCTGGAAGCTCGATACTAGAGTTGGATGTGGGGTTTACCAGAGAGTCTATTGTACTGAAAAGCAGTGTGGGATTGTGAATGTTGGTGTGTATCAGGTTTGAAAAATATGCTTGCCGTGATGTTTGAATTGCCTTGTTGTAATTTTTAAGTTTTTCGGTGAGTATATTGTGATGTATTATTAATTTAGTTTTACGCCATCTGCGCTCAGCAGTTCTGCAGTCTCTTTTTAGTTCCATGGTTTGACTATATTTCCATGGGACAACCTATTTTGTTGTTATTTTCCTGGTTTTAACTGGAGCGCCTGCGTCAAGCACTGTTTTCATTTTATGGTTAAAAGATTGAACTAAGTCTTCACAGGATTATGGTAAGACATCATTTTTGTAACTTGCAATATGTGATGTGAGAGTTGTAGCTACTTCAGGGGTAATGCTGCGTTTTCTAACAAAACGTTCTGTGGCACTTGGCAGAGAATGATCAGAACTGTTTAAAAGCACACAGTGGTGGTCTGACAGAGCCAGATCAGTGACAGAGGATATATTGATATTAAGCCCATATGATACTATAAATCCAAGGTGTGTCCATGTTTGTGAGTCGGTATGTTAACATGTTGTTTAAAAGCCATACATTCCAACAATTCTAACAACTCTTTGGCTCTGGTATCTGCCAGATTATCAACATGTATGTTAAAATCACCAAATAAAATGCATGTATCATAGGTCGTATGAATGACAGACAGTAGGTCTGAGAATTCCATTCAAAATGAGGGGACAGATAACTTACGGAGATCGATATACAGTTACTGCAAGAAAACGAGGCTGAATATTTGAAAGAGTAGCATTCTATTCAAAGGCATGAAATGTGCCTAGGTCCACATCCCTGCCCTTCAGTGTCTCTGTATATTGCAGCTGTCCTTCCACCCTTCTTTCCCACTCTGGACGAGTAGGAAAAGGTGTAGCTGGGTGGACAGGCCTCAGTGTGGCAGGTGCATCTGTGCCCAGCCAAGTCTGAATAAGAAAAAGGCCGTCCAGATGGTCATTAATGAGGTCATTGACACAAAATGAATTGTTTGTTAGTGCCCTTATAGTGAAAAGAGCCATTTTTTATTTCCGTGTTAAAATGAGTTCCAGTTTATGGGAATTATAACCACGTTCTTTATATTCGGCCCCTTCCTAGCTCTGTTGGCAGTGTTGTTTCTAATTGAGATGATGGGTTTTAGAACATCAACAGAGGTGGGTGGGGTAGTTAGTCATGGAGATATACACTGATCAGCCATAACATTCAGACCACTGACAGGTGGTTTACAACCAGAACCACTCACCAGCCACATCCTAATCGCAGCCTGGAGTGTGAACTGAGCATTGGCTTACCAAAATAACAGAGTGCATTAGGGTTGGGCGATATTGAAATTTCCCTATTGATGATATTGCTTTAAGAAAAAAGACGATATACGATATTATTGTCCAAAAAAAGCTGAAGACAGACGCACGTAGATGTAAATATCTATGGACTGGAGACACATACACATACATAAGTGGCCACAACGTATAGACAGTTAGCACTATTTTACACAAGGACATGCTGAGATCAATAAATCCGATCGATCAGCTGGTGACTAGTAACCTCGTACAGTCTCTCCACCGTTTCTATGTTGTTACCTCTGATTGAGGGCTGACTGCTCAGCGTGGGAGGAGTTCTGGTCTGGCTACTCTCTGTGGAGGGAGTCAGTGGCAGACTAGTGTATTCTGGATGGAGAGGTTTAAGAAGGGTTTGTGGCGTTTTCATCTTTAGTCCAGACTTGTTTATCACACAGTTTACAAATCACTTTGTTCGTTCATGTTCACTGGCTCTCCTTTTTCGTTTGGTTTAAAATCAAAGAATCGTCAGTGACCCCCCCCACCCCCTCCCACCACCCCTTCTCCCCCTCAAACAAGTGTGCAGGAGACCAGAGACAAAGACGATGTGTGTTCAGCTTTCACTACTTTTGTAGCTTCTAACTGAATCTGCTTCACTGTTTGTACTTTCACACAGTGGCGGCTGGTGGATTTTTTTTTGGGTAGGGCCAATCAATTTCAACAAACATCCTAGTACGATTCAATGCAAAAAAAGGTATCAAAAACGCATTACTACTTTGCAGTTACATTTTTATCATTTATTCCAACACTGACATAAGGACATCTTATTCATACAATTCAGTATGTTAATATAACATACGACAGATCATTTATAAAGGAAATGGGCTGTGAGAGAAGAGAAGTGGAGAGAAGCGAGAGACGAGAAGACAAGATCACGCGAGAACTGACATGAGCCCTGACGAGAACAGAGAGAGACACATGTGAACGTGCGCGCGCACACCATGGGCCAAATCAGTTTGGCCCTCCCGGAAGTCTTTTTTACGGCGCTGATTGGATGAATTGTATGTCATTCATGCTTGTAATCATATATATTTAATCAGTGATTGGCTGTACTGCTTATTAGACCCGCCTTCCTTGGGCCAAATCCATTTGGCCCCAGAAAGTGCACGTGCAGCAGAGCAGCTGAGAGGTGCACTAGCAGAGAGTTCAAGGAGGAAAGCAGATATTTGGCGCAGTTATCCTATTTTACAAATATTACGGGTATATTCCATAGGTCAAAAACACACATATTGACAATTTTTAGAATTTTTAGAATTAATAATTTTATAATTTTTTTTTTTTTTTTTTTTTGGTGGCTCAAGGTGGGTTGGGCCAGGCCCCGTGGCCCTCTATTGGCCGGCCGCCACTGCTTTCACATATCTGTTTTATTTTAATGTTTCACTTTTCAGCTGCATAGGAGTCGAGTTTAGTTGCTGTTGATGAAAACCCAACATATCCTGATTTTGCTGCTTCAAAATAAAAGCTTTTAAATAACAAAATAACGGGGGACTTTTATTGTGAAGAATATAGGAAATGAAATGTGTTTATCACTGTTTTACGGACGGTCCTTTAAGTAGCGGTTAACTGTTGTAATGAAGATGTAAATCCCTGCCGTGCTGGGCTGACGCGCCAAGTCATGTATGTAAAAATCCTACAAGACACAGGAACTTGGCTTGCGCCTTGAGGAGTTGTAGCATTTATTCACCGACAGCCTAAACTGTACACACTGCTACGCTCACAGCTCGTTCCAGCTGACTTCCTCTCACCGTCACTCTGTCACACACACTCACAATCTCTCTTGACCACAAACACTGACACTCGCTAACGTAAAGCACTCAACCTACGTATGGAGTTATTCCTTAAAGCAGTTTGCTACTTGCATAACAAATTACAGTTTAAAAAACATCTTAAAAATACATATTTCTCCGATGCTTTGCCCCTGCGGGGAGTCATCTCAGACCCGCCAGGCTTCTGTTATCGTGGACATGTTGGGACCATTATCGTGGCCAATCAATATCGTGTCTAACGATGTTCTTGTTATAACGCCCAAGCCTAGTGTGTGTACATTTCTGCAAGCACTTACTTTGTGTGTTAGTTTGTGTGCCTAGTGAGATAGAGTACATGTGAAGGGGAAATTGCAGCAGTTATGATGTAGAGTAGGTTCCATATGCCGAAGGGAGGCTATTTTAGGCGCTAGCAGAGTTGCTGTATTAAGGGGAAGCTAGAAGCTAGGTTCTTCTTTTCCATCAGTGAACTAGAGCATGTGGATTGAGTCTGCAGGAGTCACTGGACTGTGGTAAAACAATCAAATAAAATCCAGCTATAAAATTAAAACAAATTGTAGTGATAGTAGTAGTTTGAAGGTTTTTGTACTGTGTTCTTTCAGTAGTTGCAGCTTTTATAATACAAAATGGGGATAACAGGAAGCCCACTTTAAATTGACCACTTTTTATTGTAACATCCAAACATACAGGTTGTAGCAAGTAAACACATTTACTCTAAATCATCATTGCAAAAAACAATTATCACAGCAGCTCTGTAAGTTAAATCCAACAAAGCTATTAAAGGGGGGCGTTCTTTTCCATTTTGTTCGAATGGAAACGCCCACTCAGCCGTGTGAAGAAGCCGTAACGTAAGTTGCCAAAGTAAGCTAGATTAGTCCAAGCTAGCTGTGCAAAGTTTGAAAATAACTGAAGTGGGGTTGTCTGTATACTCCTGTGTTCTGCGAGGTGATTTAATAATAATAATAATAATAAATTCAACTTATATAGCGCTTTTCAAAAACTCAAAGACGCTTTACACTATAGGGGGGAAACGGTGTGAGACAAACAGGAGACAAACGACACACACAGGCGCACTCTCATACATACACACGGACAAAACCACAAGACCAGACTCTAAGGCTGTATAAATACTGTATATGTAGTAGCGTCATCATGTGCAGAAATGTCAGGTCATGTGATTGAAAAGCTTGAATGGGCTTGGGAAAATAGCATTTAAACGCTAAGACATATGTATTTTGACCAAAATTTGAATGTTTGGATTTGAATACACAAGGAACACCACTGGGTGTTCTGTAGCTACAGAATGATAACAAAAACCCCTCCAAAAAAAACCCCAGCCCACCTTTTGAGACGAGCAGCAGGAACAACTCGTCCACTCGTTCAGCCTCAGGGGTCTGTTGTAAAAAGCACTCTAGCTGATAGATAACAGCAGAGAACAAAAGAAACGGGTTACTAATGGCTCGTTCTCTCCTCCTCCTCCTCATGTAAGAGATGATCTGTCCATCTGGCTGACAGTAGACCCCAACTGCTGCTCTTTTCACTGGACTTTACTGTTGAGCCAAGAGCAACTGTTGATTTTTTTTGTCAGGTCAAATTGAATTAACTAGTAGTTCAACAAGCACATTTATTTCACTTCTTTATTTATTCAATTTGCACCAGGAATAATTTAAATGATTAATAGAACAGCTTTCACAGGGTCACTCTTAATTCTCCATAATTCATTCTTTTTCAAGTTAAAAGCTCATGTCGTACGGCAGGGCTTCATAGACACGTTTTTTAAGTTATTGTCAAAGTAAATTAGTTTGAGCTGTAAATTTAATCAAACAATAATGACTTTCTTAGTTGAGGAGAGTTAACATTAACATTGAGGCTATTCTTATTAATCTTCTTTGCACAAATGATTAGAATCTCTAGATTTAAAGAAATCCAAAGTGGTGATCTGTAGACGATCACTCTTAAGATCATTGTTATTTTCCTGAATCTGAGGCCACATCCACACGTACTCTGGCGTTTTTGAGCCCCTAAAACGGAGACGTTTGAAAACGCTGCTCACCACGTTACAGTTTTAAAACTCCAGAGTTTTAAAACTAACATTGTCAGCAGCGTTTTCACCCGTGTTGCGTTTTAGTCTGGACGGACAGAAACAGAGACCTTTCAAAACGATGACGCAGACGCCCATGTTCGCTTCTTGATTGGGTCTTATATCAGTCATGACGTGTCCTTCCCTGATTTGCCATGCCCCATCACGTGAACCTTTTCCAGAAGGAAACAAATGACATCAGCCTCGACCACCAATGGTTAATTTCAACATGGATAATGAGTTACAAGCGTTGCTGACCTTGTTGTCTATTAGGGGTGTAACGATACGTTTTTACTACGATACGATACGATTTCCATGGTTCCGATACGATTCAGGGCGATATCTGGCTCATCTAGAGCGATACGATACCATTCAATGATTTGAAATGGATACAGTAACTTTCTTTGCCAAATATTCAATCAGTGTGACTGAGGAATCCTGACCTGCTCTGTCCAATATCCAGCTATTTATTTCGCAAGTTTTTCCTGTGAGGGAATCAGGGATAAATTAATTATGGATATAAACAAGTAAACAACGATTAATGGCAAATACATACAGCTTTTATTAGAAAATAATAAAAAGTGCAACTGCAGGACCTGCTGCTTCAGTTCTCCAGATACAAGGCAGTGCAATATTGAACACTACATATAATAAACCAACTTCTATTCAGTATAGTATTCTAGTGATCAACAGCGTGGGACAGAATCATTCCTCTACAAACGCTGTTTAAATAATCTGCTGATAGTAATCCAGTAGTCCACCTACAGGGTTCATTTGGGCTCTTTTCATACATGAAAACATCTGGAGAAACATCTGGAGGAACATGTTAAAACTACGTCAGACTGCCGTTAGCTGAGTTTCTGTTTTGTTTTTTACTTTACTCCCGTCGTGATAATTCACCTCGTGGACCGTCTGCTCTCCGGCTGGATACGTGAGGCTGATGCTGCGTGCACGTAGATATCATGACGGGGAAAGGAAAGGAATTTTCTCTGAATGAAACAAAGTCAGTGCACGGGGAAAGCTCCGGTGGGTGAAGCCGCCCTCGTCAAGTGATCGATAGCACCTGAAACTCTGCCGACCGGCTCCTCTAGCGGGTCAGAGAGCGAGGAGTCCAGTGCGCCGTTCGTCTGCATGCACGCCATGGATACGCCATAGGGCAGAGCTGGCAAGCTGGCGCATGTCTGGAGAGTGAACCAGAGTAACATTTAAGGGGATATCGATGCAATTGATTTTTGCGTTTCAAATGGATTTTATATCGATGTACCTCCCCTGTGAAGGACAACTTGCCGAGTACCTATGGATGTAGTTGGATCGTAGGAATATAAATCGATACCGATCGATGTAGTAGATGAATCGTTACTCCTATTGTCTCTGCTAGCAGCTGTTGTGCAGTTAAATTCTGCATTTTATAATGCTTCTACTGCCTACATGCGCAGGAGGCAAGCTATTATTCAAGCGCTTTGCATCAATTCCCGTGTCCAGCGCTGCTTCCTGTTTACACCGGCACGCACATGCCCAGTGTACGTCAAGGCTCATGTGATGTGCGTTTTCAAGCGTGGTAGTATGGACGAAGATTAATTTTGAAACGGCCCTATGATGCTCATCTGGATGGAGATGGAAAATTTATTAGTGTGGATGTAGCCTGAATAAGAGGAAAAAAAGAGGTTGCCTTTATTCATCTATCCAATAGGCTACTAGAGGGATGTTGAACTGCAGTGCGCAAACCCCCTTTGTGTTCTTATGGGTCTATTACAGGGCTGAACAGCAGGAAACGCTTTCTTTGCATTGATTCAGTTCCTGGGGATGTAGTGAGATCTGGTGTGTGTGCGTGCGTGCGTGTGTGTGTGTGTTAGCTGTGAGGGAAAGAGGAAGCATGCTCCTTCCTATCGTTGGTGGTAATAACCTTTTCAAGTTCATAATTTCTGCAGTTTTTCAGCAGGAGAGAAGTCTGCAGTGCCATACCCAGGAGAGGGCGTGTGTGTGTGTATGTGTGCGCATGTGCGTTTGTACATGTACCTTACTGTGTGTCAGACTCACTAGCTTGGGGAGAATAAACCCATCTCCTCGTTTCTATGGTAACACTTCATGTCTGCAGAATGGGTGTGATTCAGGGTTCAGGCTGCATTTGTTCACACACACACACATATACACACACACAGTGGCAGTACAATTAGTCCTCTGTTAAAGCCGTGCCGGCAGCGGAACTTGTGCTTGGGTGGATAGATGGGAAAGAGTGGTTGGGAGGTGTGTGTGTCTGTTAGGGAGGGCTAGTTGAACAGACAGGGCTCCTGTGAGACAGAAATACAGCAGCCTTATAACCTTTCCTCTGATACCACTTTAACACAAACTCACACACCTACCTACTGTACACCGGCCGGTCAGTATACAGAAGCACAATGATGTGTCTGCAGTGTTTTTGTAAACTGTCACTGCCAGATAGACGCCGGGTGCCGGGTAGACAAAAGTCCCCACTAGAGAGTTGAAATTTGAGAAAGAATTGTCACTGCAGGCCACAACAATGCTCACACCGATGCACCCGTTTTCCACTATCTAGCTAGCTAGCAGCTAGCAGCTAGCTAGCAGCTAGCTTGCGCTAGATAGCTAATACTGGCTAGCTAGCCAGTTAGTTTTTTTTTATTTATTCACATCTCCAAATTAGAAAGTTAGAAAAAGCTATCTAGTGCTAGCTAGCTGGGTTGTTATCTATCGCCAAATTGCTAGCAATAAACAGTTATGGCTAGCGCTAGCTATGAATAGCTATGGCTAGTGCTAGTTAGCTGCTAGCTATCTGTTGTCAAATTGGTGTGTTTTTTTAAAAATTTGATTTAACTTTATTAATATTGTTTTTGTACCCAATGGTTAAACCTGTACTGCGGACCTGTCTAGCCCTTCTAGCCGTAAGAGTCATTACTAAAACACTGTTGACGTGTGCTTTTGTACGCTGACTGGCTGGTCTCACAGCTCCAAAGACATCGGCGCAAATTTCCAAATTCATGTGGATGTCTGGTATTTTCGTTCCAGAAGAAATGTCTGAACAGCACAGGAAGGATGAGGCAGATCAATATGTCTGTTAGAGTATACCAGTTTAACAGACCTGCAGTGCTAATAAAAGACTGTATTCACATATACATCAACGCACATGCCCAATACTACATCTCTTTGCACCAAATATATTGAATCAGTAAATCCCATTGTGTTTGACAAGCTCTCCTTTAACCAACGCCTCATTCTATCAGTCTGTCTAAATGTCTCTATGGGATGGAAGAGGAGCCAGTGTTGAGGAGCTGTGAATCCTGCTGGAATCAATAATACAGCAATATAGTGTCAGGATAGGGGGATGGGGGGAGAAAAGGAAAGATGGTGAGAGGAGGAGGAGGAGGAGGAGAAGGCAGCTCAGCCCTGCGTGCCTGGAGTGAGAAGTGTTGGAATCAAAGCTGCATCTCTCTTTCTCTGTCTTCCCTTTCCCCTCTATTAGTCTTTTTCCTCCATCATCACTCACTTCTCCTCCTCCCTGTGTGAATATTATCTTTTTATGAAAATGTAAATGACAGACTCCTCCCCATTCCCCATGTGTGAATTGGATGTGATTAGATACTGAATATTGCAGAGTGACAAAGTGACCAAGCCAAGGACGTTTATGCTGTCACAGCTACGGTGAAGCTTTCCATTTCAAAGCACTGTAAGCGTGTGTGTGCACTTGCATGCCTGTCGATGTTTGTAGCACATTGCCATGACATGATCAGCGTGGTGGCTGGTCTCCCTCCTGCAGTGTCCATCATGTTTTATGTATGAGAGCTAAGCCTTCACCAGCTAATCCAAGACACATATTAGTCTACTGTAGTATAGCTTTATTAGCCTGCAGCTAATCCTCAAAGCATGTAATTACCCACATCTTCCAAAACTTTATGTACATGCACTATTTGACTGGCAGCATACTTAAAGTGTTGTGTTAGTTATCCATCCATCCATCCATCCATCCATCCATCCATCCATCCATCCATCCATCCATCAATCAATATGATACAAAGAATGCTGGCTGGACTTGCATGCCTTTTGTTAGCTTTGGATTGGTTTTATTGGTAACCTCTTTGTTTTGGCTATTTCATTCCATCTACAGCTCCTTAAGCAGTCCAAGTGTTGTAGTTTGTAACTAGTGATTTCTCTCCATATGTCATAAAATATAGATGTTGTGCTGCACAATACTCTGTGCACATTAGGTGGGAGGGACGAAGCAGTGACGGATAGTGCCATGCTCTGTGGGAAAGACACAGTGGTGTTAGCACTCTGAACATATATACAGCATTTAGTCTGCATTAGTCCTGTAGTGCTACAATCTGTCTTTCTACTGTTATAAAGTCATCTACAGAATACAGATTAAATATGACAGGAAAAAATCTCAATGCATTGAGATATCGGGATGAGATTCTGCAGCCAGCGGCAATCCCATATCTCCACAATCTGGGACCTAACTTCATCCTCCAAGATGACAACGCTCGCCCCCACAGAGCCAGGGTTATCACAGACTACCTCCACAATGTGGGAGTAGAGAGAATGGAATGGCCTGCCAAGAGTCCAGTGATAGAAAATCAAAGATCCCATAGACTTCAATGAAATTTGAAGTATATTTTGATTTTGAAGTTCGTATGCATTCATCTCTTGTCATATAAACGTTTGTTTTGTACACATGTCTAATAATTATTTTGCTGATCTTGCCTGAACCTTAGCATTCGTGATACCTCAATAAATAAAGGTTGCGGTCATGTCCCTTCAGTCTAACCCCCGTCCAACACAGTGGCCGGATATTGCTTATCCAGATATCGTAGGCTTAGTGATGTCTGTACAAATCCAACGTGTTAATAGACAACTGTTTAATCTATAGGCTGAGATTTAGTTGGAGATGACAGTCTGATGCTGCTATGGTATGTATGACTGTATTACTGCAGCAGCAGCCTCCCACTCAAGCTAACGTTAGCTAGCCATGCTAGTCACTGTCACCAGCATAATTTAGTGAATATTCTCGTATCGTATGAGCCTCAGATGTCAGTGTGAAAGCCCCGGTTAACCCGCTACACAGCAGCTTTTCATCATTTTCTCTCCTGTGACAGCGAGTTTCTTTCCCCCAAAAGGGAGCGCAGCCTCGGCGATGACTCCATGCTGGTCAGGTCTATAGCCTGGAGCCATAAAGCCATGCTGCTCAGGTCTATAGCCTGGAGCCATAAAGCCATGCTGGTCAGGTCTATAGCCTGGAGCCATAAAGCCATGCTGGTCAGGTCTATAGCTTGGAGCCATAAAGACCCTCTATTATATATTTTTTAGGACACGGCAGGGGAACAAATCAGAGATCGGCGTATTTGGATTTATTGTAGGTACCAACAACACAGCAACTCTTCAGCATAGCGTTATTACTATTACTGGTTTGTTTAAAATAGAAGTTTGGAGACATGTTTCAACTTCTTCTCTTTACGCTGTTACCATCTATGTGGGACTGTTTTACCCCAGAAGGGGGCACAGTCATGAGAGGCTACTCTGGATGACGTATTACCGGTGTGAGCATGTGTTGATGGGAAGCAGTGGTCAGAGCTGGGACAGGTGGGAGAGAAAGCGTGTGTGTGATGGTGTATTGTTGCCAAACTAAAGATCCAGTTGAAGTGTTCTTCTCTGTGGTGACTCATCATTTTCTACAAAGCTAAAAGGACAATTAGCAGTTTGCACAAGCCTGCAAGATATGTACAAACACATGCTCTTTTAAAGTCCTGTCTGATTTCTGCACAAAGCGGTTGTCATGAGTTCTACATGGTGGATTGTCTTTCAGGCACACCAAACGCCTCTTGGTGAGACACCAACTGTGGCTGTCTGGGCTACACTGATTATTCTATCTGATGCTTATTATGTCAATTTGTCTTAGTCTGTTTGGTCATTTCTGACTGGAACTGCCTGATTGAGTATTAGTCATCATGAGTATCAGAGTCACCATGTAATATTATATTTGATACGTTATTATCAGTGTTGTTTTTGGCATCACCATATTTGCTTATGTCTATGCATATATATATATTGCATATCTGAAAAGGTAATAGTCTCATTAATTTTCTGTTGACTGGTTTGGAAATGGCTGGCTTTTCTGTCAAGGATAGAATCATTCATAACACACCATAACCTCTCTCCCTGCATGCCCCATTCACCAGTGTAAACAGAGAGATAGACAGACAGGGCAGATGGGGTCAGTGCTCTTATCACCCGTCAGAAAAACCGTGGTAACCATGCTCTTCATTTAATAACTGTGACTGACGATCAGTGCAACCCCAACTTTGACCTTCACCTCAAGCCATAGAAGCTTCTCTGTGTGTTTGACAGAGTGTGTATATGGAGGTTAAAGAAGAAGAAGAAAGGCACTTTATTGATCCCCGAGGATCACTCGATTCACTCTGGTATTTTATACACACAGTATTTTTTTACACAGGCCTGAAATACACACACATGCACAAACAGGACCTATATACATGCATTAATGGAGAGACGTCAGAGCGAGGGGGCTGCCCCTGACAGGCGCCTCGAGCAGTTGGGGGATTGGTGCCTTGCACCTTGGCAGTGCCCAAGAAGCAAACTGGCATCTCTCCAGCTACCAGTTCACACTTGGTCCATGCGGGGACCTGAACCGGCGACCCTCCGGTTCCCTATGCACTGATCTACTGCCATCCCCAAAGCATGGGTCTGTTCCTCATGATTTTGAATACATTTAGTTAGCACCTACAAAACAGATTATTTTCTTTTGGCTGGACCGCAGAGGGCCAGCCCTCTGTCACTGAGTGAGTGACTGATGAAGTTACACTATTGGTCGGCTGAGTGTTGAAGTTTCCTCATTGGCCGTTGCTACTTCAAAATGAAAAGGCGGGAACAGTCCTTTATGCAAATGAACACGTCCAGCGCGATGTGTCTGGCTCATGAAACATGGACCAAGCTGTCAAACTAGGCGATCTAGTTCTAAAATGAGACAAAATTTAGCAGAGGCATAGCCTATTTCTCGCTTAAAATGTTTTCAGAAGTAGATTTTGGTGGATTGTTTAGACGGGATAACAGAAAGTTTACGAGCAGGCAGCCATGTTGTTTCCTGTTTGAAATGACAAGCAGAAAACCAGGGATCAGTCAGGTGCATTCCACAATCGGGTACGTCACCGTTTGAACGGCTAGTTGAGTGGAGCAGTGCGTCCACTAGTCAAAGAGTTTAGAAGCAAAGAGACGAATCTGTGGTGTTTTTTGACGGCGGCCGCTGCCGCCCTTTTGGATTTAAAAACGCTTATTATATTTATAATCTTTTATTGTTCAACACAGGCCATTTCCGTAGAATATGATAATAGAATAGAAATGATTTTGTTTTACTTTTGTACGGCACTTTTTAGGCGGACGTTTTACTGGCGTCCAGTAGTCGCTTTCAGTCCAAAATGGTGGAAGCATAGCTTTGTTGCTGGGTGCAGATGTTGCAATGAAACAAACAATTGACTTTAACTTCTTGGCAATATTGATTCTTTACCCTAGTGTCCTCTCTGGACCTGATGGACATGTACCGCTGCATTCAACATTATAGACATGACCACAGACTAACCTTACACGGTCCATCCATATACTCGGTTTTGACCGAGTCTTGTTAAATGTGAAAATACATTAAAGGGACAGTGTGTAACATTTCAGGGACCTATTGGCAGAAATGGAATATGAAATTCATACCTATGTTTCCTAGTGTATAATAACCTGAAACAAAGAATTGTTGTGTTTTCGTTAGCTTAGAATGGGGAGCAGGTCCTCTGGCGGAGTCCGCCATGTTTCTACAGTAGCACAGAACAGACAAACCAAACACTGGCTCTACAAAGAGACATTCAAGTTTTTAACGTTACCTGAAGGCCACCGTAGTTCTCCGACACGCTTGTGAAACTGTGGTAACGTGAGCCGCAGAGTGCAAAACTGTTTCCTCCGGCCGCCGTCTGACTGTTATGAGTGTTATTATGGTATGAATGGCCTCTGAGCGAGACAAACGGCGTAACCATCGTTTTGCTCTTGGCGGCTCACGTTCACGCAGTCTTGGAAAGGGAGGAGTGAGCGGAGGGGTACTCAGTTGGTTGCAATCTGCAACCACACCACAACCACAAACCCCAGATGGCAACAAATCCTACACATTGCACCTTTTAGTTTATTTAAGTTGGTTACATTGTGAGTTTCGTAACGGGCAGTGTCACCTGTTTGGTCAAATGAAAACCTGGTAGTGTATGAAGCACCGGTACTTTGAGGAGTTAACTGCAAAACCTGACCCACAATCATCATCACAGGGGTGGGTAAAACAATAAAAAGACTTTACATTACAGCATGGTGCACAACATCTTGTTGCAGCTCCTGTTTGTCTGCAGGGCTCTGTAGTACTATCTCCTTGAAACCAGATGTGAGTGATCCACTTTAAATCTGCCACCCCATTCTCCACGTCTTCCTCTGTAAACCAAATAAAACAGCCCACAAAGATCACCTCTTCTGCAAGCTCTGATAAGGAGGACATATCTGAAGTTGTGTTTGCAACTGTACTGAATACATTTACCTTGACATGGATAAACAATGAGACATGTAAGTTCTTCAAACAACAAGCACATTGTGTACAAACACAGGTAGATGGGAGAAAGGAGGAACTGAAACAGTGTTGAAGAAAGAATGCAAATTTGACATTTTTAAAACTACAGCTTAGGAGTTCGGAAACATAGGAAACATTTTGAGGTAGATTGGAAATGTGTAGAAGATATGTTGGGTATACAGTTTTGAATTCATCAGCTCTCAGTCAGATTGATTGGTTGCTGCTTTCAAGCATTCTCAAAATAATCACAGTTGTGGCTCTATTTTTAACCAATCAAATCCCCCCTTTACCTCCACCATGAGGTAATGCAATATGTATAGGGCAGATGGTTAGGCTTCTCCAAAACCCCTTACTTATATAGGCCTAAGGCTCATTGTCATGACATCAGCAGAAACCTGCATAGAATAGTCAAACTGTCGGGTCAGAGGAGTTCTTTGTACCTGATGGCAGAGAACAGACATGAAATATTCAAGTTAGCTGACCTTTATGTCCCTTCAGCTTGAAGAAACCAGCCTTTCTTTTCAACACAACTGTGGTTTGGACTTGGTTTATACTGCCCTAAAGGTTAGGACTACAAACATATGTTGGCAGGCTGTTGAGTGATAGCCTCCATGTATGATTTTATAATGCACCACCAGGGATGGGAATCACGAGAGGCCCCACGATAAAACATAATCACGATACTTAAGTCACAATACTATCTTATAAGATATTGCGATTTATTACCTTTTTTCAACTGCAAATTATGCAGTTTGTCAACTTCTGTTTTATCTAAGACTGTTAGATACTAGGGCTGTGTATTGGCAAGAGTCTGGCAATACGATACGTATCATGATACAGTGGTTACGATTCAATATATTGCAATATATCGCGATAATAATAATAATAATACATTTTATTTAGTGGCGCCTTTCTGGACACCCAAGGACACCTTACAAAAATCTGTTAAAACATAGACAGATAAAACAATATAAAAACAATAGGACATGACAGAGACATATTTGTACAAACACATAGGATGGGTGATGAGTTCTAGAGAGAGTAGGCCAGTTTAAACAGGTGGGTTTTCAGGAGGGATTTGAAAGATGTGATATTGTCAGACTGCCGGATGTGTGGGGGGAGTGAGTTCCATAACCTGGGAGCAGAGCAGCTGAATGCCCTGGCTCCCATGGTGCTGAGGCGTGAGGTGGGGGTGGTCAGAAGTCCGGCTGATGATGAACGGAGGGAACGGGAGGGAGTGTACTCCTGGAGGAGGTCTGTGAGGTAGGTGGGGGCGAGGTTATGGAGGGCTTTGTAGGTGAGCAGAAGGTTTTTGTAGTCGATCCGGGATTTAACAGGGAGCCAGTGCAGCTGGATGAGGATGGGGGTGATGTGGTCGGAGGATTTGGTGCGGGTGATGATCCGGGCGGCAGAGTTCTGAATGATTTGGAGTCTGTTGAGTAGTTTGATGGGAATGCCAGAGAGGACAGCGTTGCAATAGTCGATCCGGGATGTAACAAAAGCGTGAACCACGATTTCAGTGCTGGAGTGGGACAGGGATGGACGGAGTCTAGAGATGTTGCGGAGGTGGAAGAAGGCAGTCCGGGTGATGTTTTTTATGTGGGATGAAAAAGAGTGTGCTGTCCAGGGTGACCCCAAGACTCTTGACATGGGTGGAGAACGGTACTGGGAAACCATCAATGGTGATGTTTTGAGCAGTGGTGTGTTGAGTTTTGGAGATGTTGTTCTTGGAGCCGATGAGCAGGGCCTCGGTTTTATTGCTGTTGAGTTTCAAAAAGTTCCTGCTCATCCAGCTCCTGATGTGTTGTAGGCAGGTGGTGAGGGAGGTGGGTGGCAGGGCAGCAGTGGGTGTAGTTGAGATGTAGACCTGTGTGTCGTCGGCATAACAGTGGAATCGGACATTATGATGACGGAGGATAGTGCCAAGGGGAAGGAGGTAAATGATAAACAGGAGTGGACCCAATACTGACCCCTGGGGGACACCCAGTGAAACAGCGGAACACCTTGACCTGTGATTACCCAGTTTTACAAATTGTAGTCTGTCGGTGAGGTATGAGGAGAACCATGTGAGTGCAACACCGGTGATACCAATATCAGTCAGACGTGTGATGAGTAGTGGGTGGGAGATGGTGTCAAAGGCAGCAGTGAGGTCGAGGAGGATGAGGATGGTGAGCAGTCCAGAGTCAGCTGCACGGAGGAGGTCGTTGGTGATTTTGACCAAGGCTGTTTCAGTACTGTGTTTGGGGCGGAAACCAGATTGGAAGGGTTGATGGAGGTTGTTTGAGTTGAGGTGGGACTGAAGTTGGGCGGCGACCACTCTCTCAAGGGTTTTGGAGATGAAGGTGAGGTTGGAGATGGGCCTGTAGTGGTTCAGATCAGCTGGGTCAACACCGGGTTTTTTGAGGGTTGGTGTAATTGCAGCAGTTTTGAGGGTGGGGGGTACAGTACCAGTGGTGAGGGAGGAGTTAATGATTCTTGTGATCATGGGGGAGATGGAGGGCAGACAGGCTTTGACGAGGATTGTGGGGAGGGGATCGAGCTGACAGGTAGTGGGTTTGGCTTTATGGATGAGCTCAGTGATGGTTAATTCCGTTGTGGGTGTGAAGTTAGAGAGGGTGCTGATGAGTGGTTGGCAGGAGGTTGCCATCCAGGGTGGGTCACATGGGGAGGTGCAGGATGAGGCCAGCTGTTGGTGGATGGTGTTGATTTTGTTTTCAAAGAATTGCAGAAAGGCAGTGCAGTGATCAGTGGAGGTATTTTGGGGGAGGGTTCTCGGTGGCTGAAGAAGGTGGTTTACTGTTGAGAAGAGGGTTCTGGTATTACCTTGACCGGTACTGATGAGGTTGGAGTAGTAGGAGGATTTGGCGGTGGAGAGAGCGTTCTTGTAACGGTGGAGGTGTTCTGAGTATAGTTGGATGTGCACTGAAAGTCCAGTCTTTTTGTATAAACGCTCAAGTTGACGGCCGGTGGTTTTGAGATGGCGGAGGTCAGCGGTGTACCAGGGAGCTGTGTGGGTGAAGGAGACTGTGCGGGTTTTCAGGGGAGCCAGGGTATCCAGGGAAGAGGAGAGACAGTTGTTGTAATGATTCACCGGTTCAGCAGGGGAGGCGGATGGGGGAGGACTGGGGGAGGAGTTAATAAGGGTGATGAGATCTGTGGGGTTGATATGCTTGATGTTTCTGAAGGAGATGGTCCGTTGCTCTTTTATTTTGGATAGGGGGGCGTCGATTTCAAACAGGATGACTTTGTGGTCGGAGATGGGGAGGTCAGCATTAGTGAGGTTTTGAGGGGTGATACCAGTGCAGCAGATTAGATCAAGTATGTGTCCTTTGTTATGGGGGGGCTGTGGCTCAGAGGGTAGAGCAGGTTGTCCACCAATCGGAAGGTCGGTGGTTCGATCCCCGGCTGCTCCGGGTCACATGTCGATGTGTCCTTGAGCAAGACACTTAACCCCAAATTGCTCCCGGAGGCATAGCCATCAAAGTTGGCACCTTAGTAGCCTCTGCCATCAGTGTATGAATGTGTGTGTGAATGGGTGAATACTGACATGTAGTGTAAAGCGCTTTGAGTGGTCGGAAGACTAGAAAAGCGCTATATAAGTCGAAGTCCATTTACCATTTACCATTTATGGGTTGGGAAATTGACATATTGGGTGATATCTAGACATTCAAGGAGTGAGGTGAAATCATTTGTAAAACCAGAAGAGTTGTCAATGTGGATGTTGAAGTCTCCTAGAAGGATGACAGTAGGGGACATGGCACACACAGAGGTTAATAATGCTGACAGTTCAGTGATAAAGAGGGCAGAGGGCTTTGGGGGTCTGTAGATGGTGATAATGATGATGGGTGTGGAGCCTGTGAGTTGTATGGCTAAGCATTCAAAGGTGGAATGAGGGGGGACGGTGACTGTACAGACTTTAATGCTGTCACGATAAAGTACAGCAAGACCGCCCCCCCTCCCTGATACACGAGGTTTGCTGGTATATTTAAAGCCAGGTGGGACAGCTTCATTGAGCTGGGAGAAATCGTTTGGCTGTTGCCAGGTCTCAGTGAGGCATAAGAAGTCCAGTTTGTTGTCCATAATAAATTCATTAATCAGCAAACCCTTGCTAGTGAGGGATCTAATGTTAAAAAGAGCCAGTTTTAGACAGACAAGTGGTGTATAGGCGATACTATAGGCAAGGTGATGATAAATGGACTTGCATTTATATAGCGCTTTTTTAGTCTTCCGACCACTCAAAGCTCTTTACACTACATGTCAGCATTCACCCATTCACACACACATTCATACACTGATGGCAGAGGCTGCTAAGGTGCCAACTTTGACCATCAGGATCTGATCTAAATACTCATTCACACACCGATGGCTATGCCTTCGGGAGCAATTTGGGGTTAAGTGTCTTGCTCAAGGACACATCAACATGTGACCCGGAGCAGCCGGGGATCGAACCACCGACCTTCCGATTGGTGGACAACCCTCTGAGCCACCATGATATATTGCGATTTTAAAAAAATCATAGTAGTCATAGTATAAAGAACACACCACCATATGCATACAATCTGAGTAGAAATACGTATTTTTTTTATTCAAAAAGAACAGTGGGATCTTCATTTGCATTTATCACAGTCCCTGTAAAATCATAGCACTACTTTCAGAGGGCACATCTCTTTGCATGTAAACTATTAATTAAAAATCGATAGTGTTTTTGAGAATCGATACATTATCACAAAACATAACATTGCGATATTCATTTTTTTTTTAAAGACAGAATAACAGCTGGGCCGGCTGTTGGATTGTTAAGAGGTTAATAGTTTTATAATAAAAGATAGATACTTGATGTACGTTTATCAATATAATATTGCCACGCAAAATATCGCGATACTATCCTGTATTTGTTTCCCCTACTATCCTGGTTGTGTTTAAGTGAATACATTTTGCATTATGTCAGTTGGGGCAAAGATTAGGCAATATGGTAAGTCATTTGCTGTTGTTAGCAGCTTGTTTATGCACTATTGCAGTGCCCATACTGTAATTTGATGATCCGACTTAAACCAAAACATCAACACTAATTAAGTCTTGCCCACCTTTACACGCTGTGTGTCTGTGTATGTGTGTGTACACATGTATTTATCTGTGCATGTGTCTGCAGGAGTGCTGTAAACTGCAGCTCATAGTTTCATGATTGACATGTGAATGGAGGGGGCCCTGCGGCAAAACCCACACCAGCAATTTAACCCACATAAATACCACTGTCACTTGGATCATTTCGCACGCACGCACGCACGCACGCACGCACGCACGCACGCACGCACGCACGCACGCACGCACGCACGCACGCACGCACGCACGCATGCCAGACGCACATAAGCACTCACACATTGTATGACATCCCCAGTGCACACAAGACCATCACTGTGTCCATTATAGGAGATTAATAGTGTTAATTTTGCTGTCTCTTTGACTGTCTTTATAATCTTTTAAAGTCCACAACAGTGTTACAGACACTGTCTGAAAAAGTCTTAAATCCAATAACCCGTATTTAAGGCCTAAAAATGTCATGAAATGTCTTAAATACAATTTTGACATATCTTAAAAATTCATTAGTGTTCCTTTCATTTAATAAAAGCAATGCATTATCTTGCTTTTAAATGTTTCGTCTTTTGAGCACGCTGTAACAGAACTATAAAACGGAACCAAAAGGGAATGGCTGTGCTTTTCGGATCAAATTTATCAGAGCACACCCATTTCACGTGCAGTCAAGGGGAGTGCTACGGATGTATTAATAGAACTGGATGGGGAGTGCAGGGAAACGAGCCATCATGTTTTGGTTTTCGGCTGGATTGCTGCAAAGCGGAGCGACAGTGTTTCCGCTGGTAACTTTTTCGCCACCACAGCAAAAAACATTACTAAAATAAACAAAACTCCTTTTCCCTCTCGTTTGATGTTTTAATCTAGTTTTATATTGCTAGTTGGCGTTAATAAATGCCGTTCCTAGCGTCAGTCTGTGTCTGTGAAAGCTGCTCTATCCGCCTCTTTACACGTGTTTCTAAACATTTTCATATTGAAGTGAAAATATTTGTACACTTCTCAGCGGGTTGGCTGGCTGGTCCTCACCCGTTCTCAGATCTTTTACTTAAGTAAAAGTAATACCACAGTGTAAAAATACTCTGCTACAAGTGAAAGTCCTACATTCAAAATGTTACTGAAGTACAAAAGTATTAGCATCAAATATATACTTAAAGTACCAAAAGAAAAAGTATCCTACTCATTATGCAGAATGGCCCATTTCACAATAATATATATTATGGTATTTTATTGTATTATAATGTCTGATGCATTAATGTGTTCATCACTTCAATGTTGCAGCTGGTAAAGGTGCTCATTTTAACTACTTTATATCCTTAATGATATACTACTTAATAATAGTTTATTAGTTGATTTTTATGAAGTATCTGAATCGGTACATAGCTAGTATCTAATATTGTTAAATAAATAAATAATTGAAGTAAAAAGTACAACATTTCCCTCTGAGATATAGTGGAGTAGAAGTGGGCTATAAAGTTACGTAAAATAGAAATACTCAAGTACAAGTGCCTCAAAATTGTACTTAAGTACAGTACTTGAGTAGCCTACGGTCCTCCAAGAGCACAAGATGTAGTCTCTTAATTTTGCTTCAAAGTGCAGCAGATTGATGCATTTAACTTTAAAATGTAAACATTTTTAAAAACTGAAAACCTGGAACAAAGACTGGGAAAACTGCTGGAAGGAATATGTTTCAGTGAATAAATAAATTTACTTTGCAAGTAATTCCGGGGTTCCAATTTTCTTTCATACCCTTAGTACTTTCTTGCCAGTATGGACGTAAAGTAGGTCTTAAATTGCATTCTTGGTCTTAAAAGGTCTTTAAAAGTCTTAAATATGACTTGTTGAAACCTGCAGATACCCTGAATGAAATCAGTCAAATATAAACTCTACGGTAGTTTTTGATCAATTCCAGCACCCTCACAAAACCCAACACTCAAAAACTCCTTTGAATAATTAGATCAGGTTATTTGGGCTTCGTTAGGGTTGTGTAAATTGTATCTCGGTATTTTCTTACCCGTAATTCTTTTTGAATGCCAAATAGTGATCTCTCTTCCTGACTTTTCTTTTTTGTGTAACAGGAGACTCTCCAGCAGCTGGTGATGATGCCTTTACCAAATGTGTTGGTCCTGGGCCGGAACCCTCTGTCTGGTAAGTGTCAAAATGCTAAACAATACTACCACAACATTATACACACTAATACTTTGACCAATGCTGTGCAGGCTATAATTTGAAAACCATTAGCAAAAAAAAAATATATTCATATCTGCTCCAAGACGTTCCTCTAGGGTGTCAAACTCAATTTCATCCCGGGCCACATCAGCATTATGGTCGCCCTCAAAGGAACGGTTGTAACTGTAAAGCCTCGGAAACACCAGGAACGTCAGGATCGCGTGGCGGCTGTGTGGCGTGGTTGGTGGCTGCCTGATTCACGCATCGGGCGTTCACCCCAGCTGCGTGTCAGCTGCGTGTCAGCTGCGTGTCAGCTGCGTGTCAGCTGCGTGTCAGCTGCGTGTCTGCTGCTGCAGCTGCTGCTGTCAGCCCTTTCTTTCTACATAGAGTTTGCCTTTTAATGGCCGTTTCATTTCATTATAAATATCATTTATATTTATTTTAGACAGAGAAAGGTTAAGAAAAGTGTGGTAATTTGTAAATAATAGTAATAATCCACAATTAAACTCCGTACTATATTCATTCATGGAACTGCATGTTCTAGAACACTGTCCGGCACATATTTCAGAATAAAAGACTAATGTTAACAAATTAAGGAATTCTGAAAAAACGCTTGAGGGCTTTTATTTCGAAATGAAAGCGGGAAGTGTTGATTTAAACCCCATACTTTATAAATTCATGGAGCTTTCTAAGTCACTGCATGTTCCACAGCACTGACTGCTCATATTTCAGAATAAAAGCCTTGTGTTAACAAATGAAGGAATTCTGTCCACAGAAAAAACGCTTGAGGGCTTTTATTTTGAAATGAAAGCAGGAATTGTTGATTTAAAAATAAGTCTTTCCTTTTTTTCATCTCCTTAGCATATTCTATAGATGTCTAGACATCGAAACTGTAGTAATGTAGCTGGTATGATGTTAATATACAGTCAGTAGATCACTTTCACTGTCTGTTGCTGCTGTGAGATGTGCGAGGCATGCGCCAAAACTAGGCGAGACCTCTATTCCCTAGAAGAGACGCAGCTGAGACGTGATGCGCGTCTCAAGCGGGCAGTGTGGCTGCTATAACCTGTTAACACGGACACGTAATAAAAAAACATCAGGTAACGCAGCCGCCACGCGCTCCTGACGTTCCTGTTGTGTCCGGGCTGTTAAACTATATAAATATATCTACTCTTTATCATATTACATAATTGCCTCTGCATTCGATTATTATTGGCTTTAGTAATAACTTCATTAATAACTAGCTCTGAAAGCAGAAGTCTAGGAACAATTATTGCAAGCAGACATTCAAGTGTACAACTGTTGTACAATTTATTTAAAAAATGAGTTCAGTAACAAAAACACATGCTCGATATATATATATGTATGTACGTAGACACAAAAATACTGAATGTGGGCACACACACTCACATTTCTATGTGTTATTATAACATAGATACCATGAATTTATGAGATAAGAAACCCTCATCATTACTCATCCACCAAAGATCAACATTTTCAAGGGTGAATAATAAAGTTCTTTTTTTTACCCTCACACAAATATTATCAAGCACTATTTATTACATAGACAATGTTTAACTTTTTGGTCACAGTTGAGAGGGGCTGAACTATGATACAACAATATGACGGAGTAACCGTCACTGACGGTGGGTAGCGCACACACACACACCCCCAGGCCACACACACCAACATTTCTCCGCTGCGTCGCTGGCTGCAGGCAGCGCGCACACACACACACACACACACACACACACACACACACACACGCACGCCAAACATTTCTCCGCTCCCTTCCTGATTCACTAAGGAGTTAAAACACCTCGCGACATCCCTCTCCCCTAAACTGTTTTTCAGTAGTACGACCAAGGGTGCACACTTTATTGTTCTGCTGTTTCCTGCACGCATATTTTCACACAAACATTATTCTTGGACATTTTGGCGACCACATCACTCTGCTAGAGTGCCGCTACTGGAAATGGCTGATACTGAGACGCTACAGCGCGCAGGTAACAAAATCGAGATGCATCGAGGGACATGTAGTTTATGGACACCGTACTTCTGGAAAGCGGGATAGAATTGTATGATAAGCAAATTATACTCTTTGCAAGCTCTCCCGGGCCACATAAAAAGAGGTGCCGGGCCAGATTTGGCCCGCGGGCCTTGGGTTTGACACATGTGCTCTAGTGGAATCACGTGAACAACGGGCGTGTGTACGTTTCACAAAAAGGACACATGCACCTCTTTTAATTATCCATTGCTTTGATGTTTCAACTGACTTTCTCTCTGGCTTTAGATTTCATTTTCCAGCCACCTCTCCATGTGCTTGTTGAGCTGATGAACTACCTATTGGACCGTCATTTATAACCCACGCCATCAAAAAATGGACTTGATGGCAGAATTAAAAAGGACTTAACAGAAGAAAGTGAACAATGCTGATTTCATTGTTGAGTTCATGGGAAATTGGACAGATTGATGGGTTGGTTTCAAGGACAAAACCAAAATGTTCTCATTAACACTAGTCTTTAAACAAGACTACGAAAAAAATCTGAGTGTATTGCTGTACTGTGTACGGTCAGTCTGTGAATTTGTGGCTAAATTGTTACACAAATAGTCAGTGGTCATGTCTATAATGTTAAATCCAGCAGTACATGTCCACCAGGTCCGGCGAGGACACTAGGAGACGCGCTCAGTCAACTGGCCGTTCAAGCGGTGACGTACCCTATTGTGGAATGATTGGTCCCTGATTTTCTGCTTGCTGTTTCAAACAGGAAACAACATGGCGGCCTGCTCGTAAACTTTCTGTTATTCCGTCAAAACAATCCACCAAAATCTACTTCTCAAAACATTTGGAGCAGAGAAATAGGATATGCTACTGCTTAATCGCGTTTAATTTTAGAACTAGATCGGCTAGTTTGTCAGCTTGGTCCAAGTCCACCTTGAGCTGGAAGGGCTCATCTGCATAAAGGTGAGATCACGTTGGTGAGAGGAACCGCTGACACGCCCCCCCTGAAAACGTAAACAAAGGACTGTTCCCGCCTCTTCATTTTGAAAGAGCAACGGCCAATGAGGAAACTCCAACAATCGGCCGATCAATCATGTAACTTTTTTTCGTTGCGTTTGTAGGGCTGGCCCTCTGCGGTTCACCAAAAAACAAAGGCAAATGAATGTTTTTACGACCCCGTAATGCTCAAATACTCTGGGACCCACATTCTAAGCCATAAGGACTTTTATGTGGTCAATTAAATATTATTGTTATAAAGCAGGGGTCTCCAACCTATATTTCCTCTGAGAGCTACATTGACAAAATGAAAGTGGCCGAGACCTACTCATATTTTATATTATTAGTAACATTTATTCGGGGGCGGCTGTGGCTCAGAGGGTAGAGCAGGTTGTCCACCAATCGGAAGGTTGGTGGTTCGATCCCCGGCTGCTCCTGGTCACATGTCGATGTGTCCTTGAGCAAGACACTTAACCCCAAATTGCTCCCGAAGGCATAGCCATCGGTGTATGAATTAGTATTTAGATTAGATCCTGATGGGCAAAGTTGGCACCTTAGTAGCCTCTGCCATCAGTGTATGAATGTGTGTGTGAATGGGTGAATGCTGACATGTAGTGTAAAGCGCTTTGAGTGGTCGGAAGACTAGAAAAGCGCTATATAAGTCGAAGTCCATTTACCATTTACATTGCTCAGCTCCAACCAAACCAGCTGAATAAGCTTCTTTTGTGTTAACAATTAGAAAATGTTGATATCCAACACTCATATTTTGACATCATCAACATTTTAAATTCAGCAGCATGTGCATGTTTTTTTTTCTGTAAGCATTTCTTTACATTTTCAATGTTGTTCACACTATTACATTCACATCAGATTAATGTCATAGAAAACAAAACTATGTTGTTACTTCTTTTACTGTCTGTCCACATATCACTGTATCACATCACTTCCCTTCACATTCCCTTCATCATCTGTAGTTCACATGCATGTATTACATGCATTCAGTCTTTTTAACAGTCAACAAGAGAGGTGTCTGCTGGAGGGATCCACTTAGGATCACTCTTATGGAGTCATTTAAATGTTCATCTGTCAGTCTTGTTCTGAACTTAGATTTCATGACATTCAAGACAGCCAGCTGGGCCGTATCGCTGGAGTCAAGCGACTCATCACACTGGATGGAAAACCATTTGCACCGGTCCATGTCCCGTTGTAGCTGCTCCACAGCATTCGCAGACAGCGCAGACACTCTCCCTGCCACAGTATTAGCACCAAGTTGTAAATCGACGATAGCAGACCTCATTTCTGTCTTATTTTTATGGTCCTTGAATAGCGTTTCAGTCATCGCCATCGGGTGAAGGTTTTTTGTGTTTCGTTAGGATGTTCGCCACTTTAAACGAAGCCTCTGTTGCTGCGTTGGCCTTCTTCGTCGGTTTGGTAAACAGAGACTGTCGTCTTTTAAGCCTTGTTTCAGGTCCTTTACCTTCTCTGTTCGTAGACCGCTACCAGCCGGAAAGTCCTGTGAAAAGTTGCTGTGGATTTTGGTGAAGTGGCGCTCAACATTACATCTTCTACCGACTGACACGCTCACACCGCAAATGAGACACACACACTTGTCATTCACATTCGTGAAAAAAACTCTGTTTCCCATTCCTCATGAAAATAGTAGGTTTTTTATTTCTTTTCTTGGCCTGGCTATTTTCCGCAATCATTGTCAAATCTGTTGTGTGCTTGCTAGCCTGCTAACATCTCCTAATGTGATCACTGATGTAACCAAACTTGGCAGCAGCGTAACTCCTTTAATTGATAGCTGATTGGCAAATAATCAGTTTGTGTCAGAAGGGGGCGGGATGTCTGTGAATTGGATTGCATAGAAGTTTAGGTTTACTAAGTGACTTTGTCTTATCAAATTTGTTTACATATTCTTTGAACCTTTGGCGAGCGACTCAGTTGGTTGCAAGCAATGTGTTGGAGACCCCTGTTATAAAGTATTGTTTCTTAGAAGGCACATTTGGAGCATTTGATGATAGATTCTAACCTTGACTACACGTGTTTCTCTGAGTCACGGTTAAAGGAGTCATTTCCATCTGTGTCCTTTAGCTTCGCTACAGGAAGTTAAAGAGGGACAGGAGAGATGGCACATTTAGAGACCATTTTAAGTCAATCTCATACAGTGGAACAGCCCAGTGACTTAGCGTGTATGGGGTTGAATGTTGCCATTTCCCCAAATATGTTCTTTATTATAATAGCCCTATACAGAGCACCATCTACTGACAGCATGTTTTATGCATACCATTCTCAAAGAATGTGATTATCAGAAGGGGAGCATGCTTATGGGTGACTTTAAGATTAATTAGGGGAACAAACATGCAGGAAAAAGCAGTAATTCCTAAGAGGGAGAAGCATAATCATACATCTGTGAGTAGTCGAATTGATTGGTCCAATGTGCTGTCCAGTGAGGCTGTTGAGTCTGGCTATAAAACACTGTTAACAGTGCTTGATAGCGTCACTATGTCCTTTACAAGAACAATTAAAAGTAAACCACAGCGTAAAACGTCTTTGCCATGGCTTAATGAAGATCTAAGAAGACAGATAAAAGAAGGAAGTGTTCAAAATACTTTAACCATTTTGCAGCAAAGCTTGGACCTCCTGAACCCAGACGTGTTATTTGATATGTCTGAGCAGCCTCAAAGCAACAGTAGTGCAGTGTCAAGTGTTTGCAATTCATCTTGACCTCTGTAGCCCCAACAGCTACTTGATATTCCAATGGGACGTTGATGAAGCCACTAAAGAGATGAGATAACAAGTCGCAGGCCAGCATTTAAGATCATGATGTTCTGGCTGTGGAAATAAAAGGATTAGGGGTGGGGTCGATTCACCTATGTGTCGCGATTTCTTTTCTTGTAATATCGAATCACAATACTTGTAGAATCGCGATACTTAAAAATTGCAATGCATATTGAAACGGCACCCAAGTATCGTGATAGCATCGAATCGGGAGATGGGTGTATCGTCCCAGCCCTAGTATGGATATCAGGACAACTATGGCCCTGTTTAGACCTGGTATTAACATGCGTCCTCAGTGATCGGATCACAAGTGGACAGCTTTAAGTACAGGTGTGAACTCACTCAAGACGCATTGAGGACACATTGAAATCGGATCTTTCAGACCACATTCAGAGGTGGTCTGGGCCACATATGACCACATTCTTTTAGCAGTGTGTAGTGAATGCGTCCTGGGCCACATTAAGGACCGCCTACTCATCTGATGTCCAGCTGGGATCCGTGGGTCTCTGCGCTCCTCAGATGAATAAACAGGCAGACACGGGCGCTTGTCACCATGGAAACAGCCTCTGTGCTCTACTGTATGTAGACTAGGCACGAGGAGTGCATTATTATCATACTGTCGGAGATGTGTCGGTGTTTTTGTTCTGCTGCTTTGCGCGGAGCTGACAACCGCCCGCCCGCCCGCCTGTTCTCTGTCCTCCCCGGCTCTCGGGAGCGTTGTACCCCGCTGTTGTCTGGCATAAACAGCGGTGCCGGCAACGCAGCTTTTGCCACTATAATACAATAACCTTTTATTTTGATGTTAATACAATGTACCAGAATTAACGAATATGTAGGATATTACTACTGACATTCATGTAATATTACATCAAAACGGCTGCTGTATTAGCCATGTGTTTACTACTACTACTACTACTACTACTACTAATAATAATAATAATAATAATAATAATAATAATAATAATAAATTGGACTTATATAGCGCCTTTCAGAAACCCAAGGACGCTTAACTACGTGTTTATTTACATATGGGGCGGGGAAGTGAGATCGGATCACAAGTGGTCACTGGAGACGCATGTGGAGACGTATTTTAATGCCAGGTGTGAACAGAAGTACTCAAAGCTGTCCACTTGTGATCGGATCACTGAGGACGCATGTTAATACCAGGTGTGAAAATGGCCTCTGTGATGAAAAAAATGTTTCCTGCCTCGCAGCCTGCATAGATCAATTATTGGCCCAGTAGCCCCCACTGCAAAACTTTAGCTAACACCACGACAAGGTCATTGGATTGGTTGTTTTTACTTTTGGAAAAGTGCATCCATACAAAGATTCATAGCCTTTGTGTACATCTCTTATGTAATCATCAGCTCTTCACAGTGAATTGTTTCCAGGCTCAGCTAGCGAAGCTTGTTGAAGGATAGCTGTACCTTTTTTACCTTCTAAGCTGGTGATGAAATGGCCTCTAAATCCCTGTCCTCCCTCAGCTGCCTTTGTCACACTTTCACCACAGCCATTGCTGTTATTTTGGGCTTTTCATCGCTTTTCAATGGTCACAGTTTTCTCTTTAATTTTCATACGCCCCCCACAGCCATGAAGGGTAAATAAAGGAACAATGAGAGGCTGCAGCGAGTACACACATTTGTGAGCGTTGTTGTGTTTGAGTGTGTTTTTGTTTCACGCAATAAGTTGGCTGTTAATCTACCACTGCCCTGCAAAAGAAACAGTAAAAACAAGTTTTCATAAGTAATTTTTAATGAAATATTTGTTCAGCTACTAATGATAACGAACATCAGCGGGATACTTCATAAGTCTACTCATTGAAGCCAAGAGGGATTCTTTCATGAACATAACCCCCAAAATAATGTATACTGTTTGAATTTCACAGCACTACATTGCTGAAGATCTACTGTATGTACAGCGCCTTGAAAATCTCCCGAATCTACCGCCTTAAGGTCTTTGCACACAAAGTCCGTATTTTTGGTCCGAAATTGTCACATGTTTAAAAATAAATATGGCCCCACGTTGTGTCAATCACATTTACACACCGTCTCCAAAACTTTTGTCTGTCATTAAAGTTTTCGGAACAGGATTGACTTTCATTGTTTTTTCGCATCCGTCAAAAGGCAAAAGAGGGTTGTTTGACCACTTAGAGCCACCGTCCCAGCCAATGTCAATCCTCCATGTCACCGTCCGTGCATGGAGGATTGACATTTAGGAGTGACATGGATATATATATATACATATATAGTGTATATATGTATATGTGTATATGTGTGTATATATATGTATGTATATATATACATACATATATATATACATATATATATTTTTTTATATATATAAATATATACATATATATTTTTAGATATATATATACATATACATACATACATACATATATTCTTGAAATTCTTGCAGTTTTATTAATGCATGCATTTATATATTTCTTTTAGATCCTATTTTTCAGCATTAATATTTGCACTGTTCCATATATTTCTTATATTTTCTTATGATTTCTTATGATTTCTTTATTTTTATATATTAATATTCTAGAACGGTAGCAAAACGTAACTCAATTTCCCCCCCGGGGATCAATAAAGTATTTCTGATTCTGATATTTACTTCCTTGCCGAAGAGAGGGGAGTTGGTCCCGAAGTGGCTGCCGTATTTCTTTTTTTTTTTTAAACTTTGATTTTTATTTAGCATTTTCAGCTCTGGGTTGAACATCATGAGCATCCATACAGAATTCAACAAACAATACAACACTTAACAAATTCAGCTAACAGTACAACATTTAACAAAAACAGTTGTCAGGGGCAGTCAAACATGTATATATTCTCCAACAACACATGTCTCATGTTCCATGTAAATGATCCATTTTACCCAGTTCTTGCCATTTTTAGTTGGTATTTTAGCTTTTCCATTGAAAAACTATCACGGACAATCTCAAACCAGTGATCTTTCCCAGGAGGTTCCGCTTTATACCAGTTTCTTGTTATAGCTTTTTTGCTGGCTATAAGTACAATTTTTGCCAGATATCTATCTGCTCCATGCACAACCTCTTCAATGTTCCCTAGGTACATTACAGCACAATTGTTTGAAATAGCATATCCCATAATGTCATTAATAGTTACATTTACATTATTCCAGAAAGGCTTTAGTTTAGTGCAGCTCCAGAAAACATGGGTATGGTTGGCCTC
The DNA here is from genome assembly GCF_043250625.1 of Sebastes fasciatus. Classification (NCBI taxonomy): domain Eukaryota; kingdom Metazoa; phylum Chordata; class Actinopteri; order Perciformes; family Sebastidae; genus Sebastes; species Sebastes fasciatus. The sequence continues at coordinate 589,137 of NC_133803.1, read as the reverse complement.
CAGATTGCCACAGAGCCTCCAACATGGTTGCTGGGTCTTTAGCTGTCTGCTTTTGATTTGCGGTGTTATGAAGAACCTAGTAAGATTCTTCCATCCAAATTCTCTCCATACTCGTGAACTAGTAGTGGTACACTGTGTCGTACACATTTTATACCATTCTTCGTCTGAAATTTCTATATTTAGCTCTGATTCCCATTTGTTTTTTATATATAGTGTTGAGCTTCCTCTATTCTCCCCTAAGGCTTTGTAGAAGGTTGAGATGACACAAGATCTACCCTGGTGATATGAATCCACTATGATTTTAATAGCTGGGAGGAGACCACGGGGAAGACCCAGGACTAGGTGGAGAGATTATATCTCTACTCTGGCCTGGGAACGCCTCGGGATCCCCCAGTCAGAGCTGGTTAATGTGGCCCGGGAAAGGGAAGTTTGGGGTCCCCTGCTGGAGCTGTTGCCCCCGCGACCCGATCCCGGATAAGCAGTTGAAGATAGATGGATGGATGATTTTAATAATACCATTCAGATCTATTTTAGGATCAATTTTCACCTCTTTCATAAAATAGTCTCGTATTTGTAAGTATCTAAATAAATCTTGTCTTTCCAGACCAAATTTCACCTTTAGGTCTTGAAAACTCCTCCATGTCCCATCTTTAAGAATGGTACATAGAGCAGTGATACCTTTCTCTGTCCATTGTTTGAACCTAAGTTATATACCCCTGGTATAAATTTTGGATCATATGCAACCCAGTTCAGTATATTTCTTTCCCTTTCAAGTTTATATTTTTTTATTACTTTATCCCAGATTTCTAGTGTAAATGTTGTAATTGGATCCATTAAATGTGTTGTAGTTCCTGTTCGTTCTTTGTTTCCTACCAAAACTGGAATTTGTAGATCCTGAACTTTCATCTCTATATCCTTCCATCTTGCTTCATAATCTGAGGTGCCTAGAGGCCTTAGCTGTGCCGCGTAGAAGTTTTGGTAAGGACAATCCTCCTTCATCTTTAGGGAGTTGGAGTGTTGTATATCTTGTTCTGGGTTTTTTACCATTCCAAGTGAACCTTGATATTTGTTTATCCCAGGAGATGAATTTGTTTTGTGGTATTGTTGTTGGTAAAGACTGAAATAGATACAGCGACCTTGGTACAATATTCATCTTAACCACCTGGATTCTAAAGCTGAGGTCCAGGGGAAAAGTTGACCATCTCTGTATATCTTTTTGGATATTTTGTTCTAGGGGCGGCTGTGGCTCAGAGGGTAGGGCAGGTTGTTCGGAAGGTCGGTGGTTCGATCCCCGGCTGCTCCAGGTTACATGTCGCTGTGTCCTTGACACTTAACTGTGTCCTTGACACTTAACCCCAAATTGCTCCCGAAGGCATAGCCATCGGTGTGTGAATGAGTATTTAGATTAGAACCTGATGGGCAAAGTTGGCACCTTAACAGCCTCTGCCATCAGTGTATGAATGTGTGTGTGAATGGGTGAATACTGACATGTAGCGTAAAGCGCTTTGAGTGGTCGGAAGACTAGAAAAGCGCTATATAAGTCCAAGTCCATTTACCATTTACAACACTTCATACAGTTTGCTGAGTCTCTTGGTTATAATCACTCCTAGATATTTTATAGTTTTATAGTCCCATTTTAAGTTGTATGTATCCCTAATTGGTTGAGATGGAGAGTAATTAAATGTAAGGATTTGAGTTTTTGCCACATTGATTTTATATCCTGAATAGTAACCATAGATCTTTAGAAAATTCATCAGCAGGGGTAATCCTCTCTCGGGATTCTCTAAAAAAATTATTATATCATCTGCGAAAAGGCCAATAACTATTCCCTTCAGATCTTTATTTTGCCTGATTGCTTGCGCTAAAGGTTCAATATAGAGAGCAAGGAGCGTGGGGTTCATACAACAGCCTTGTCTGGTGGCCCTTTCTAATCCTATTCAATTAGATAAATGTCCATTCACCTTGATTCTGGCAGTCGGATCTTGATATATGGTTCTAATGCTCTGGATTGATTGTTTGTTTAACCCGAATTTCTCAAGTACCAAATATAACAATGCCCAGCTGACACTATCAAAAGCCTTTTCTGCGTCAAGGCTGATCAAGGTCGCGCTAATGCCTTTACTTTGTATTTGTTCTACAATGTGGAGAGTTCTTCTAACATTATCCTGGGTCTGGCGCCCTTTAATGAACCCAGTTTGATCCTCATTAATTAATTCCGGTATAAAGGTCTCAAATCTTTTACATAGTATTGAGGTATAGAGTTTATAATCAACATTTAGAACTGAAATTGGTCTAAAGTTACTGCATTGTTCTATATCCTTGCCTTCTTTGGGTATGAGGGATATAATCGCTTCTCGCCATGACGGGGGGGCCTTTCCCTCTCTCAGAGTCCAGTTAAAGGAAGACGAAAGCAGAGGAGTTAGTTCATTTTTAAATATTCTGTACCACTCAGATGGGAACCCATCACTACCAGGAGATTTATTGGCCTTCAGTCTACTAATTGCATCTTGTATTTCTTCACTTTTTATTTCTGCAGTAAGAGTGTTATTCTGCATTTCGCCAATAGATGGCAAATCGAGTGAGTTGAGGAAATTTCTGATTGTGTTTTCAGCAGCTAGGGGAGGTTCCGAGTATAACTTTTTATAGTATTCCTCAAACACATTTAATATTTCCTCTGGTTCATGTAATATTTGGTTGGCCTGAGGTTCTCTTATCTTGTTAATCATGTTAGAGGCCTGCTGTTTACGCAGACGCCTTGCCAATAATCTAGTTGCCTTGGGACCTGATTCATAATAAGTCTGCTTTATAAATCTAGCTCTCTTTTCTATCTCACCTTTCAGGATGTCATCTATTTCTCCCCTTACCTTTTTCTTTTGTTGAAAAACTACCGGATCATGTGATGCTTTATGTTGTTTTTCTAATTCCTTCAAGATTTCCACCTGCTGTTGATATCTGGCTTTTTGAGCCTTCTTCTGTACTGTCATTAGAGCAATACATTTTCCACTAATATCTGCTTTTAAAGCATCCCACTCTGACAGGATCCACCTCACCATTATTATTTTCTTTTATTTATCTTTTGATCTCCGTCCTTATCTGTTCCACTACTGTCCTATTATTCAAAATACCAACATTAAGCCTCCATAAAGGGTTTTGTTTTCTTTTGTTTAGGCGAATTGTCACAGAAATTAGACTATGGTCTGAGACATCCACCACCCCAATAACACTCCTCTCCACTCTATACCTTTCATTGATGTTCATAAAGAAAGATTCCATTGTGCAGCAGACAGAATGAGGAACTGAGTGGTGGCTGTCGCCTCTTTCCAGGGACAGAATGAGGAACTGAGGGGGGGGTGTAGTCTCTTTCCAGGGGATGAAATTCCCTCCAAACATTCCCATTTCCTGCAGTGTTGTTGATAAACCTTGTTAAATGCATTTTGTTTTTACGAGAACTTGTTTTGTCTAAACTATGACACAAAATCACATTAAAATCACCTCCACATATCAAGATGCCTTCGGCTTCTAGTGCTATAAGATTAAACATGTCCTCCTCTCTGGAGGACATGTTTCATACACATTAACTACAGTTACCACCTCATTTTGTAATTTCCCTTTAACCAAAACGTATCTCCCGTCTTTATCTCTTACTTCTTTATAGCTTTCAAATTGTACAGAATTTGGTATGAGTATTGCTACCCCCCTTTTGTGCTTAGGTTCGTAGGAGCTGTAAAAAGTCTTTCTGTAACCCTATTCTTTTAGTTTCTAATGTTCTTGTTGATTCAGCCTTGTTTCTTGTAAAAACAGTACTTGAGCACTTTCTTTTTTTAACTTGGAAAAAACCTTATTTCTCTTAACGACATTATTCAGACCATTTACATTGAGTGATACCACTTTCACACTGTTATGCATTGTCCCTGTTCATAGTCCATTCATGTGCACCCTGACAACTGAGAACAATTCAGACCTGAACATTTGGCCTATTAACACTAAAGAAAAAAGAAACGGAAGGTGTTGACTTCCAAATGAGGACGATGACGTTTCACCACCCTGAGTCCCCGTTGGTGGGAAGAGGGGAATTCCTCTCACGTGAAGAGGGCCCCTCACTAGTGGTGAAAAGGGATATTCCACACATTCTAGCAGTCCAACTGTTTATGGTTCAATTGTTCCCCGATAGAGAAGACTGTATAATCCAGGCGAGGTAACTGGTGTTGGTTAATTAGTAGGACTATTTATCCTCTGAGAGATCTAAAAGTCTGATAATACCTGCATGTGAAGGATTGATTACTGTGGGGGAATCCGCTCAAATCCCTGCAGCCTCTCCTTTGCTCGTCGGGCCGCGCTGCCGCCCTCTCTCCCTCCTCCGACTCGTTGCCATGGTTGCGCCTGATGCAGCCGCTCCATCGTTGCATCTGTATCCATGGTGGTGGATCCCGGTAGCTCCACCGTATATCCCCGTTTCCTCAGGTCGTAGGCTGCGTCCTGCGCGGTCTCATACAGTTTCGGTCCAGAGTCCCAGTGAATTCTCATTTTGGAGAGGGGGGTTTGAAAACGGATCCCTTTCTCCTTTAGTATTTTCTTGATCCCGCTGTATGCCTTACGTTTCTGAACCACTTCTGTTGCATAGTCGTGGTCAAACATCAGCTGTCGTCCTTCCATGACAATTTTCTTCTGCCAAGCTTTTTTCAGAACCATGTCCTTAACAGTGAATTCCATAAAGTTAACAACCATGGACCGTGGTGGAGAGTTGCGGTTGGGTTTCTGAGCTAGCGCTCTGTGGGCCCGCTGGATGTGAAGGTTAACGTCAGGTGGCAGCGACAGCTCGGTTACGAGTAGCTGCTCAACAAACTTTATGGTCGAGTCCCTCTCTTTGTCCTCCGGTATACCATACGAATGTTGTTTCCTTATGCTCCTACCTTCGATGTCTGTCAGCTTGTTTTGCAGAAGTCTATATTCTCTGAGATCTGCATAGTGCGTCCTTTACTTCCAGATTCCACCTCTCTATTTCCTCCATTCGTTCCTCTGCTTCAGTAATTTGGACATCGTGTGTTTGTATGGTTTTGGTGTTAGCCGCGAGTTGCTGGTATATGTCCTGCTTTAGCTCGTTGATTTTAGACTTCACGTCTTTCGTGGCTTGGTCTTTGAGTGTATTTAAGTCCGTCTTCATTTCAGCTTTGAGTTCACGTATCTCTTTGCTAATTGTATCCAGCCCCAAGCACATTGTTCTGGTTAGCGGAGTTTCGAGTTGCTCCACATTGTCCTCCGTCTCATCCATTACGGGCGAATTACGTCCTTTCTCCTTGTTACGGTTTTTCTTTTTACCTCTTGTTTCAACTCCCCTACTCATTACACTTCTGGTCTGTTAATTGGTTTATGAATTATGGGTAGTTAGTTTAAGCTAGCTATCGGGAGCCATTTGCTTCACCTACCGGAAGTCCCTTCGGCTGCTGTATTTCTACCTTCCACCTTAAAGAAGGAGCTTCATTGAGCTGAGAGTGTGACTACAGACGGAGTTCACTCCACCACGGAGTGGAACGGGGCCTTAGTCAGGGCCAGCTGAAAGTCATTGGCCATGTGGCTTTTATTATGCTCTCTTTAGGGGGCAGGGGATGACCATGCATGTGTGTAAGTGTGTGCACGTGTGTTTAGTTGGTGAGTGGGGGAGGGGTGTCTTCAAAACTGTGAACAGTGGGAATGCACTGTAGTATCCCCCCAGGCTTTGATTTACCTCAACCTGCCTTGCATACAGAGACACACTCCCTTGTGCATGCAAGTTGTGTTTAGTGAGTATGCTTGTGTTTAGTGAGTATGAGCACGCACGCACGCACGCACGCACGCACGCACGCAGGCACGCATGCACGCACGCACGCACGCACGCACGCACACACACACACACACACACACACAGACACACACAGTGATCTGATCTTCTGAGAACTTCTTTCCCCACAAAATCTGTTTGTGACTATCAGGGTTCCTCCCTCACCCCAAAATGTCAGATGCTGCTCTGTAGCTGCTTCACCCAAGTCACTAGCAGTCATTTATGTTATCGTTATTTCATAAATTCAGTTTGCAACAGTGATTGACTACAAAAACATTGTATCCTCTATCCACTGCTCCTACTGATGGAGAACACTGGACCGTTGACAGATTGCCATATACAAATCTCAGATGCAATCCAGAGTTTTGTTTATCTTTTATTAATATTAGGGCTGTCAAATTTAACGCGATAAAAGAGTTAACCCAAATTCGGTTTAACCCCACTAATTTCTTTAACTCATTAATGCAATCGATCTTTCGAAGGTTGTAGCTGGTATCCTGGTATCATATGAAACTAGAAAATCTAAGGAATCCATTGGTACCAACTACCTGTAGGCTTGCCGTGGTAGTCAGTGTTACCGGTGTTACACGGTGGTCGGGCACACACCGATTAGATTACGTACCCACCGCCCCCATCGTCGTTTTGCTTTTTTTTACATAAATAAAATTCATTTAGTTCATTTTCGTGTATCAGCGCCGTGTTATCAATACATAGTCAGACGACAGACGCTACAAACTGAAAGTGAAAGTGTCTGCTCCATACAGACTCCCAGCACAGAGCAGCCGGTGTCAGATTTCACACCCACGGGACCAGAGAGAGATGACAGACGAGACGATTGCAGAGGATTTGATGTCAAAGCGAAAAGCAAACGCGCCTATTTTTGGCAATATTTGAGATTTAAACCCAATTCTATAAGGGAACCATAACGTCAATGAGGTATTTGGTGTGAGGAGGACGGAGCGGTCAGGGCTGGCGTGCGCAGCGGAGCAGCGCTGGGTTGAAACCTGCGGCCCCGCAGTGAAAGCTCTACCGGAGAGGCCAGACACACAGCCACCCGATGTGAAAGATCAAAGTTTGCCATGTTACGATTGTTTTATGCTAAATGCAGTACCTGTGAGGGTTTCTAGACAATTTCTGTCATTGTTTTGTGTTGTTCATTGATTTCCAGTAAAATATATAAAGCAAGCAATATTTGCCCACTCCCATGTTGATAAGAGTATTAAATACTTGACAAATCTCCCTTTTAAGGTACATTTTCAACAGATAAAAAATGTCTGATTAATTTGCGATTAATCACAATTAGCTATGGACAATCATTTGCGATTAAATATTTTAAAGGGACTGTTTGTAACTTCTTACAGGTATAAATCTACTGGGTCGGGATCCCATGCGCACTTGCATATGCGCGCTCGCGTGTGGCTATGCTGTTCAGACCGCTCCTCTGCCTGCCTGCACTAGCACAACTCGCGCGTTCTCGCTCCACCTCACGTTCATGCGAGCACACTCCACACTGCAGAAGAGTTAGTTTAGCTCTGAGAATATCTAGTGAATGTTAAGTGGATGTTTGTGCAGAAATAACTGCTGCAGCTCCTCCAGACCAACAGAGGTTTCCCGTGTCTTGTGAAGTGACGGGGCTCTGCAGAGAGAAACGTTATCACCGGCACCCGGTCGGAGGTGATAACATTTCTCTTCCTGCTTCAGTCCCGGAGGCTGAGGCAGGAGAAGCCAACACTAGGATCAGCATTGATTCATGGAGAGACCTTCGTCTGGTCAGCTAACATTACTGCCAAGCAGCTGAAATATAGAGTGATATTGTGCTTTTAGCTGACGTGTCTCCTCACTGTGTTGAGCGATGCTCCTTCATGTCTATGTAGAGCGAGCACAAGCGCGAGCAACAGGACGCTGACTTTCGTTGACTTAACGGACACAGGTGAAGCTGTTAACAAGACATTTCTGAAAGTTACAAACAGTCCCTTTAATTGATTGACAGCCGTAATATGAATACTTTTAACCATAAATATGGCCAAACATGAGGATGACTCATAACATGGTTTTAAATGAGCAATGATCAGAATTCGTATTAACAGTAGCAACAACAGAGGAGACAACTGTTGACAGCTGGCAGTGAGCATGAACCAAAGGGCTTGACGGTTATGTGTGTGAGTAAAGGAGTAACTTGTCTAGCAAAAATAGCAGGCCTGACTTTTTAACTCAACTAAACAGTGTTCCATGTGTGTAGGCGAATGTTTGGTTTGTTTATACAGTCTGCTTTCACAGTGTTGTGGTGTCTAGTGTCTCCAGAAAGAATAGAATAGACACAATGGTTTGTGTGTGTTTGAGAGAGAAGCGCTGTGTTGGCTCTGAAAGTTCTGAGAATGAGACAATGAAGATAAGCAGGAGAAAATGCCAGTTTGACCAATATGTTTTTTTTTTTTATTATTTGTTTTTTTTTGTGATCATGTTTATCTGGGGCGGCTGTGGCTCAGAGGGTAGAGCAGATCGTCCACATATCGATGTGTCCTTGAGCAAGACACACCCCAAATTGCTCCCGAAGGCATAGCCATCGGTGTGTGAATGAGTAGTTAGATTAGATCCTGATGGGCAAAGTGGCACCTGAGCAGCCTCTGCCATCAGTGTATGAATGTGTGTGTGAATGGGTGAATGCTGACATGTAGTGTAAAGCGCTTTGAGTGGTCGGAAGACTAGAAAAGCGCTATATAAATGCAAGTCCATTTACCATCTGGTTCAGTGCTCCTTGTGTAAAGGCAGACTTTGGCTCATTTTTGCTCATGACACTGACCTCAGCTCCAGGCTGTCTGTCTTTGGTGTCCATTGACACTCTGTCTTGTCCTTTAAAGCACATATGCCTTGACATAATGTTAAAATAAAGTTGAGCCCACTCTATCCTCTGCTCCAGTGAGATGGGCTGAATATACTCTGGCATGCTGTCAAAGCAATATCAGATTGCTTTTACCAGTTTCACCGCTAACATGCAAGTCATGGGGTCCTGAATGAATCTATTCATGATGGCAGAAGACAGGGTTGGAGCAATTGATTGCACATGTACGCAGCCACACTTTTTTTTAATTATTATTATTCACTCACATCCTCACACACAGATTAACAATGGCATTGCAGGAAGAAGGGTTGGTCACTGTCCGTCTGACCTCCTTGTTTCCTGCTCAGAGGATAAAGTGGGGCGGAAGGACAGGAGGTGAAAAAGGAAGCCTAGATGAGTGAATGCGAACACTCGGGAGGCACAGATGATCTGTAACAATGTTGAAGGAAGGAAGGAAGGAAGGGAGGATGGGTGGATGCGTGTTGCAGAGAATAAATGGATGGATGAAGTGAGTGTGTGTAAGAAGGGAGTAAGAGAGGGAGGGAGAAAAGATGAGGCTAGCAAAGAGATGGTAGCGCCTCCTTGCTGCTGCTGCTGCTGCTGCTGCTGCTGGGGGGAGATTTCTCTTTTCTATTTTCAACCTTGCCTCTTTGCCTTCCTCCTGCTCTCTTGGTTTCTCTATTTCTATACGCCTCCCTTGTGTTTGTGTTGCTTTCCCTCTTTTGTCTCTTTTCCTTTCATCTCTCCCTCTTACCATTTCTCCCTCTTGTTCTCCCTCTCTAGCTGTATAAATAATTTATATTATGAGGGTCCTTATCTTTCCTATGTTGCCTCAGTAGATTTGCTGAGTTAAATCCCTTCCCTTACTAGAATAGGTTCCTGTGGCTCAAATTGTGTACCATTACGTCCTGCAGCTGTGAGAATTAACTGTTATCTCCATCTATGCCCAAATTTGCTCATATTCTCTTTATATGCTTAATATTTCTTCTTATATCATGAATGCAGCTGCTGATGATACATTTTCCAGTACTAACTAAGCACACAACAGTGACATCCTCTTGACTGATAGCACACCACCATCAGAGCAGGAATGGAAATTAGGTTTTCCAAAGTGGATAGATTGCAGGCAAGAAACTCAAGTCTTCATTTGAGCTTTTCCAACAGTGTCCCAGTTAACACGCATAAAGCCCTGTCATTTATGTCTGGATGCTACTTGGTACAATCAGTCCTCTGCAGGTGCACTTATTTAATCAAATTAGTTAGGGCTGTTGCAGGAATGGACATCATTAAGGCACGGGTATGCTTTTTTGGAAAATTCTGTTTATTCCTTTTTTTCCAAACAAAACATAACACCGGTGCCATAATACAAAAAAAATTATATCTTACATTTAACATTTAATATGTACATACATAAATACACACATCGCCTCCCACTCCCACACAGAGACAGGTCCAGCCTTCTTCCCACCCCTAGAGGTAAAGTTACAGAAAAAATAACATAAGAATTAAATTTTTAAATCATTTAATTAGTTAGTTAGAATTCAAAGTAATAAGTACTACAGTAGTATAGTTCATGGTGGTAAGATAGAAACCTTAAATAAATAGATTAATTAATTAATTAATTAAATAAATGTAGAGAAAAAAAGAAAACAGCAGGTAGAAAATAATAGAAAATAATAATTAATAATTAAGTAAATACACTAGAAAGGTTAATAAGAATTATATAAGTGATCCATGGATCCCATACCCTGTAGAAAAACTGTGGGCTACCTCTTATAACATAGGTTATTTTTTCCAAGGGAGCACATGAATTGACTTCATTAATCCACTGAGTAATATTAGGGGGATCCTCATGATTCCACTTAGATGTGATGCATCTATTGGCAGCCGTGATTGCCAGGTTAACAAAACCCCTTAACCCCTTAAGATTCAGATCAGTCAGGTCCCCCAACATAGTAATCACAAGGGAAAGAGATATTTTACTTGATAGGACTTTTCCAAGAATGTTACTGATCTCCAGCCACCACCATTCAAGCTCGACACAGGACCACACCATGTGTACCAACGTACCAGTTTCCAGTTTGCTGCGGGGGCAGAGAGGCGATGAGTCCGTTTTAAAACGACATAGTCTCTCAGGCGTAACATATGCTCTATGTATAAATTTGTAACTACAGAGTTTGTACCTGGTACTATGCTCATTAATATCACTCCAGAGCTCATCCGTGATCTGGATCTCCAGATCCCTCTCCCATTTCTCTTTTAGTGCCATTGTGTCAGCATTAGAATACTCAGATAGTAAACTGTATATTTGTGATATAGGTTTGTTCACATTTTCCTTGAGCAATAGAAACTCCAATGGGGAATAGTTGGGCCTAACCAGAGAGCCTCCCTGCTTAGATTGTATAAAGTGTTGTATCTGAAGAAACCTGGATAGGTGTGTGGCCGGAATCTGGTAACGTTCTCTCAAGTCCCCAAAAGACATCAATGTGTCCCCTTGGTATAAATCCTCTATTTTTTCTGATACCCTTCTGCAGCCACAGTCTAAACTCTTGCTGCTGCCTCTTGGCCAGGTCATCATTGTAAATGAGAATTGGTTCTCAATTGATTTGACCTGGTTAAATAAAGGTCAAATAAATAAATAAATAAAGGAATGGTCTCTTAAGGCTAACGGTAGAGTGTTATTAAGCACAATGGCTGTCTTGGGAGAGATAAAAATTGGATGCTTCAAGTATTTATGAACATCTTCCCAAATCTTCACTGAGTGGCTAAGAAGGGGGTTAGCTGTAAATGTCTAAACATTTTTTGACATAAAGCAGTAAGGAATATAGGATAGGTCTTGTGTCTTAAGAATATGCCTTTCAATTTGGGTCCATGCTGGGCAGTGTTCCCTATTAATCCAGTAATATAGGGGCCTTACACCACCCTACACAAAAAAACATGCTGTCAGTCACTAATCTGGATGTATTAATAGGAATTAGAACCATTGTTAGCGCTCATTACACCCTGGGCCACATGATGAGCTGGCAGCACTGTTCAGCATCACATCCCTCAGATGAGCTCAGGCCTGTTGAGCATGCTAGCAGCTGTTTGTGGGTTTCAGCGGTTACTGACAATATGTCCTGACATGTGGAAGTGTACTGGAAGTTCATCCGGCCTACTCTCTACTCTATGGAAAACATTGTGGCACTGTTACTAGAGAAGGGGGTTTTATTAAAGGGAAATTGTAACAACCGGAGAATTTCGTTAAAGCAGCAGCAATGGAGCAAATATGATTAAAAACAGTTATTTTTATAAAACGGTCACTATATCCTGACAGTAGTACATGAAAAAGGTAATCTGAAAAAAGTCATGTGTCTCGGTGTCCTCCGGTGCCTTCTGGTTTTCTCCGAAGTCCTCCGGGTCCTCCGGTGCTCCTAACGGCATCTGCCAGATTTCACAGACCGGAAGAAAACCAACAGTCAGAGCTGATCTGGAGTCTGCCATCCAGCTGCCATCTATGAGAGCCACGAGTAAATCACTCAACTCTGATCAAACAGTCAAACTAGGCAGCACTGATCAAATATGAATCAATATTCTGTTACTGTAATGCCTATTCCTCTCCTCAGATGTTCTCAGAATCATCTTGTAGTGCACTGTTTAGCTGTAAAATGAGAAAGTTTATGACCCAGCAGCCATGTTGAGATCTGCTGAGGAAATACCAAGCACCGCCCACCAGCCAGAGCACAGCCAATAGGAACGCTCTCTCTCTGAAATGACCTGTGATTGGTCAAAGTCTCCCGTCACAAGCTCTATTTTCTAAAGCCTGAAAACAGAGCCATGAGGAGGAGCAGAAGTCTAGTTTTCTCTCAGAACACTTGAATTACAATATGCTGAAAGGTTATTATGGGATTTTTGCCCATTGATGCCATAAACTTGTTGCCTACTGGAGCTCTAATTGGTATTCCTAAGTAAATGCGGGATATATGGATGATTTTTCCAAGCATACCAACCTTGAGATCTCAAAAAGAGGGAGGATTTCAAAACCAAAGCGGGGGCTTGGAAGTCATCCCCCAGAAAAATGTGAGTTTCAGAGACTGTTTCCTGCATATTGGTGACTTTTAAAGAATGAAAATAAAATAAGTGCACTGCAACAGAATTTTTATGTTAAAAAGGCCTACTTTTAATTTTACTTTTAATTCTCAGGAGAGAAAACTGAGTAATTTGCCCCTCTGGTGTGAACTTGTTTGAATCTCTGGCATAAACTAATATTCGTCAGTTTTTATTAATTATTTCATTTTTTGCCCCTGCTTGAGTATTTCTTTCTCTTAGTGCTCTCCATTTCTCTCTCTGTTTCTCACTCACTGAAGGCCCTTTCACGCGACAACGGCACCACCGCGCTCTAAAACCCATTATTTCCAATGGCTAGCGCCACACATTGACTGCTTTTTGCTGCATCTTTAGGTGCTGCCTGCTGTGATGTGCGGCGAGCACAGCTCAAACCACATTGTGTCACAAGCATCTCTTCCAACGGGAAACAATATGTGGTGTAGCTCTATTGTCGTCCGGGTGGAAACAGTAGGGCTTATACTGTACAGTGTCAGAAACAGGTTGAGATAACAAAAAGAAAAAAAAAGGTGTGAAAATCTGCCATAATCAGGAGAAATATGGGATAATTGTGACCACGGGAGGATACAGAGAGAGGGCGATGAAAATCAGGAGCGTTGGCAAATATGTTTGCAAGGTGGCATCTCTACTGTGACCTACGATATCTTGAATTCTTTTTCTTTTTTTTTAATAGAAAAATGACTTTAAACATGTGCCAGAGCAGGCAAATGAGTAAGACCCCATTTGCCCAAGAAACATTAGGCTATAACCTAGATAATTGTACAGCTCTATTTGAAGAAAATTACAATGTTTTATTACAAAGCACTTTGTAAGACTTCATTGTAAAGAACGGCTTTACAAATATAATCATGTCAGTTATCACCCTCCATCAATCACCAGATCTCCCATTTTGTGGTGAGGTGCTTGTGGCAAAGATTTCTACCACTATCAATAGTTATCTATCGTTGTTAGCCTACTCCTTCTTCAACCAAACACGCTGATTGAACAGAATGTCAGACAAGACAAAACAGAAACAAATGGTTGCAAATAGTTTGTTGTTTGGTGTTTCATGCAGACATACTTGAAGTGGTTTGGCTGTATTCATAATACTCTGTATCTTTGTATGTTTTTCTTTAGAGCAAGGTCTGGAGGAGGTGGAAAAGCTGTTGCTGCTGCTACTAGGCTGTGCTGTCCAGGTAAGAGCACAGTTTAGTCCACTTAAACGCTTTCACAAGCCAACATTTAGTCTGTTTTTAATCAAACTCTGGTGCGGTCTTCAATTGAGCTACAGTAGTTATTGGTCATCTTTTAGTGATTCCAAAGCCAGTCTCCATTTGGTTCAGCCTCCTTTGACTACAACCATTTGCTCCCTTTGATAAAATGAATGAACTCAAACTCTTTTGTATAGCTAATACTTTGTAATAAACATCTTCCTGTCTTGTGACAAAGACCCATTCAGCTCTTACTCACTGCATTTCAAACACGGGCATTGACCTTTCACCAGCTCTATTGTTTTAGCAAAAAGACACTATAGTTGTATTCATGCGGGTAACTCCGACTTAATATCCTGTCTACTTCCAGAAAAAGAGCTTACATCTGTAGTGCAGAGTCTTTCTGTTCTAATCTCATCTTCTGCCAGCAAGAGAGGAACATGATCTTTGAATGAATGAATCTTTGTCTGATCCACAAGATAAAGTTGCGTTGGAGACTAGCCTAAGTACAACTAATTCTGCCTCTGCCTTGTGTCTGCAATGTTGGTCTACTAACCTCCAGTTGACCCTCAACCCACTCTCTAACATCTCAAAAATGCCCCCCCCCCCCTCCTCCCCCACCTCTGTTTACAGTGTGAGAAGAAGGAAGAGTACATTGAGTGTATCCAGACTCTGGACTTTAACACCAAAGCTGCCATAGCATCCCACATCCAAGAGGTATTTCTCCCCCATAGAAAACAAAAGTGGAGAGAATACATTAGACCGACCATATTTCATCCTGAGTAGGCTTGCATGACCACACCTCCTTTTGGGGGAAAACAATCCTGTGTCCCTCATAGATGGTAACAGCGTAAAGAGAAGAAGTTGAAACATGTCTCCAAACTTCTATTTTAAACAAACCGGTAATAGTAATAGCGCTATGCTGAAGAGTTGCTGTGTAGTTGGTTGAACCAACAATAAATCCAAAAACTGATCTGCGATTTATTCCCCTGCCGTGTCCTAAAAAAGATATAATAGAAGGGCTTTATGGCTCCAAGCTATAGACCAGAGCGGTATGGCTTTATGGCTCCAAACTATAGACCAGACCAGCATGGCGGCATCGCTGAGGCTGCGCTCCCTTTTGGGGGAAAGAAACTTGCTGTCAAAGGAGAGGAAATGATGAAAAGCTGCTTAGTAGCGGGTTAACCGAGGCTTTCACATTGACATCTGAGGCTCATACGATATATGAATATTCACTGTGAGTGTGGTAAATGGCTAACTGCTGCTGGTGACAGTGACTAGCATGGCCAGCTAATGTTAGATGGATTGTGAGGCTGCTGCAGTAATACAGTCATACATTAACGTTCTAGCAGCATCAGACTGTTGTCTCCAGCCTATAGATCAAACAGTTGGTTATTAACACGTTGGTCATTTACAGACATAAACACCTAGCCTAACGGGATTCAGTCAGATATGTAGAGATGTCTGGATCAGCTATATCTGGCCACTGTGTTGGACAGGGGAAGACTGAAGGGACATGACGGCGATCAACCTTCATTTATTAAGGTATCATGAATGCTCAGGTTCAGGCACGATCGCAAAATGATTATTAGACATGTGTTTAAAATAAACGTTTTTGTAACGAGATGAATGTATACGAACTTGTCAAAATTACAATCCAAATATACGTCAAAATGCATTGAAGTCTATGGGATCTTTGGTTTTCCATCACCCAAAAGGGGGCGCGGCCTTGAATTTTTGCGAAGTACCTGTATGTGCCGGTTTGATGTATTAAGATATTTTTTTTTTTTTTTTTTTGGGGGCATTTTCCATTTTTTTTTATGACAGGACAGTGGATAGAGTCTTGAAAGGGGGGAGAGAGAGAGTGGATGCGGAAAGGGCCACAGGCCGGATTCGAACCCGGGCCGCCGCGGTCAGGACCAAGCCTTAATACATGGACGCCCGCTCTACCAACTGAGCTAACCCAGGCGCCCTGTATTAAGATATTTTAACTACTAGACCTCCTTTAGCTCCAATAATGTACAGTATGCTAATAGTTTAATAGTTGAATATAAACTTTTGAGAAATGTACCGGGGTCTAAATTTGAATGGTTGTCGGTGATATGGTGTTTGTGGTTTTAGGTGACTCATAATCAGGAGAACGTGGTGGACCTGCAGTGGTTGGAAAGTGGGGAAATGCCTCCTGAGGACCTGGATGGCCTCTCCAGAAACCTGGCTTTCCACCTCAAACGCCTGGTGGATGAGAGGGACACACAGCTGGAGGTAATAACATATACTGTATAAAGTAAGGCTGTCAATCGATTAAAATAGTTAATCTATCCATCAATCAATCGCAAATGAATCGCACATTTTTTATCTGTTCGAAAAATTTGCCTTAATGGGAGATATGTCACGTTTTTAATACTCTTATCAACGTGGAAGTGGGCAAATCTGCTGCTTTATGCAAATGTATGTATATATTTATTATTGGAAATCAATTAACAACACAAAACAATGACCGATATTCTCCAGACTTGACTGTGATTTGCCCCAAACTGCATGTGATTACAGACATGCCCACTTTATGGTACTCATGGGTAGCCATAGAACACATTTGCATTCACATATCCAGAGGTCAGAGGTCAAGGGACCATGACAGTTTTTCCTCTCCAAAATGCCAGCATGACATGGTACCAATGGATTCCTTAGGTCTTCTTGTTCCATATGATACCAGTATCCTCACTCTAACTGAGCCCGCTACAACCTAAAAATCACAAGTTGCGTTAAAGCGTTAAAGAAATTAGTGGCATTAAAACAAATTTGCGTTATCACGTTAAATTTGACAGCCCTAATATAAAGTTTTTATGTGTGCTAATATGACTTTATTGAGCAGTCTTGGAAATCTCTTTTATCACTAAAGCAACATCAGCCAAACAGCAATAAATAAGTTCAATAGACAAGGCAGGAAACTTGGAAAGTGTTGTACATCGTGTGTTTTCATATTCTCTTTCTATGGGTTAGCGGGGAGGTTGTTGTGTGCGGATGTGTATTTGTGGATTTTTGTTACAGTTCTACGAACAGAACTTTGCAAATGAAACTGACGGGCTAATTCTAGTCAGGGTTATGTGGAAACTTTTCCCTTTTTTGCCGTTACCACAAGAGAGCAGCCTCAGGAAGGAAGGGTTGAAACCGTTAACTGTGTGTGCGTGTGCGTGTGTGCGCGTGCGCGTGCGCGCGTGTTTTACATAGAGTATATGCGTCATTAATTGAGTTTCCAACCCATCGGGTGCAGATGCCCACAACTGATATAGCCTATCTTTGTGTGCGTGCGTGCATCCGTGTGTGTGTCTCTAATAGCCTCCAGATTATCACTGTGTAGTCCAGCCGCTCTCAATTAAAATCCCATTTCCTGTCACGGGCAATAGATGAAAATAGTCTATGTGGGGGACTGTGTATGTACTTTTGCTAATGCCTATGTTTTGGGTTTGAGTGGTGGGGTTGCTTTGGTTGAATCTATAAATTAACTCTCCTCTTTGCATCTAGTCCAATTGTTCAATCCTTCTTGTAACTGTTGCCGTTGCAGGAAATAGCAACACTGGTTAGTTCTGTACAGATTCCCCTCAATACAGATTCAACATTCTATTTCTGTTTAACTCTTTTTGCAATGTGTTTTCTTCTTGAGTCTGGTTTTGAGTAGTCAAATGTGAACTCACACAGTCAGACTTCTATTGAATTGGCAGTAGGCAGAATATGTTTGGCATAATTGGGCAAAATTTCCATAATAACCTTTCAGCATATTGTAATTCAAGCGTTCTGAGAGAAAACTAGACTTGTGCTTCTCGTCATGGCTCTGTTTTCAGGCTTTAGAACATCTAGCTAGTGACGGAAGACTTTGGCCAATCACAGGTCATTTCAGAGAGAGAGAGCGTTATCGTAATCTTGAAGGTAGGTTCATACCCAGAGGGAGGGGAGTTTGAGTTGGATATTGGGAGGACCTCGCTCTTCGACCAATTGATCTTATATCCGGAAAACTGACTGAACGTTTCTATCACACTCAACAGGGCCCTCAGCGATAGATGAGGTTTCGACAGATATAGTAAGATATCGTCAGCGTACATCGATACCTTGTGCTCTGTGTCTCCCACCAAAAATCCTGCAATACGAGAGTCCTCTCTTATCTTCTGAGCAAGGGGTTCGAACATTAGTGCGAACAGTAAGGGACTCGGGGCAACCCTGTCTTGTGGATCGACCAATAGGAAAGGGATCTGATACCATTGCTCACTCTGGCAAGGTATCCTGACATAGAGGAGTCTTATGCAGTTAATTAAGTATTTCCCAAAATTAAAGTGCTCTAAAGCCTTGAAAAGATTCTCCCACTCTACGCGATGAAACACTTTTTGAGCGTGGAGGGATACCACTATTGTAGGCTCCTCTGACTGTTTTGCTTCGGATATAACGTGAAAAAAGGCGTCTTAAATTATTACTCGACATTCTATTTCTGATGAATCCGGTCTGGTCTTCATTTACTAGCGAGGGGAGATATTTCTGTAGTCTAAGGGCAATAACCTTTGCATAACCTTAGGTCATTGGGTAAAGAGACTGGACTATATGAACTAGGTAGGGTGGGGTTCTTCTCTGGCTTGCAAATCAGTGAAATCAGAACCTCTCGTAGAGTTGGAGGCAACACACGCTTGTCAATAATGTATTGATACATTTCCATTGGCGGGCCAATCAAATGTTGTTGGAATTTCTGATAAAAATCGACTGTGTAACCATCTAATCCTTGGGATTTTCCCGATTGAAGACACGTGAGAGCACTCAGTGCTTTCCTCTGGTTATTGGTTGGTCTAGAATATCCCTCTGATAAAAAAAAAAAGAAAAGTTTATGGCCTTTGTCTCCAAGCTCATAATAGCGCTGTCTAGTTCTCAACATAGCCTTCTCTACTTTATAAGTGTTGTAATGTCGTACTGATTTCTTTTTTGAGTTAGAGCTTTATCTAAACCTGCTGATCTAGTGCGGAAATTTTCCTTTTCTAGTTGTTTGATGTCTAGTTCTAATTGTTTATGTGACTCTTTTTTGATCCTGGAGGTATATGAAATAATCTGTCCTCTCAGGTAAGCTTTTAAGGATTCTCAAAGAATAGATGGAGAGGAAGCAGATGGGGTGTTGATTTCTAGGAAGAAGCGAATCTGTTAGGATATAAATTCTTCAAATTTCGAATCATTCACCTCCACATCTCACACAAACCATAATCCTTCATGAAAGTGTTGATTGCCTTTGCTGAATTAGTTTTCTGAACTTTTCTATCGGAAAAGCGATCTAAACTTTGGTCCAGTGTCAAATTAAAATCTCCTCCCATGATGACTTTACCCTCAAGGCTGCTCAGCTTCAGAAAAATGTTCAAGTCTTGTCAAGTCAAGTCTGGGAGCGTAAATATTCACCAGAGTAATCCTCTCAGAAAACATCTTGCCTTTGACTATTACACACCGTCCTCCAAGGTCGCTCTCTATCTTTTCAGGTATAAAAGGCACCTGTTTGTTTACTCGGATGCAAACCGCTCTTGAACTAGATGTGAATGAGCTGGAAAATATCTGACCCCCCAGAGCCTACCCAGTTCCTCGTGTTCTTTCTCACATAAATGAGTTTCTTATAGGAAATTAATATCACATTTTTTTTTATTAAGATACGTGAGAACCTTCTTCCTCTTGAGGGAGGAGTGTAAGCCATTTAAATTCCACGAAATGAAACGAAGAGCCTTATCCGTACTCAAAGGTAAATAAAATCCGTATTTAAACAGTGATATTATTGTAAGAGTGTGCTGTAAGGATGTACACAAAATACTTTTAATGTCTGGCACAGTAAACATAAGAACAGATTATAACATAGAAACTTCCTTTTCCCCCCAGAAATGGTGATACTGATAATAAGTAGCTCCACTAACAAACAAAATAGTAAAATAATAATTCTAATAATAAAAATAAATGAAGGAAAGTGAAGACGTTTTATAATCATGGCAGATCAAATCAAAGCTACTTACATAGCCAAATCAACTTGGTAGGACAGATGAATTTATCAAATGAGTTGAAGGCCTCTTGATGTGGCGTTGAATATGGGCCATAGCCTTCTCAGAGTGTCAAAGTGGTGATCTCTCCCATCATGGGTCAGCCAGAGACGGGCAGGGAATCGCAATCCATATGTGGGTGGTCTCGTAACTGTCTCTTGACGTCTACGAAGGCAGCGCGTTGTTTTGCCACCGTAGGGGCCAAGTCCTGGTAGATAGAGAACTTCTGTCCCTGAAACTCCAGTGTAGCATTGCGGGCTAGCCGTAGAATCTCCATTTTAACATGAAAGAAATGCACCCGGAGGATAAAGTCACAGGGCCACTGGTCTTCTCTGGGCTTTGGGCGTGATGATCTGTGTGCACGGTCTAGCAGAGGCTTCTCATCCATAGGAAAAGTGTCTTTGAGCAGCCCTGCGACTAAGTCTGTAGGACGAGGGCCTTCAACTGACTCTTTAATCCAGACTATTCTCACATTGTTTCTGCGTGAAAAACCTTCCAAAACATCAATCTGTTCTGTGCCACTTTTAGCTCATCCGATAGCCGCTTTATTGTCTCCCAGGTGGTAGTTAAACCTGAGACATTAGTAGCCGCTGATTCCAGGTCTGTGATCTTTTTGCAGTTTACTTTGCTTGTATGTTTGAGCGCGGTGATAGCAGGGCGAAACTCGTCTCTAAGAGAGTCAATTTCCATTCGAAACATCTGCGACACCGTTTCAATATGGGCATCAATTGTGGAGCATTGATGGAAACTACCTCAGAGCGCAGACCTCGGATGGCCTCGAGTACAGGTGCTTGTTCCTCCTGGAGCATATCGCTATGTGTTCGGGCTGTGATGAGTTGGCGAGGTCGGTGCTGGCGACAGGCCTTTGTTGCTCTTTCCTCTTCCTCTCCCTCTAGGCATCGGGCTCTCTATTGGGCTGGCCAAAAGAGTTAAAAAAAAGTCTCGGGTACTTCCCGTAAACACAACCAACTAAAATTATATGGAATAAAAAACAAAAATTGCAGTATAATTCACATATTTTCAAAGTTTTTTCAGGAGCGATTGGAAATGTGTCACTCGTTCATTGCGCCCCGCCCCATCTTTTCAGTTATTTTGAAAATAAAAAATCATGAGACTTGTTTAGATTATACTGCACGAGTTGTCATGGTCCAGGGTTTTGGTTCTAGTTTGCTTCCTGTTTTATTTTGAAAGTCTTGTTTCCCCTCTTTTCATGCAGACTATAGTGGAGTTAACCCAGGAGAGAGACTGCGTGCAGCTGTCTCCACAGGCTCCCTGGCCGACCCAGTCTCCCAGTGACTCCCCCAGTATGAGGAGGACCGAAAGCCGACAGCACCTCTCTGTGGAGTTGGCTGATGCCAAGGCCAAGATCAGACGCCTTCGACAGGAATTGTGAGTGCCACGGCTTTATCAGCTAGATAAAACAAATACTGAACTGAATTCAGTAAAACGGGAACTATAACTCCATAAATAGCCATAGACCAGCTCAAAGACTACATAGAAAAAGGGCATTTGCTGGAATTAGACTGTAACTATTTACCCTAATCTTGTTTGCTACTGTAGTTCCCATGTTTGATTTGTTTACAGTCCTCTGTATCAATCTGAACAGGGAACTCAAAGTCCCAGATTGTCATTGGCTAGTTCAGTGGTTCCCAAACTGGGGGGCGCGCCCCCTTGAGGGGGCGCAGTGGATCAACAGGGGGGGGCACGGCTTCATCACCAACCCGCACACACAGGCACACACAAACACACAGACACACACACACACACCGGTAAAACAATATAAAATAAAATTATAACAAATACAATTGCAAACAAGTTGTAAAGATAGGGCACTATATCACATGGTTGCACCTAACAGTGTGGACACACATACAGTCAGGAGCGCGTGGCGGCTGCATGGCGTGTTGTTTTTTATTTCGGCGTCCCTGTTAACAGGTTAGAGCAGCCACACTGCCCACATGAGACGCGCGTGAGACGAAGACGGGCGTCTCTTTTATAGAATAGAGGTCTCGCTTTTGACGCGAGCCACGCGCGTCTCAGCTGCGTCTCACAGCAGCAACAGACAGTGAAGGTGATCTATTGACAGTATATTAACATCATACCAGCAAGAATTTACTACAGTTTCGAGGTCTATCTGTAGAATATGTTACGGAGATGAAAAAAAGTAAAGACTTATTTTTAAATCAACACTTCCTGCTTTCATTTCAAAATAAAAGCACTCAAGCGTATTTCTATGGACAGAATTCCTTCATTTGTTAACACAAGGCTTTTATTCTGAAATATGAGCAGTCAGTGGTGAGGTACCTGCAGTCACTTTGAGAGCTCCATGAATTGATAAAGTGCGGGGTTTAAATCAACACTTCATGCTTTCATTTCAAAATAAAAGCCCTCAATCGTTTTTCTGTGGACAGAATTCCTTCATTTGTTAACAATGTTCCTATATCATCGAAGGGGGGCTTGACAGAAAAGGTTTGGGAACCACTGGGCTAGTTCATGATGATGATGTTGGGTCCTAATGGTAGACATTCATCCAACTTTTTTTGGCATAGTTATCTATTATTTAATGCTTAATTAGATAGCGATAGTGGAGATATGACAGGAAACGAGGGAGAAACAGAGATGCATTGAAGTTCCCTGGTGGAATTCGAATCAGGGACGTTGCTGTTTATTGGTGGCGTGACATCTTTACCTTTAAGTCACGAGGACAAGGTCTGAAATTAACACCAGCCACCTGCAAAATAAACTAGATAATTATACTATTACCACTATAGATGGTGATAGCAAAGTACAATACTGTGTACAGTACCATCTCACCCCTGAAAATAGGGCTCCCCCTGAAGCTATGGTGTAATTCCAACACTGTAATTTACCATGTATACAATGTTTTTTATGTAAAATATATCGAACATTGAACGACATCAGATCTAAAATATTGTTCCTTTATTTAGCGCAGAGATTTCAAAAGTGGCAGATAAAAGAATACTTACATGCCACAGTGGCAGGCAGAGGAAAGCCTTCATTTCAGACCCTGACGGTTATTGCATTGGATGGTGTTTTTTGCTGTTTGGAGACTTGACTGGTTACATCAGAATGGGATTCTTCATCATGATCCTGACAGGAACACACGATGACTGTATGCTCTTAGTTGTTATTGGGAGTTTTAATGACTGCATTCAAGCCTCAAACATGATGCTTAGAGAACAACAGCGACAATGCAGAGAGGAAGAGTCATGGAGACCAGCAGTCAAGTTCCTCCTACATCTGTGTTACTCACATAAGACCAGGATGTTGTGATGTCATACTGCACCACACACGCACGCACGCATGCACGCACGCACGCACACACACACACACACACGCAAACACACACACACACACACACACACACACACACGCAAACACACACACACACACAGTAAACCCCCTCTCACAAAGCTTGGAAAGGCCTTTTAAATTCTGCCTATGAATAATAGAACTTCCTTTTTAAAGTGCTATAATCCCTTGCCAGACAAAGGCTTAATGGTCAACACAGACCAGTTAGAAAGGGAGTACCTTCTGACAAGGGGAAGTATTTAAGTGTTGCTGCACCAACATTACCTCTAATCTAACAGACTGGCTGGCATCATGTGGTTGCTGTTGATACTGAATGCTGTGACAGAACCGGTTTTGTTGTAAGAAGGTGAAGAGGTGTTGTATGTTTCACAGCCTATCCTTCTTTTACACAATGTTTTCAAGATGAAATGCTGTAAAACCTCTAACCGTGGATTAGATTTCAGTGATGGTCTATGACAGATATTGTGTACAGTAGTCTCTCATTGAGCCTAAAGTCATTCGTTGTGGTTCTCGTGCTGAAAAGGTCTGACATTCATCACTGTAGACATCTCCCTTATACTTCTTTGACCTACATTATGACCATTTCTTCAGTAGACCTAAATAGGGCCACAGAATAACACCCGACAGCCAATGAGTTGCTTTGTTTGTTGGTTGCCATGGTTTTGTTTACTTGTTGCTGTGATGGACCCGACGAGGGACAAAAAGGGCTTTAAGTCAGTCTGTGCTGATGTCGTCTGGTCACATGATTGCAGTTTCTTCTCTCAGGCAGAGGAGGAGTGTGTTTATTGTGTCTGGTTGCATGCACATGCACAAATATTGTCACTCTGCATACAAATGTAAATGTGTGTGTCTACTGTGAGTATGTGTCGGAAGGAGACCAGGTCAGAGCCGGGGGGTATGGTTCCCACAGTGGTCTGTTTGTTCATGTTTCTGTGTCTTGGCTGCTTTTCCTGGTCCTGTCCAAGCTCAGAAACACGCTGAGTTTATACATGAAACACTTTGACAATCCTATTTAGAGCTGCTTTTCCTCAATAAGTGTTTACCCAATTCCCTTGCCAAAAATGTATTTTGTACTGCTTCCATTCATCTGCCTCTAAAAGTTCTGTATTAGCTTTAAATATAGGTGTCATGTACCTGTTTTTGTTTTTCAGCACAGTCAGGGATATTTAAAAAAATGATTAGGGCTGTCAAAGTTAACGTAACAATAACGCTTTAACACAAATTCATTTTAACACCACTAAATTCTTTAGCGGGTTAACACCTTTCAGAGGTTGGGGCTCAGTTTTAAAGCTACAGTGAAGATACTGGCATCATATGAAACTAAAGAACCTGATGAATCCATCGGTATCAACCATGTCATACTAGCTTGTCATGAAGGAAGTTAAATAACGCTCCAAATTTATGCTCAATCTTGTTGAGGAAAAACTGGCATGGCCATTTTCAAAGGGCACCTTGACCTCTGACCTCCAGATATGTGAATGTAATACACTCAGTTTATTAGGTACACCTGGCTAAAACTAATGCAGTCTAATACAACAGTCTTGCAATAAATGCTACCTTCATGAATGTTATAATGTTCAGTTTTTTCTAAATGACAGTAACACCTCTATGTATAATGCAACACAGTTCAACAGCACCACAAAATCTATTCTAATCTTCATGAAGGTAGAATTTATTGCGGGACAGTTGAATTAAACTGGCAACGGAGTGTAAATGTTCAGTTTAGACTGACCTAGAAAAATCCAGATAAAAAACACATGAATTAGTCGAGGTCTTTGGATCTGAAATAGGGTAGTCGTGATATACCGTATTGACGATAATCGTGATATTTAAAAATGAAATATTAATATCATGTTAATAATACACATATGATAATGTGTAAATAATCCAGTGCCTCTTAAACCATGCTTTTGTACAGTTATGGTTACAGACTTACAGACTCCCTATACTATTTTGAGTGTACTTCATTTGCCAAAAAAGAGTCAAAAGGCACAATAAACAAAGTTAACGATAAATTTGACTGATTTTATTATTTTTATTTTTATTTTTATTTTTATTTTTATTTTTACTCCAGACCAACTTTTCAAGTGGACTCGAGTACGGATCGATGAATTGCGCCCGAGTATGGTACGGAGTGTTCACACTAATCAATCGAACTGGACTTTGGGGACAAGTGTACTCGGATCCGGGCCCGGGTCCCTGATGTGAAAGCACCCTTACTCAGTGAGATGAAAGGCAGGAATGCATATTTTGTTCCAGACTGATTAATAGTCGGTCGACTAACACACGTTCCTGCAGGACTCATTCATTGAATACATCATTTGTTTATTGTACAATTAAATACTGAAGGTTGATTTTTTTCTTTTTATTCATCTTGTTTGGAAATGTTTTTTTATTTATTTTTTTTCAAAAAGGCTGTCAATCGATTAACGTTTTTATTCGTGATTAATCACATGATTGTCTTTGGTTAATTGGGATTAATCGCAAATTTATCAAATTTTTTATCTGTTGAAAATTTACTTTAAAGGTCACCTATTATGCAAAATGCACTTTTCCATGTCTTTTAAACATCAATATCTGTCCCCAGTGTGTCTACAGGCCACCATAGTATCATAAAAGACCATCCTCTCTCTTTTTCTCCTCCTCCGTTTGTCCGGAAATGGGTGCAGAAAAAAAATTCGCTTTTTTCCTTGTATCTTGACGTCATTAGGGAATGCAAGTCACGTGAGGGTTTCCTGGTCGAACCAGAGAGAACCTTCAGTAGCTGACCCCGCCCCACAGCGCGTCACTGTCTCTCCTCCTCAACCTAACTTGAGCAAAGTAGCTCCCTACAGTTAGTCTGCAAGAACCAGCAGAACAGGCTTCATGTACTCCCATCATCTAAATATAACATGTTCATTCACAAAGGCTTTATGTAATTACACTGTTTAAACAGATGATATTTATATATTATATATATTTGATGTCATGCATGTAGCAGATTACAGGTAGTAAATAGTGACTTGTAAGCAACACAACACATTTCTGTTTCACAGTCAAACTTTATTTGAGTAGACAGATGACAATATTAATTATTCACAGCATTTGTAATCATCTCACCTGTTAGTTAGTTAGTTATGTTAACATGGTACAGGAGAAAGTCTTCAGCTCTGGTAAACTATGGTAAGCTAAGCTCCGGTGGTCTGTAGTCATGGTAACACAGAGACAGCTACTACTGTAAATAATATACCATTACTCTGATCTTCCATACATTTATCTTTTAGCAGAAATAATGAACTGACTACTGTTTCACATCTTCTATTTTCCACCCTGATGGTCGCTGTGTTTACACACCGTGTCATAGCGGTAGCATGTAGCTAACCCGTTAGCATGTAGCTACATGCTAACGGGTTAGCTACATGCTACCGGGTTAGCTTTGTATCTCCATGTAAACAGAGCCATCTGCCCACAGCTGTCTGCTCTCCTCTGGGATGATTCTGTCGGTCATTTCTCACAGATGGATCTGTAAAGACAGACGTAAAACAGAGTGTATGTTTACGGTTTACAGAGTTGATGCATGAGGTAAACACTGAGCTAACTAACAGAGATATAAACAGCATTATTTACCTGAGAGAAACCGTCAGGAAAACCTGGAATCTGGACCGCAGATGTTCATCATGTGTCGCCGATTTCTGATCAGATTCCTCCGGTAACGTGCGCTGGGTGAAGTTTCTGGTTTATAAACTTTAAAGTGGTTTATAAACTTTATTCTAGCTGCTATCTCTCCACTCGTCTCTCTCTCTCTAGAGAGAGAGAGAGAGAGAGAGAGAGAGAGCTTCTCCGGGAGGGAGGGGGAGGGTGACGCTGTTGTTGAGGACGTTTGATTGACAGAAAACGCTGACCAATCAGAGCAGAGTGGGAGGAGACAGAGGCTACAGACACAGAAATCAGCACTTTTGGAAATGGGCTGAAACAGAGGTTATAGAGACATGCTGGAATGCATGAGCTGATTGTTTTTTTGAAAAAAAAACTTCAGAGACATGGTTTGGAGGTGTCTGAGACCTATAATAACTAGTTTAAATGGAGTATAATATGTGACCTTTAAATGGAAATTTGTCAAGTATTTAATCATCAACGTGGAAGTGGGCAAATATGCTGCTTTATGCAAATGTATGTATATATTTATTATTGTAAATCAATTAACAACACAGAACAATGACAGATATTGTCCAGAAACCCTCACAGGTACTGCATTTAGCATAAAACAATATGCTCCAATCATAACATGGCAAGCTGTCAGTGTGTCAGTGTGCTGACTTGACTATGACTTGCCCCAAAGCATGTGGAGCGTTAGTTAGCCTCCTTCGTGACAAGCTAGTATGACATGGTTGGTAGGTACGAATGGATTCCTGAGGGTTTCTATCACTTTAGCTTTAAAACTAACTGATCCCTACGACCTAAAAATCACAAGTTGCGTTAAAGAAATTTGTAGCATTAAAACAAATTTGTGTTATCATCGCATGAACTTTAACAGCTCTACTTACAACCACACTGAATGTGCATATTTAGTTTGGTTTTGTAATTTCAACCAGTCCGCTGTATTGTAATCCTCAGTGAACTAACACACGTTCCTGCAGGACTCATTCATTGAATTCATCCTTTCTTTACTGTACAATTGAATACTGAAGGTGAGGGTTGATTCTTTGTTTCATTCATCATGTTTGATCATTTATTTTTTTATATTTTTATTTCTGTACTGAAGAGTACAGGTACATCCCCCTGTTCCTTGACAAGCTATTGTAGTTAAGAAACAGTTCAAATATTACACAGGAAATGTTTGGTAATGTTTGACCCAACATGTGTTTCTATATACAGCACATGTGAATGGGAGTGGTTTGTGTAGACAAAAGTCAGCCACTTCCAGGTGATAGTGATATATTTGCTTATAACAATATTTATTATTGCTACTTCATATTTGAAATGCTTTTTGCTGGTTCTCAGAAAGACACGGTTCTGTTTTTAGAATAGGGTCCAGATGTAGGGTGACTGAAATATTAAGATGAGGGTACCAGTTAGACATGTAGTAAACTGGAAAAGGTTGCCTTTGTTTCTTTGCTTTTCAAATACAGCAGTGCATAAAAGTGTTTGTGTCTGTGCTTGCGCAGATGCAGCGCATGTTAAACCATTAGCATAAGCAGCAGAGCCAGCTGCATCCATAATATGAGCCCAGAGGTAATCCGCCACGCTACAATTGACAGGTGTTTGTGATTTGGGGAAGGGGAGTTGCAGGGGGGACGGGGAGGGGCTGCAGGAGGTGGAGGGGGTTAACTGATGAAACCAAAATAGAAATGGGTAAAGGAACATCCTGCCTGCATGTCGACTCCAACTTCCCAAACATTAGATGTGGGAGGAAGGAGATAAATGAAAGAAAGTAAGAAGAAAAGAAGAATGCCTTTTCCTTATTGAGATGCACCCTGAATCTCCAGAGAGCTGTAATCAAATAGGCCATCAGATGTTCAGTGGAGCGCTTTCTCACACACACACACACACACACACACACACACACACACACACACACACACACACACACACACACACACACACACACACACACACACACACACACTCACACAGAACAGCATCTCAGGAATGCAGTCATTTTACTTCAAAGCAGTGCGACACATTTTCCCTCTCTGGTAGGAGCCCGGAGAATTTGTGCATGCACGATAAGGGGTTTGAGTCCCAGGGGCAAATTTACATATGTTTACCCCTGAAGTAGTCCCAACAAATCAACATGTGAGTTGCGGAGTCCTAATATGCCTAATGGGATGTTGTGTATGCTATGATTTAATGCTAACAGTAGTTTTTGAATTAAGAAGCCTTTAACTTGGACTCTCAATTGATTCAAATATTTAATCTAAGGCTGTCAAAGTTAAGGCGTTAATAAAGCGTCAACACAAAATCGTTTTAACATCACTCATTTCTTTAACACATTAACGCAATCAATCTGTCGGAGGTTGTAGCGGCTCAGTTTTAAAGTTAGAGTGAAGATCCTGGTGTAGGGGATTTACAAATGGGAACAGGTTTGGTTATTAGCTAATTAATAAATAATATTCATAGAATTATTATTATTATTAGTAAGAATTATCAATAAACATTAATACTGAACGGGGCACCACCCTGGAATCAGGGACCAATAACCAAAACGTTAATTCAGTCTCATAAAGGGATTGTTCACTCCAAATGCCAGTATTTAATCACTACTTTACATTTAGGAGATGAACGGTGAAGGGTGAATCCGAGCACTAACTCTCACAACCAGCTGTTACTACAATATAAATGCACAATAAACACAGACAACTGCTATTTAAAATAAGACCATTTATTTAAATATAGTGATCTCAATCAACAATAAACAACACTCTAACAACATCAATCTAAATCAATAGTTATTAAACAGTAGTAATTAAAGATTAACAACACTTTTAATAAACAAATGGATATTCTACAATGCAGCTCTAAGCACTAAACTAGAATTAAACAAAACACAAAAGCAAGAGAAGGTGTGTGTATGAATGTGTGTATGTGTGTGTGTGTCTAGGTGTGAAATGGGAGTGTCTGTGTGTGTGTGTGGTATGGGAGGAGCAAAGGACGCCCTAAGTGGACGTCACCACGTAAATGGTTACGTCCCGTAAGGGGGGGGGGGGGGGGGTTGCTCGAACGTTACAGACCACGCACAAACGGGAGGTGAATCCCACGTGTCGATAAAGTAATGGATGTGTAAGCCTATGTGAGGAGGAGTGTCTGTGTGTGTGTGTGTGTGTGTGTGGTGTGGGAGGAGCAAAGGACGCCCGCGGTGGACGTCACCACGTAAGTGGTTACGTCACGTGAGGGAGAAGTTGCTCTGGTGGCGGAAGCGCCACGAAAGTTACCGACAACGCACGAACGGGAACGTAAAGTCCCCACGTGGTCGGTAAATAGGAATGTTGTGTGTAGTAGGAGTGGAGAAAAAGAAAGGCGGGGAGCACACAGTGATCACAGTCAAAACAGTAAACACCGCAGCAGCAGGAATCCTAACTGCCGCGCGAGAGATGTAATAGCTGGATTATTATTACTCAGGAGCTCGGCAGGCAAACTCACGTTTGTCAGCCGTGCACTGGTCTTTTGCTAATAAACTACAGCTACAGATCTTCCCGTTTTGGCAGAAGCTAACACAAGGAGCACACAGTGATCAAACAGTCAGCAACAGTAAACAAAGCATAACAAACAAGCAAAGCAAAGCAAGTAAAGTAAACAAAGCAAACAAACGGACTCGGCGGTCCGTACGTTCAGTATAAATCAACAATAGTTATTAACTTATTGGAATACACAATTTCACTAGTCTCTGCCCAGACACAAGCCTCTTACTTGAATCGCTTCTTCGGAGCGATAGTGGAGTATATCGTCGTTAATTGGTCCGGCGGCGTCACGCAGGCTCGGACAATAACGGGCCATTATGATGCTCGTCAGCTGATGAACGGCAGGCTGGACCTCCGTGTGGCAGCGGAGGGGAAAGCAGCCAGAAATGAAGGAAAAGGCGGTGCGCTCGTTTCCTTTTGTGAAGAACGGGGTCCTTGTCGTCTTCCTTGGTGAAGAGCGGGGGTTGTTTCTTCCTTCTGCAGGTATGATGATATCAAAGTCTGATGGACACAACAATAGCTTAACTCATCCGGCGAGGTCAGGAACTGTGGCTTGGTCTTAAGGTGAACGCGGCAGCGTTGGGTACCTCCTGTAGCAACGTGAAGTCGCAGTGGAAAAGGGAATGATTCTTCAGGTTGGCGTGCTTTTATCTCCTGTGAGATTGTGGGCGTGTCACCGGAAGGACCCCACATTTCCTGTTAGCCTCGTCCAATGGGAACCCTTATTTGGATTCAAATTAAATTTCACACCCACCCGAGAGATTTCAAGAGTTGGCCGTTAGTCTGTGTTACTGTTATCAGGCTTCTAATTTCCCATGTAGGCCGGTTCCTTAGGCCTATTCCTAAAGCTCTGCTTTAGGCCGCTCTTTGTCTGGTGAGGTCCCTACACTGGTTTCATATGAAACTAAAAAAACTTAAGGAATCCATCGGTACCAACCATGTCATACTAGTTTGTTGCGAAGGAGGCTAAATAACGCTCCAAAGTTACGCTCAATTTTGGGGTACGCATAGAACCAATTTTCATTCACATATCTTGAGGTCAGAGGTCAAGAGACCCCTTTGAAAATAGCGATACCAGTTTTTCCTCGCCAAAATTTGGCGTAAGCTTGGAGCGTCATTTAGCTTCTTTTGCGACAAGCTAGTATAAAATTGTTACCAATGGATTCCTTAGGTTTTCTAGTTTCATATGTTGTCCCCTCGCGCAAATCAACGGAACAAAAACACCAACACATCTCCGACAGTATGATAATAATGCACTTCCTGTTCCCAGTCTGATAGTCTGTAGACTATGTAGCCTATAGATGGTCTATAGATGCTGGCCATGATGAAATTAGTAGTTCATTAGTAAAAGAGGTATCTAATTACATATCGGAACCTCTCACTCATATTTGAAGTCGATCTATGGTATATATCGGGTATTGTTCCCAGGGATCTTTAAAAAGCAAAAATGATACTTTTATTTAAAACTGGTGATCCATCTAGCTTTACAAACTATCTTACTACCTTGCTTTTCAAACATTTTGGAAAACTTAATTTACACCAGAATTCTAATGCATTTAAATGATAATAACATCTTATATGAGCATCAATATGGATTTAGAAAGGGACATTCAACCTACAGTATATGGTGTTTTTACAACTCGTAGATAAAATACATGCAGCTACAAATGATCACAAATTTGCACCTGGTATTATTTTAGATCTCTCTAAAGCATTCAATGCTGTTAATCATGACATTTTGTTAACCAAATCGGCAACTTTGTCAAACTCTAAGGAGGCCTCCGTTCCTCTGTTCAGGAAACTGAACATTCTTTCAGTTTACGACATAAATATTTATCAGATATGTGTGTTTATATATAAATACATGTTCTGGCCTTCTTCTTTACCATCATCGTTTAGCAACTTCTTTAAATCTAATTCTCAAATTCATTCCCATGATACTAGACGGGTTAATCATCTTCACCAGAACGTGGCTGGTCCTCCCTCAGATATCCTGGTGTACAAATATGGAACACCAAAATACACGTTATCAACAGCTCGTTATCCTCAGAACATTTTAAAAGGAAGTTATCATCACATTTAATTCATGATGTCTAACTATCTTTTGATATGTTTAGAAATATATTTTTTTCTTTTTCTCTGTACTGTTTTTTAATGTATTTCATTGTTTTTATTGGATTGTTTTCCACTGCTCATTTTGTGTGCTTCTTGTTGTTGTTTAACTTTTGTTGCATTTTTTAAAATGATGTAAGTTTAGATCTTTCTTCCATTTTTGTTATTGTTTTTTTCTCCTAGGGTTGGGGGGGGGGGGGGATTGTGCAGTTTTATGTATGTGCAAATAAATTAAACTTAAACCTAATAGATAAGGTATATTTTAATAAAATACAGATGTACCGACAGAATAGAGTATAAAGCAAAGAGGCTGATTCCATGCTGCGAGGCAGACGAGCGCTCGTCTGTCGGTTCACCTGAGGAGCTCAGTGATCCTGTGGATCAGATGAGTAGGCGGCCCTTAATGTAGACCAGGACACATTCACTACACGCTGCTAAAAGAATGAGGTCATATGTGACCCAGACCACCTCTGAATGTGGTCTGAAAGATCCGATCTCAATGCGTCCTCGATGCGTTCACACCTGTACTTAGAGCTGTCCACTTGTGATCGGATCACTGAGGACGCATGTTAATACTCAGTTAACAAAGATGTTTAAACTCTAAACTCCTGCTTTATTAATAACGATCATTTACTGAAACAGTCCAAAATATTATCAAAATGTCAACCTACTGAAACTAAAATACTTCAAAGTCAGTGAAGATGGTGAAGCTATTCAGGCAGATTATGTAACATGTCGTTATTCTGTGTAACTATGTCAATAGGTTGCTACCATTAAACCATTTAGCAGCAAGCTTGGAAATGGAAACAGCCTAAAGGAATGTCCTTGTTAATACTCTGAATTGGTACAAAGACATGCAGGCACATAATAAAACAAACTTGGCACATGATTTTTGTTGTACGGTTTAATCGTAATCACACAAGCAGAGGCACAAAACATCATACTTTCCTGCTTTTTTGCTGCAGAGAAACCTGTATCTTTCTCTACCTCCTTGCATTCTCTCTGTCCTTCCTCTCTCTGGGTTACATTCTACCTATTTTCCATTTTCTCCTTGTTTAACTCCTCTCCCTCCCCGTCTCTTTTTCAGGGAGGAGAAGAGTGAGCAGCTTTTGGACACCAGGCAGGAGCTTGAGAACATGGAAGTGGAGCTCAAGAGGCTTCAGCAAGAGGTAATGCAAATTAATCACACACCTACACAACACACACAGACACTTTCATATGACTTCATCTTTCCTTCCCCTGCTGCTCCCTCCTCTTTCTAAGCACTTTGTGTCTGCAGCTCTGCCAGGCTTTAATCAGCTAACTAGTGACTTAGCTCATTACAGGCTATTAGAGCTATCTTTAGTCTAGCAACAGCCTCACATGGCTTTTGATTCGAAGTGGGCGGCAGGCTGGATGCTGTAAACAAGGTGGATGAGTTCAGGGCACGGAGGACGTGTGTGTGTGTGTGTGTGTGTGTGTGTGTGTGTGTGTGTGTGTGTGTGTGTGTGTGTGTGTGTGTGTGTGTGTGTGTGTGTGTGTGTGTGTGTGTGTGTGTGTGTGTGTGTGTGTGTGTGTGTGTGTGTGTGTGTGTGTGTGTGTGTGTGTGTGTGTGTGTGTGTGTGTGTGTGTGTGTGTGTGTGTGTGTGTGTGTGTGTGTGTGTGTGTGTGTGTGTGTGTGTGTGTGTGTGTGTGTGTGATAATTAATAGTGTGGAGACTTTGTTCTGTTCTTTATCCGTTTATATAACAGACATGACTGTTAGTTATTCATAGATAAGTTACCAGTCATACCACATTACAATCCACTGACTTCTAAAAACATCTGTAGCTTTTCATTTAGGATTGTTATCTGTTGACATCTTTGTTTGTTAGTCCTTATTTCAAAATATGCATATATTCATGCTATATATTTGGCTGTCAACTCCTGCAGAGCTTCCAGTTGGCGTCAGATGCCCGGTCGGCGCGGGCCTATCGCGACGAGCTGGACGCGCTCAGAGAGAAAGCGATCCGCGTCGACAAACTGGAGAGCGAGCTGAGCCGATACAAGGAGAGGCTTCACGACATTGAGTTTTACAAGGCCAGAGTGGAGGTACACAACTCTTCACACAGAAGACAGTGTTTGTTAAGGGACACCCCCTGGATGATTTAGCATTATGTAGCTGACATTAAAGGAACTACATATTGATGAAACAGTCTTGATGATATTAGTTCAAACTGGCCAAGTTGTAAACAGCACACAAGCAACCAATATGCAAGACCCCCAGCAACTTGCAATTTTCAGGTTGTAGCGGGCTCAGTTAAAGCTGGAGTGAAGATACTAGTATCATATGAAACTAGAAAACCTGATGAATCCATTGGTACCAATTTTATACTAGCTTGTCGCGAAAGAAGCTAAATAACGCTCCAAGCTTACTCCAAATTTTGGTGAGGAAAAACCGGCATTGCTATTTTCAAAGGGGTCCCTTGACCTCTGACCTCCAGATCAGTGAATGTAAATGGGTTCTATGGGTACCCACGAGTCTCCCCTTTACAGACATGCCCACTTTATGATAATCACATGCAGTTTGGGGCAAGTCATAGTCAAGTCAGCACACTGACACACTGACAGCTGTTGTTGCCTGTTGGTCTGCAGTTTGACATGTTATGATTGGAGCATATTGTTTTCTGCTAAATGCAGTACCTGTGAGGGTTTCTGGATCAATATCTGTCATTGTTTTGTGTTGCTAATTGATTTACAATAATAAATATATACATACATTTGCATAAAGGGAGCATATTTGCTCACTCCCATATTGAGAGTGAGTATTAAATACATGACAAATCTCCCTTTAAGGTACATTTTAAACAGATAAAAAATGTGTGAATATACAATTAATTGCGATTAACTATGGACAATCATGCGATTAATCATGATTCAATATTTTAATCGATTTAATTGATTGACAGCCCTAGTAATAATACAAATTTTCTGAAAAAGACGTCTTCAAAACCTTTTTCTTGTACTAGCTGCAGTGTTGATGTTTTGTT
Organism: Sebastes fasciatus; assembly: GCF_043250625.1. NCBI lineage: Eukaryota > Metazoa > Chordata > Actinopteri > Perciformes > Sebastidae > Sebastes > Sebastes fasciatus. Next base: position 553,539 of record NC_133803.1, on the reverse strand, counting down.
GTGTAACTTGTACTCTCTGCTGATGTGGTGGTTTGTGTAGGAGCTGAAGGAGGACAACCTGGTCCTGTTAGAGACTAAGAGCATGTTGGAGGAGCAGCTGGATGCTAGCAGGACACGCTCCGACAAACTGCACCTCCTGGAGAAAGAGAGTCTGCAGCTCAAATCCAAGATCCATGACTTTGAGATGGTGAGATGATGGATTTCTATATCCCTGTGATGAGTGTTAGAGCTAGACAAATCCAAAATCGGGGGCAGTAGTTTGGGCAGTCATTTCAGCAGGTTTGTTTATCTCAACACACTGTCTATGTCTCTATTATCTCCAGGAGCGGGACATGGACCGTAAACGTATGGAGGAGCTGTTGGAGGAGAACCTTGTGCTTGAGATGGCCCAGAAACAGAGCATGGACGAGTCGCTGCACCTGGGCTGGGAGCTGGAGCAACTATCCAAGACGCCAGATCTGACTGACGGTAAGATGAAGATGGAGCCAAGGATGTTTTTAAAACCAGAGAACAAGAACACGTTTCTGTATGTTGACTGAAAGTTAAACTACGAGGAGTGTTAAGGAAAGCAAAGGATGGAGTGGTGAGTTAAAATACCATGAGGCTGCCACTCACCTGAGGCTGCCACTCACCTGAGGCTGCCACCCACCTGAGGCTGCCACCCACCTGAGGCTGCCACCCACCTGAGGCTGCCACTCACCTGAGGCTGCCACTCACCTGAGGGTGAGACTCACCTGAGGCTGACACTCACCTGAGGCTGACACTCACCTGAGGCTGCTACTCACCTCAGGCTGACACTCACTTGAGGCTGCCACTCACCTGAGGCTGCCACTCACCTGAGGCTGCTACTCACCTCAGGCTGACACTCACCTGAGGCTGCTACTCACCTCAGGCTGACACTCACCTGAGGCTGCTACTCACCTCAGGCTGACACTCACCTGAGGCTGACACTCACCTGAGGCTGCCACTCACCTGAGGCTGCCACTCACCTGAGGGTGAGACTCACCTGAGGCTGACACTCACCTGAGGCTGACACTCACCTGAGGCTGACACTCACCTGAGGCTGCTACTCACCTGAGGGTGAGACTCACCTGAGGCTGACACTCACCTGAGGCTGACACTCACCTGAGGCTGACACTCACCTGAGGGTGAGACTCACCTGAGGCTGACACTCACCTGAGGCTGACACTCACCTGAGGCTGACACTCACCTGAGGGTGAGACTCACCTGAGGCTGACACTCACCTGAGGCTGCCAGGCTGAAGGCTTCAGAAGGCCAACAGATCAGGCTTTAGTTTGCTCATTGGCTCTTGGCCCTGGTGTCATCCCCATGGCCCCTCTGCATTTGCCAGCCCCCACTGGGTTTTTTCTCCACTTGATTAAGACCTGTAATTAATATTCAGTGGCTCTTGGAGGATAATCTGTGCGTTTGGATTATGAAAGCTGTTAAGAGGTTTAACTAGCCAGGGATCTGGATAAAGACTTTGTGTTGTGTGTTTGTTAAAAGGCACTTTAAAAGCTTTAAGACCTGTGAAGTTAGACCCTAGGGCTTTGTATTCATTTATTTTTTGACGTACTGTGGTTTTGACTTTGAACACCAAAAATCTAAACCGAACTGTGATTTATTTATTAGTATTTGTTAAATCATTGATGTATAATCCACATTTTCTTGCTGTCATTGACTCAGCCCCTCAGAAGTCTCTGGGCGCAGAGGTGAATGAGCTGACCTCGAGCCGCCTGCTGAAGCTGGAGAAAGACAACCAGACCTTGCTGAAGACTGTGGAGGAGCTCAGGGGAGCAGCCAGTCAGGACACTGTGACAAAACTGGCCAAAGTCAGCCAGGAAAACCAGAAACTGAACCAGAAAGTAAGCCTTTTCTGTGGTTGATAGTTCAACCTTACTAATCATTGTAGTTAGTAAGTCATTTCCTGTCTTTTTCTTCTGGATAAACACACGTATGACGTATATTTCATTTGACATCATTGACATACTGATCTGATACAGTCTCAGTCCACAAGATTATTTCCGATGCTCTTCTTTGAGGGGTACCTCAGGGCTCCATTCTTGGTCCAATGCTCTTTCTAATTTACATCAATGATCTACTATCTCTGCTTCTTAAGAAATATTGCCCACACTGATTGCAGATGATACAAATGTACACATTTCACAATTTGATATAGTTCTAATAATGTTATTCAAAGGTCGTAGGTGAAATGCACGCTTCAACCCATTTCCATATACTAATCAAAAAATGGAACTTTAAAGGGACTATTTGTAACTTTCAGAAATGCTTCTTAACAGCGACACCTGTGGCCGTGAAATCAACGAAAGTCAGCGTCGGGCTCGCGCTTGCTCGCTCTCAATATACCTGAACGAGCATCGCTCAAAACAGTGAGGCGACACACGTCAGCTAAAACCACAATATCACTCTATATTTCAGCTGCTTGGCAGTAATGTTAGCTGACCAGACGGAGGTCTCTCCATGAACATGATTTAGATCTGATCCTAGTGTTGGCTTTTCCTGCCTAAGTGCAGGCTGAGGCAGCGGGGCTCTGCAGCATGTCTCCCCTGCTCTCTCCGCCCGCAGCCGGAGAGAGCAGGGGAGACACAGGCACCCGGTCGGTAACGAGAAGACTACGTAAAGCTCCGTCACTTCACAAGACACGGTAAAGCTCTGTTGGTCTGGAGGAGCTGCAGCAGTTATTTCTGCACAAACGTCCCCTGTGCATTCACTAGATATTCTCAGAGCTAAACTAACTCTTCTGCAGTGTGGAGTGAGCGCGCGTTCACGTCTAGAGGTGGAGCGAGCTGAGCTGTCTGAGTGAAGGAGAGCAGGCAGAGGAGGAGGGTACAGCGGTTACACGCGAACGCGCATATGCGAGCGCGCATGTGTGACGACCCGCTACATTTACGCGCGTACAAAGTTACAAATAGTCCCTTTAATTAGTCATCTTATGCCTATCATACATATGACACCCTCTCACATCTAAAGTGTGTCTTAAGTCACAGAGTTTTTAGTCACAGACTATAATATTTTCAAAGACTGTCTTGCAGGGTCACTATTTGACTTACTTTGCCTTAAGCCTCTTTATTCCCTGCGGAGCATAGGCCATCGACGACCCCTCGCCACTTTCTCTTGTCTTGTGCTGCCCTTGCCAGTTCTTGCCAGGTGTGTCTGCTCTGTTTCATTTCGGCTTCAACGTCCCTCCGCCAGCTGTTACACGGTCGCCCTCTTTTTCTTTTCCCTTGGGGGTTCCATGTTAGAGCTTGCCTGGTGATGCTGTTGGGAGGCTTCCTGAGCGTATGGCCGATCCAAGTCCATTTCCTCCGCCTGATCTGGGTATCGATGGGTACCTGTCTTGTTACTTCCCATAGTCTGATGTTGCTGATGGTGTTTGGCCAGAATATGCGTAGGATCTGTCTCAGGCATCTGTTGATAAAGGACTGGATGTTTTTGAGAGATGTTTTTGTTGTTCACCATGTTTCTGAGCTATACAAGAGCACCGATTTCACATTTGAATTGAAGATTCTGATTTTTGTATGTGTGGTGATTTCACTTGAGCTCCAGATCTCTTTTGGCGATTAAAAAGCAGTTCTAGCCGTCCCTATCCTTGTTTTGGCGTCTTCATCTGAGCCTCCTATGATGTTAACGATACTTCCCAAGTAGGTGAATGATGAAACCTCCTCAAGAGCTGTGTTCTTGATGTAATAGGGGCATCATTCTTGTTGTTGATTCTCATGATCTTTGTCTTGGTTAGGTTGATGTTTAGTCCTAACTTTCCGATGTTGTGGCAAGATCGATAGTATTCTCTTGCATCAGTGTTGCTTCTGTGTGAGAGAAAAGGTTGCAAGGTCGTCTGCAAAATCCAGGTCCTCGAGATGTTCTGTGAAGGTCCACTGGATGCCTCTCAGTTTCCCTTCAGTTGTCTGCCTCATGATCCAGTCGATGGATAGTAGGAACAGGAATGGAGATAGTAGACATCCCTGCCGCACACGGTGTTGACTTGGAACTTCTCTGAAGTTGCGCCATCATGTAGGACTTGGCAGTTCATTCCTTCGTAGGTGTTCTTCACTAGAGGTGATTTTGTAGGGAATTCCATAATGTGCCATTAGTTTCCAGAGGGCTGACCTTTTTCGTAATCAATGAAGTTGACGTAGACTGTCGTGTTCCATTCTAGTGACTGTTCCAGAATGATTCTCAGAGTGGCTATCTGGTCTGGACATGATCTTCCTTGCCGAACGCCTGCCTGGTTGTCTCTGAGTAAATTGTCTACTGATTCAGGGTCACTATTTACAAGACTACAACTAGATTCCTTTTGAGATGATGTCACATCCAAATTTACATGAAGAAAAACTGTTGAAAAAGAAGTGTACAGAAATTGCTGCAGCCCTCGAAATGCTCTTTGAGTATGCTATAGCTAGCTAGCTAGCTAGCTAACCACTGCCCTGAATGGGGCTACTTGCAAGCTAATGTTAGCTACTGGAATGTTTGCTATTAACCTACGAGCTAACTGTGTTTCAGCTGAAGATTGATGGCTTCAATCATATAAATCGACACACATGTATATATGAGAGAAAGAGAGCGAGCGAGTACTGCAGTCAGATTTATATGATTGAAGCCAGAAATCTTCAGCTGAAATGTACATTTAGCTCGTAGGCTAATAGCAAACATTCCAGCGCGTTAACGCGCTAATATGCACGCACCAAAGGCTTTTTCATGAGGATGGCTAACTTGCCACACCTGTGGCGCATTTGAGCACGAAGTGGGATCAGACAGAAGGCATTATTATAGGGGGGTACATTAGAGGCTGTGACAATCAGGACACATTCACTACTTTCTCCCCCTTTAATCACAGACTATCCCCCTCATGACGCACTGCCAGTCTGGGAGTCTTGTAGAGAGTTTCCCTCAGAGGACACTTATTGTTGTCTGGGACTATGGAGATTATTTTTCAACTTTAGTTTTGAAACCAAACAATCTCTATCACATCACGTTGCTCGCCACAGCCTCAGGCTATTATAATAAACATTGTGGAGCTTAGAGGACATTTTGTCCAGGATGAAGACACCGGGTGAAAGACTGACAGGAACGGACGGTCCTGAGGGAGTTATAAGCGGAGTGAACTGCCTGTTGATGCACAGAAGGAACTGTGTAGAATATTTAATCAAAACTACACGTTTAATGTGCACATAAGCACGCTGGTTACACCTAATGTAACCAGCGGATATCTGTTGTGTTTTTACGCACGCCGTAATTGTGGCTTGACAGCGTGCAACATCACTCTCTATTGCAGCGGTGCGCTGTGCTGGCTCTATATATACTTATCTCATACGCACAAATTAATTAATGAGTGGAACATGATTAACATCTATGTAAGTATAATATTGTTATTATTTTAATTGTAGTGAAAACCGGGACAATTTGTCAGTGACTGTTGAAAACCGTGACATTTGAGTGTTTTACAGATATTTGTCGGGACTTGGGACACCCAGCTTGAAAACCGGGACTGTCCCAGACAAACCGGGACTGTCCCTGACAAACCGTGACGTCTGGTCACCGTAGTGTAAGGTCAACATTAGTTATATCGTTTTTTTAAAAGGATTTTTAATTTCACTTTGCAGCCTTGGTTGGAATTGCAGTTTAAGTTTCTGACCCTCATCAGGGTCCCCACCGAGATTAGCATATTGGACCAGCACTCCTCCATAATATATCACCCCAACACTTGACTTTAGACCTTTTCACACAGCAACAGTGAGAAATAAAAAAAGAAAAAGAATGAGAGGGTATAGAGGAGGGTGGATAGGAGGATGAAAGCAAAGCTGTAAATCCAGACAGCCCCGCATCGCCTTTTCTTTCCCAGTCTTTGACACCCAAACGCCCCTCGCTAAGAGAAGTCTCTCAGCTATTTTCAGAAACATAAGCCTCTCTCTGTGCCCTCTGAATAAAAAGCATAATTGTTTTTTTCTCTCACAAAGGGAAAATCCAGAGTGGGAAATTCATTTCCAAGTGACTTGAGGTCTAGAGCCAAAACACATTAAAATGTGAATGCAGCTCCTGGTAGACTCATTTAATGAGTATCAGTCTGATTGTGTGAATACATTCACTTGTATGCGTTTGTCTGCAGAGTCGTGACAGAATGAGGTGAGGTGATGTATTATATGTTTCTATCATGGATTAATAATTGCACCAGCTTCTTAGGGACTGGGAATCACATGTAAAATATTTGGCATTACTGAGCCTCCATCAGTGTTGGTTATTAAAACCAAATCAAGATAATGTGTCTTCTTAAAATGTTGCTTAAACATTGTTTCCAGTTGGAGCAGCTGGGGGGGGAACTGACAGCAGACAGAGAGTCGCTCCGCACCGCTGAATCACTCAGTACGGACCTGATGAAGGAAAAGGCTTTACTGGAGAAGACTCTGGAAACACTCCGAGAAAACTCTGAGAGACAGGTACACACACACACACACACACACACACACACACACACACACACACACACACACACACACCATATTCTACATTTGAATATATATTCGAATAATAAAAAACATTGTGAAAAAAAAGCAGCACTACTGCAGCTGTCTGCCTTGTGCACACTGAATGCACATCATGACGGGAGTTGCACGTCACTTTCATTAACTGAAAATGAAATGTAAGGTCAAACTGAACGAAGAATAATTCAACAACATCCGTAATGATGGCAGAGAAGTCCGTCACAGAGAGAGTAACTCTTTGTCCTAACAGCAATATATGTTAAAACCACATTCCTATCAGCTGTGAGCTCCAGATCAGACTGGAGACGGAACCACTTAAAAGATGGGAGAGTAGTGCATACTATCCTCCGACATTTTTACTTTTTAAACAGAAAACACACATTTAATATTGTGATATTTACTGTGCAGTGCTGCAGCAATCACTGCCAGTTATGACACGGTGTCATGGACATAATGCACAAAATTAGATATTTGAATTAGGGCTGTCAATCGATTAAAATATTTAATCGCAATTAATCACATGATTGTCCATAGTTGATCGCGATTAATTGCAATTTTTTTTATTTGATCAAAATGTACCTTGAAGGGAAATTTGTCAAGTATTTATTACTCTTATCAACATTGGAGTGGACAAATATGCTGCTTTATGCAAATGTATGTATATATTTATTATTGGAAATCAATTACCAACACAAAACAATGACAGATATTGTCCAGAAACCCTCACAGGTACTGCATTTAACATAAAACAATATATGTTAAAATCACAACATGGCAAACTTAAGCCCAACAGGCAACAACAGACTTGACTATGACTTGCCAAAAAATGCATGGGATTATCATAAAGTAAAGGGTAAAGGGGAAACTCGTGGGTACCCATAGAACCCATTTGCATTCACATATCTTGAGGTCAGAGGTCAAGGGACCCCTTTGAAAATGGCCATGCCAGTTTTTCCACACCAAAATGTATTGTAAATTTGGATCGTTATTTAACCTCCTTTGTTGATACTAATGGATTCCTTAGTTTTTTTAGTTTCATATGATTCCAGTATCTTCACTCCAGCTTTAAAACTGAGTCCACTACAACCTAAAAATCACAAGTTGCGTTAATGAATTAAAGAAATTAGTGGCGTTAAAAAGAATTTGCGTTAACACGTTATTATCACGTTAACTTTGACAGCCCTACTTTGAATAGTTCAAACGTGGGTGTTTTTAGAACGAATATTCAAATCTAATTTTAGCCCATTTTGACAGCCCACACACTCCGATTTGATTTGGGAAGTTTATCGCAAAACAGAAGGTCATCATTTTAAATAACCCTCACTTATTCTTGATTTGTGCATCAGTATAAAGTATGTTAGTGTATTAAATCTTCTGAGTGATAATTACGTGTATGCCATTTCTGCTGAATGATTATTTACAGATTAGGCCCTTGTGTTGGTGATGGCAGAACAAGTTAGCGCAGTAAACCTAATATGTTATAGAGACGGACTTGATGAGAATGACTATAATCATAGCTTTGGAATATAGTTGATGTTGCAGTCTATATACGGGACAAGCTTATGGTCGGACACCCCAACACATTGAGACAAACGGGGCATTGATCCTATGCGTCATACTGTACACGCTGCTCTCTACAAAACTAGCATTGATTCTCGTTCCAGAAACCTCCAAGAAAATGTGTCATTTACTAAAGCTTATACAGAATTCTTTTGAGATCAATCTTTGTGCAATGTTTTGCATTTGGCTCAAAAAACTATTGGTGGAACTACCACTATGTTTTATTGACTACACAGATTTCTGGTACTCTGTGGCCCAGATGCAGTCGCTTGTTGTGTGTCTGCAGGGACTTTGTAGCTCTTAGACCCAAATCTGACACCTTTGATTAGTTTAACCATCTGATTTGTAAAATCCGCCTTCGGTGAGGCAGAGAAAACACGACATGCTGCTCTCACAGATTACTGTGATCAATTATATCCAGTTGGTTGTAAACATAATGAGAAGTAACTAATGCAATGTGGTTCCAAAACACATAATATTCAAATGAACTGTAGAATCCATACATTTCAATTATTCTGCTTGATAATTAGTTTAGTTTAATTTTTCATCTAATTTAACTAAAATGAGAATTTGAAGCAGAACCTTTTCCAGTCTCAAATCTCTCTCCAAGCATCAGCTCATACAACCATTCTCATTACAGCGAGCTGGAATCCTTTCAAAAATAAAGTCACAGAACACATGAGAAAACGCGCAGAAAAAGTGAACCTTAAAGAGGACCTATTCTGCTTTTTGTGCTTTTCCCCTTTCCTTTAGTGTTTTGTATCATTTGTTGTGAATGTTAAAGGTCTGCAAAGTTACAAAGCTCAAAGTCCACGCCAAAGGGTGTTACTCTCCCCCACAGAAAACCTGCTCCTGAACTGCCTGAAATGCCTTGCTTGAAGTCCCGCCTTTTCCTCTGTAACGTGGTGATTTCACAAAGTAACACATTTGCGAAATACCCGTCTAGCGGCTAGTTTGGCACGCCCTCAAACAAAGCTAGTTCCAGCAGAATCCCAAGAGTTTGGCTCAGTTGACCAATCACAAGATTGGTTAAGAGCAGAGCAGATTAGGCTTTTTGGGGGGTTGGGGGTAGGTCTGGGCTCAAACAGAGTGTTCCAGCCAGAGGGTGAAAAGAGGTGCTGCAGTACAGCCGGAATGAGAAAAGGAAAGAGTTGTTTTTTTTACATTAAATCATGTAAACATGTTCTAGTAGAAACCCAAGATACAAGTATGCACCTGAAAATAAGTCCTCTTTAATTTGGTCAATTTAACAATTAATAATTCTTAAAACTAAGTGGCAAAATTGTTTAAAATGTCACTGGCACTTTTTTGCTAATTTTTTTTTTAGTCAATTAGATAATTTATTTATAGTTTTTTTAACGCAATAGCTCAGGGATAAAAAATAAAATAAATTTGCAGTTATCCAAATAACAACTTTCTCCGAACAGCATATACTGTACATTTGTGGATCAAATGTTTTATCATGACAACCAAATCCTTACTCTGATTTTGTCTCATGATACATACTTTGAGCAGCACACACAAAATGCACTCTTTTTGTTTGCTTGTTTTTGTCATATTGAACTTGATGGTGATTGTTGAGGGCACAGTGATGGTTTAGTTTGACCGTGATATATGAACATCATTTAGAGGCAGCACATTAAAGCATGTAAACACGTTTTAGTAGAAACCCAAAATACAAGTACAGTATGCACTTTAAAATAAGCAAAATAGGTCCCCTTTAAACATTTTCCACTCACTTCACTCACTTTAAACATGGCCCTAGGACATCATTAAAACTCTGCTATCTGTTCTCCAGCTGAAGGGTCTGGAGCAGGAGAACAAGCACCTGTGCCAGACGGTGTCGTCTCTGCGCCAGCGCTGCCAGGTCGGAGCTGAGGCCCGGGTCAAGGATGTGGAGAAAGAGAATCGCGTTCTCCACGAGTCCATCTGCGAGACAACCGCCAAACTTAATAAGATGGAGTTTGAAAGGAAACAACTACGTGAGTGACATGTTATTTGATAGCTTTTATGTGTCATTGGAATCAGTATCTTGACAGCTTCCTTTTTTATACATCAACTTCCTTGTGTTTTCATTTTGAATTCACAGGATCAACATTCTGGTTGTTTGTTCTTTTTATTTCTGCAGGTAAGGAGCTTGAAGTGGTGAAGGAGAAAGGTGAGAGAGCAGAAGAGTTGGAGATTCAGATGCAGAAGCTAAAAAGGGACAATGAGAGCCTGCAGAAGAAAGTTGCCAGTCTTGGAATCACCTGTGAAAAGGTTCGGTGCATGTTGTTTTCTGCCTGCTTTATATTTTGAGTCAATGTCAGGGTGTCTGTATGCTCTGCTAGTCAGTCATTGCAAGTTTCCCCACATGGTTCCTCATCAGTTCCCTCTGCGTCGTGTATCAAATAAGATGTGGGATATTAGTTATTCTCCAAATCATTTAAGTAAATGTAGCAGTAACATGAGAAATGTACAGTATGTTTGTATTTGGCTCTGGTGCATCCTAGCGCATTTTCATATTAGGTACGATTGATCCGTACCGTGCCCGAGTACGATTAACCCCCCCCCCCCCCCCCCCCCCCCCCCCCCTCTGGTCAGCTTTCACATTAGTAAAGTTGTTCCGTACCCGAGTACACTTGCGTCATCATCCATGTGTATTTGTTTATGTTGAGATCAGCTGTTCTAGCAGCGTAGTTTCGTAAAACACTTCATTCAAACTGGACAGAAACTAAATAAAACTCACCTATACTGTTGTCGTTAGTCTTTCCAACAATCACCAACTCTGGTTTGATCTAAATAAACTCTGATTTCACAGAGTTTGATGTGAAAATAGGCCGACTCTACAGTTTGTCTCCCGTCTCTCTCTCTCTACCCGCTGAGCAGCTGAGCATCTCGTGTTCTTCGCAGACAGACAAATAAACCAGCTGGATAAAATAACAAAAATTTGCCCGACCCTAGCGCCTATTGTCTATATTTTAAGGAACCTCTGCCTGCCTTCCTACTGTATCATCCACGGCCGTGCAGTTCAGAGGATGAGATCGGTACATGCTGCGTGCAGATACAGACATACTGTAGATATGAAACAGATTTATATGTATACAGATTTCGGAGGAGACGGGCGGCGTTGAAAAAAGCCTGACCTTTCAAAACTACTACTACTACTTCTCGCGTTAAATAGCGGTCCACTTGTGTTTCGGTACGGTTGGCTTTCACACCTGATGCGAACCATACCCGAGTACACATGATCCGTACTCCAGACCACCTTTTCAAGTGGACTCGAGTACGGATCGACGAACTGCGCCCGAGCACTGCAATGGTGTCGCTCCCGCGTTTGAGCACATTTTAGTGCGCCTGCCACTACATTGACAACAATGAATTTGAGCACGCAAAAGACGTGCCATGTGTACGGCCCCTTCGGCTGCCATTACACAACACCATCAGGACCAGCTTGGTGTTGTGAGACAGAAACGCTTTACTCCTCATCTTCAATCATCACGTTTGTATGTGTGTAGGTGTCTTCCTTGGAGAAGGAGAACGCTGACCTGGAGGCAGAGGGCCGTCGTCTGAAGAAGAAGCTGGACACTCTGAAGAACATGGCCTTCCAGCTGGAGATGCTGGAAAAGGAAAACTCCCAGCTGGAGCATGAAAACCTGGAGCTTCGGCGCTCGGCTGAGAGTCTCCGGTCAGCGGGGGCTAAGGCTGCTCAGCTGGAAGCCGAGAACCGGGAGTTGGAGAGTGAGAGGAGCCAGATGAAGCGCAGCCTGGAGCTGCTCAAAGCCTCGTCCAAAAAGACGGAGAGATTAGAGGTAAGACTTCAGCACTGCCAGTTATACAGCGGGTACTTCTGTGACTGGAGAGCAGTGAGACGCAGCTAAAATTTAACTATGTACGGCAAGAAGCTTTGTTTGAGAAATACAAATCAGACTACTGCTAGTTCTAGTGTTTAGTCAGCATCAGTGGTGCTTATGCGAGAGTAGTATTGTTATGAGAACCGGTACTTCGGTACCAAGTCGATGCCAAAATTCTAGAAAAGTGACTGTACTTTTTCTACAGTACTGAAGGTACCGTACGATGCCTGTAATGGTCGTTGGTAGGGATGTGACTGTGAGGAACATTTTCCCACCGGTTAATAAACTTGTGACAACACCGGTGTTACCGATTACAGATGAAGGTCAACATGTGCAGAGCGCTGACTCTGATCTGTACCATCGGGTGGTGGTGTGTCTGGCCTCTCCGGTAGAGCTTTTGCTGCGGGGCTCCGCTGCGGGGATCTACCTGGCGCCGCTGCTCCGTGACAGCTCCATCCACCTTGCGGCAATAACCTCATTAACGTTCTGGTTCCCTTATAGCACTGTGATTAAACGTGAAATATTGCAGCTTATTCCTGCTCCTACTTCTCTGAGCTGATGGACCAGATGCGTTCATGGTCAGTATGTAGCGTCCGTCGTCTGACTATTGATTGATAACACGCCGTTGATACGCCAAAATGAACTAAATGGGTCAATTCTTTTCATTTATTACTAAAAGGCTACATGCCTCTGTTTTTTGTAATGTTCAAATGCTTTTAATAAAAGAGTACATGTTGAATTACAGTACAGGGGATTTATTGTTATTGTTGTTTTGTTTTTTGTACCGTGGTATCGAATTTGTATCGAGAATCGTGGAAATTCACTGGTATTGGTATCGACTACTAGATTTCTGGTACCGTAACATCCCTATGCGTGAGTTATCAGGTCCTTAACGGAGACGTGTGCCGTTACACAAGCTCATGCAGAACAGCTGTAGAGTCAAAGGCACTTTACATGTTACATTTTTGTAATTTATTGTCAACAATGAATATTTTTACAGGTAAATTACAGGGCATCTGGAATATAATGGCATTAGGGAGCAGCGCAACTAGTTCACGGATGCTTTTAATATCCTAATGTGGCTTCTTCTCTCCCAGGTGAGTTACCAGGGCCTAGATACAGAGAACCAGCGCCTGCAGAAGGCATTAGAGAACAGCAGCAAGAAGATTCAACAGTTGGAGGTCGAGCTGCAAGAGGTGGAGACTGAGAATCAAACCCTCCAACGCACCCTGGAGGAGCTCAAGATCTCCAGTAAACGCCTAGAGCAGCTGGAGCAAGAGGTAGGGAAAAAAATAACCTTTAACTAGGGCTGTCAATCCATTAAAATATTGAATAGTAATTAATCGCATGATTGTCTGTAGTTAATCGCGATTAATCGCAAATTGATTCCCAGCAGAGTTGGATTATCCCAGATTATTTGTCAAAATCGATTTTTGGCCTTTTAAATTAATCTGTGTCCACTTTTAGCCAAACATGTATTTACAAAGCATTTAGACTAAAAGTAAATCCCATCCATCTGCTCTGCATTACGCCCTCCTCTACCCCCCCGTTATCCCTCAGAACAAGACTCTGGAGCAGGAAAGCTCCCAGCTAGAGAAAGACAAGAAGCTTCTGGAGAAGGAGAACAAGCGGCTGAGGCAGCAGGCCGAGATCCGTGACTCCAAACTGGATGACGACAACCAGCGGATCTCCGCCTTGGAGAAAGAGAACCGGACCATGGGCAAGGAGATGATCTTCTTCAGGGACTCCTGCACGAGAGTCAAAGACCTGGAGAGGGAGAACAAGGAGCTGGTCAAACTGGGTACTATCGATAAGAAGACCCTCAATGCACTCAGAGAGGTAAGAATAGAAGTTAGAGTGTCATTTGCTTCCAGATTTATCTATCATGATCCTCCGTTGGTGCAGGAAGTGCCAAACTATTTTTCTTTTAAAGTCGTGAAGACACTTGAAGAAACAGACAAAAATAGTTTTTTCAATTACTCTACTAAATTCTGTTTTAGTGGTAATTAATGGGCGGGTCCATCTGCGTTCTTTTTCTTTTTTTTCAAATGGAAACGCCCACTCAGTCATTAGTAAAAAGCAGTGATGTAGGTAACCAAAGTAAGCTAATCAACAAGGTTATGAATAATGTGAACACCAGCACTAGCTGAGGCAAGGTTAGCTGTGCTAAGTTTGGAAATAACTGAAAGAGTTATTTTGGCTTTTTTAAAGTGGGTTTGTATGTATTCTCCCGTATACTACCTTCTGCGAGGTCAAATTATTGTTTTTGGTGTCTTTGAAGACCGCAATATAACGGCTTCCAATCCCCGTCGGAAAGGGCTGTCTGACAGTGAGGTAAAGCGGCTGTGGACGGGAGCAGCAGAAAAACGTATTTTACGCTATATTTAGAATATTTTCACCGCTTAACCTCACCATCAGACAGCCCTTTCAGACGGGGAACTGAAGCTGTTATATTGCTGTCTTCAAAGCCACCAGACACCATTCATAAAACCAGTCATTTTACCACTCAGAACATAGGAGTAGCTGGTCTACCGCTGCATCCATCGGTTCGTTTGATGGTGTTATTGTGCGACCTTCAGATCCGAACTAACGTGGTGTCCACAGCAGTACATCGCTCAGCTTCCATGCCGGTACTCTTGTCTGCTTCAAACTGGGAGCATGCTGACCGCCATCTAAGTTACTGTATGTGAATTGAATACACTGACTATAAGGATGTATATTTACTGTAGATGTAGCAGCCTCATCATGCAGAAACCTACGTTAGGTCATGTGGGAAAAATAGCATTTTGACGCTAAAACAAACATACTTGGACAAAAAATTTGAATGTTCGGGTTTGGTTCATTATTATGCATTATTATGAGTTATTGAAGAATTAATGGAAGGTGGTAGTACTCAGTGTGTGCATGTGTGTGTTTAGGAGCTTGTGAGTGAGAAGCTGCGGACTCAGCAGATGACTAATGATCTGGAGAAACTGACCCATGAGTTGGAGAAGATTGGACTGAACAAGGAGAGGCTGCTGCATGACGAGAGCTCTGACTACAGGTATCGTCTCACAAAGGCACACACAAACCACAATGTTCACCTTCCTGTGATGGCTCTTAAAATGGAGAACTAAAATAAGAAATGAGTCGATCATCTTGGGGTCAGAATCAATAAAAGTGATCAGTACAGGCCAAATAAGTCAGCCCTCTGGCCCATTTGACATCAAGTGTTGAAGTTTTAATGAATCAAAGCCTATTGCAGAATCCTCCTGTGGGACTTTTCTGAGCCAATACCTCCCCCACCTGCTGCTACACTCTTGCCAAGAAGTCAGTCGGCCTTGCTATACTGTGGCTATGACGATAATGCATTATCTGTGTTAAGGATTACAAATGTGTGATCACACTCTAGACTGGAGACCACAGAGCTAACTGGAGTATTTATTTTCAGGTTCAAGCTCCTGGAAACCAAACTGGAGTCGACTCTGAAATCATCTTTGGAGATTAAAGAGGAGAAGATCGCCGCCCTAGAGGCCAGACTGCAGGAGTCCTCCAACCTCAACCAGCAACTTCGCCAGGAGCTCAAGACAGTCAGTAACACATACATACGAAAATCTATACATTTAAATATAGAAATAGACGCACAAACATCCAGTATGTTGGATGTGCTTCATGTAGATGCTTAGCTCCAACACAATACAGTATTAAAAGTAGGGCTGTCAAAGTTAACACCATAATAATGCGTTAACGCAAATTCAAACGCCACTAATTTCTTTAATGAATTAATGCAACTTAAGATTTTACAATTAAAGTTAGAGTGAAGATAATGGCATCATTTGAAACTATAAAACCTGATGAATCCATCGGTACCAACCATGTCATACTTGTCGTAAAGGAGGATAAATAACGCTCCGAACTTACACTAAATGTTGGCGAGGAAAAACTGTCATGGCCATTTTCAAAGGGGTCCCTTGACCTCTGACCTCCAGATCAGTGAATGTAAATGGGTTCTATGGGTACCCATGAGTCTCCCCTTTACAGACATGCCCACTTTATGATAATCACATGCAGTTTGGGGCAAGTCATAGTCAAGTCAGCACACTGACACACTGACAGCTGTTGTTGCCTGTTGGGCTGCGGTTTGCCATGTTATGATTGGAGCATATTGTTTTATGTTAAATGCAGTACCTGTGAGGGTTTCTGGATCAATATCTGTCATTGATTAGTGTTGTTGATTAACTTCCAATAATAAATATATACATATGTGCATAAAGCAGCATATTTGCCCACTCCCATGTTGATAAGAGTATCAAATACTTGATAAGTCTTCCTTTTAAGGTACATTTTGAACAGATTAAAAATGTGTGATTCATTTTTGATTAATCGCGATTAACTATGGACAATCATGCGATTAATTATGATTCAATATTTTAATCGATTGACAGCCCTAATAAAAATACATTCCTCCCACTAAGCCAAAACACCAGCCCGTCCACTTGAGAACAGCGTGTCCCAAAGTCTTTCCCCTGCAGTCCAAAACACGAGAAACACTGAAAACACTGAGGCTCAAGGCCGATACATTATTTATTCATCCAGTCTTCCACTTCTATCGCCAGCTTATCTATTCATGAGGCAGCAGGAGTCTGAGAAAGAGGTGGAGTGGAGGATGTCTGCTTTCCTTTAGGGAGGCATTTGTGTTTTGAACCCGCTGACACAAATCTGATCCAAAGCTAAAGGGCTGAGGTCTCTGTATATGAACTCTGAGTTACAGCTGTGAAACTATAATGGATCCTGTCTGCTGTTGTACTCCACCATTACTCATGCCATCTTCTACTAGTGTAGTCTGTAATTTCACAGTCAAGCCTGGAGTCTTATTTTGTTTTCAATGGTCCTGGATTTACTGTACATGATATTTATGTTGAAGGAATTCAATTTATTGTACTGAAGGACCACAAAAAATACTCAAAGTGAAGTGTTGACTCACGTCTCTCTCCAGGTGAAGAAAAACTACGAGGCGCTGCGTCAGAGAGAGGAGGAGGAGAGGATGGTGCATAGCTCGCCCCCTAGAGGAGGGGAGGAGCCTCAGGTTGTCAGTAAGTGGGAGAAAGAGAGTCACGAAGCCACCAGAGAACTGCTGAAAGTCAAAGACCGACTCATTGAGGTGGAGAGGAATGTAAGTCAGCACAATATCAGGACGGCTTTTGGGACTTTTCCCAATATGAATTGTGAACAAACACATTTGGGTTGTGTGCTTTTCTCTGAATGTATTCTTGTATATCCAATGTCTTATATTATGTGTCTGTTTTTCCCAGAATGCCACACTGCAGGCAGAGAAGGCGGCCCTGAGGAGCCAGCTCAAACAGCTGGAAACTCAGAGCTCTAACCTGCAGGCTCAGATAGTGGCCGTTCAGAGACAAACGGCTTCTTTACAGGAGAACAATACAACGCTACAGACGCAGAACGCCAACCTGCAGGTAATCCCCTCCACATCCTACACAATATAGTGTCCAGTACTTCTCACAGAGGAAGACATTACACATATAGATAACAACGCTACCAGTTTAGTGGTGTACAACTGAAATCTAAGCATCAAGCATGCAATCAATAGAACTTAGTGTCTCACTAAAATACACGAACATGAGCAGACAGAAGCACATTTATATTATTGTTAGAATACTCTGCCTCACACTCACAAGACACTATAGACTACAATCAATGGTAGACACACTCAGCTGACACATCAACCAAATGTGAAACAGATCATGGAAGTGAAGATTTGAAGATATCGCACACTAGCTTGACTTATTTCAATACGAATGACCTGATAACCATTTTAAAGTGCATCCAAAGTGCAGTGTGCTGGCGGCTGTAGCTCAGTGAGTTGAGCGGGTTGTCCTTAAACCACAAGGTTAGCAGTTTGATCCCCGGCTCCTACTGTCTGCATGTCCTTGAGTGAGACACCGAGGCTCGTCACAGCAGCCCACTGCTCCTAAATGCCTAGGTAATATTTCATGTATGTGCCTGTATGTATATGACGGATATTATAAAATTAAGTTTTAATTTTTTAATTTTTCTTTTTTAAAGGGACTGTTTGTAAGAATCAGAATGTCTTGTTAACAGCGACACCTGTGGCTGTTAAGTCAACGAAAGTCAACGTCGGGTTCGCGCTTGTGCTCGCACACGTCAGCTAAAAGCACAATATCACTCTATATTTCAGCTGCTTGGCAGTAATGTTAGCCGACCAGACGAAGGTCTCTCCATGAATCAATGCTGATCCTAGTGTTGGCTTTTCCTGCCTCAGCCTCCCGACCGCGGTCGGAGGGAACGGGGGAGATGCCGGAGTTTTGGTCGGAGACGATAACGTTTCTCTCTGCGGAGACCCGTCACTTCACAAGACACGGGAAACCTCTGTTGGTCTGGAGGAGCTGCAGCAGTTATTTCTGCACAAACGTCCACTGTACATTCACTAGATATTCTCAGAGCTAAACTAACTCTTCTGCAGTGTGGAGTGAGCAGCATGCACGTGAGAGGTGGAGCGAGCTGTGAGTGAAGGCGAGCAGAGGAGCAGAGTACAGCAGAGACTCCGGTCCTGGAGACCAAAGCTACGGTCTCCCCCGCGTCCTCCGACCGCGGCCAACACTGTTTAACAGACGGGCTTCACCAGATACAACCAAGAGGTTTTGGTGCTTCATTGTAGTTTGTGTTGGAGTCTGAGTCTGAACAGCATAGCCACACGCGAGCGCGCATGGGACACCGACCCACAATGATTTATACCTGTAAGAAGTTATAAACAGTCCCTTTAAGTCATTTGAAAAAACACCTCAACATTTTTATCTGTTCAAAATCTACATTAAAAGGGAGATTTGTCAAGTATTTAATCCTCTTATCAACATGGGAGTGGACAAATATGCTGCTTTATGCAAATATATGTATATATTTATTATTGGAAGTCAATTAACAACACAAAACAATGACAGATATTAGGGCGGCTGTGGCTCAGAGGGTAGAGCAGGTTGTCCACCAATCGGAAGGTCGGTGGTTCGATCCCCCGGCTGCTCCAGGTCACATGTTGATGTGTCCTTGAGCAAGACACTTAACCCCAAATTGCTCCCGAAGGCATAGCCATCGGTGTGTGAATGAGTATTTAGATCAGATCCTGATGGTCAAAGTTGGCACCTTAGCAGCCTCTGCCATCAGTGTATGAATGTGTGTGTGAATGGGTGAATGCTGACATGTAGTGTAAAGAGCTTTGAGTGGTCGGAAGACTAGAAAAGCGCTATATAAATGCAAGTCCAAGTCCATTTAACATATTGTCCAGAAACCTTCACAGGTACTGCATTTAGCATAAAACAATATGCTGCAATCATAACATGGCAAACTGCAGCCCAACAGGCAACAACAGCTGTCAGTGTGTCAGTGTGCTGACTTGACTATGACTTGCCCCAAACTGCATGTGATTATCATAAAGTGGGCATGTCTGTAAAGGGGAGACTCGTTTACACTCACATACCTGGAGGTCAGAGGTCAAGGTGCCCTTTGAAAATGGACATGACAGTTTTTCCTCGCCAACATTTAGCGTAAGTTTGGAACGTTATTTAGCCTCCTGCCCAACAAGCTAGTATGACATGGTTGGTACCGATGGATTCCTCAGGTTTTTTATAGTTTCATATGATGATCATACAATAAAACTGAGCCTGCTGCAACCTAAAAATCGACTAAAAAGTCTCATTATGCGTTAAAGAAATTAGTGGCATTAAAACAAATTAGCATTAATACGTTATTATCGCGTTAACTTTGACAGCCCTAATAAATACCTAATATGTATGATAAATATATGATTATACTAGGGTCATGATTGTTCCTAATAGGATCAGATAGTTGCATAACATGTTTCCTGGAATATTCTATACAAAACAGCATAAAGAATTCTACATTTCAAATACACACAGCAAAGCTATCTGTCCTTCTGTCAACAGGGCTCTGTTTGTACAGTTACCTTGTCAGACTGCTTAGCTCCCTGCTATGGATTTAGACCAGTACTCCCTGGTTGGCAGCAATTCAAACCCTACTTATGGGTGACGGGATTTACCCCGACCATACAGTAGCTTCTAGCTGTGTGGGTGTGGCTGTACATCTCTTGATGTGTCTGGGTTGTGTGTATGTGAGAAGAGGTGTGTGCACTGGACGTAAAAAGCTGTTTCTGTTTAAATGTACAGAAAGTGTGTCAGCACCTGGACAGAATGTGTGTGTATTCATGATTGAAGAGGGATTTGAGACGAGGAAACCACTGTGACCACAAAGGAAACATGAAAAGAAGCAGTTTGTGTAGATGGAGCTACAGAGACAGAGACACAGTGCCCCCTGTAGACAGACACCCCAACCACTTGTACTTCCTTTACTTTATGTCCTTTGATAGTTGATTTGAGACGGGTCTGATTGCAGTCGTGGAGGGGCGTTTCTGTAGAGCATGACAGGAACGCCCACTGCTTTGTTTGGCTTGTGGAGTACAGGAACACTCCCTTTTTCTTCTTCTCTATGTTCTCAATGCACAGTTGTTATCACCGTACGTACGTAAACCAAAAAGACAGCAGATAACAGTAAAGCAAGATGAAATTTATTCATATGTTTTCATGACACGGTCAATAGTTATCTTGTGTAGGTTATGTGAGGACAGTTGAGGTTGATGGTGGCAGTTCTAGCACACCTATTTTGATATTGTGTATATAATGACTTTATCTGTTTTCAGGACTAAGCTTGATAGAAACTCTGAGAATTCAGATAGAAATTCAGAATATGGGCCTGGAGCGCGGTACACTATAACAAATAAAATTGGCTGTAGTGCTTTCCAGGTTGGGTGTGAAAGACTAAGAACAAGGCTTTCAAATGAGTTATAATTTAGTTTAGTTTTAGGGTTTATTAATAGGCTTGAGTCGAAGATGGCTGCAACTCCACCTCCTCGGCCGGTGTCTCGAGGAATGTGAGTATTAATATGACTCGGGGGAGTGGATTCGTTTAGGCTGACATATTCTTCCTGACACAGCCAGGTTTCAGTAAGACAAAATAAATCAATGTGATTATCTGATATTAAATCATTTACTAGTAGAGCTTTAGATGACAGAGATCTGATATTTAAGAGTCCACATTTAATTCTCCTGTTTTGTTGCTTTATTGCAGTGCTAGTGTTAGATTTTATTAGATTATTATGTTTAACTCCTCTTCTGTTTACTTTTGATTTAATTAATTTAGGTGGGGCAGACACAGTCTCAGTTAGGTTTGGGGTTAAGCTATGGGTGGGTAACTGCTCTAATGGAAGCGCAGAGAAGTGTGTAAGACTACAGCTCTGCGTCCTGGAATGACCCCTGGTTTGTCATGGATTTGTTCCACCAACAATCTTGGTCAGATTTCTGGATAAGAGAGAAACCATCCAAAGTAGGATGAATGCCGTCTCTCCTAATCAGACCAGGAATTCCCCAGAAAGGGTTCCAATTGTCAATGAAGCCCACATCGTTTGCTGGACACCACCACGACAGCCAGCTGTGGAATGACTTCATGCGGCTATACATGTCGTCACTGGTCAAATTGGGGAGGGGACCAGAGAAAACTACGGAGTCCGACATTGTTTTTGCATATGCACACACCGATTGGACATTAACTTTAGTGACCTCCGATCGACGTAACCGGGTGTCATTACCGCCGACGTGAATAACAAGAATACTATATACATTATACTGTATACTGTCATTTTAATTCCCGTTTAAGTTTTGACCATTTTTTTGCTGCACTAAAGATGTTTACACTTGAATTGTAATACCTTAAAAGATTTTTTTACCAAGTTGCTGGTGTACGATTTATTAGTTTAACACAATTCAGTAAAATTGTAGGCTATCTCTGTATGTATTTGTTACATTTTGTTTTACAAAGTTAGGAAAGTAATGTTTAAGTCAAGCCTGATGTTGCCTTACACATAACAGAATGATCCCAGTCACTTCCACACAGTGAGGCATACTGCTGATTAATTAAACACTGGTATCAGATCGGTACTCGGTATCGGCAGATGCCCAAAGCCCAGGTATCACTATTGGTATCGGGAATGAAAAAGTTGAATCGGTTCATCAATAGAATTTGACAAAAAGTGAGTTCTATCATACATAGAACCGCTGGCTGGACTGACTGAAACCTACGGGGGTGTTCTTATCAAGCTCTACAGGAACGCGCCCCCCCCCCCCCCCCCCCCCCCGTGGCGGCAATCAGAATCTACTGTTGGATTTGAGGCCGATACCGAGTACCGATCCAATACCAGTCTTTAATAATAAGCTGTATGCCTCACTGTGTGGGAGTGACTGGGATCATTCTGTTATGTGGAAGGAAACATCAGGCTGGACTTAAACATTGCTTTTCTTTGTCAAACAAAATGTAAAAAATAAATACATAGATACAAATTTAGTGAATTGTTATTTATTATTAAAGTAAAAAATCATGCACCAGCACCTTGGCAACATTACAATTCAAGTGTAGATCTTTTTAATGCAGCAACAAATTGATCAAAACTTAAACAGGAATTAAACTTCCAGTATAATGTAAATGGTATATAAACATAGAATTGAAGTCAGTATCGGCACGATATCCGATCCAGTATCAGTGCCCCCCTACTCCTTGTCTGCCCCTTATTCACCTCCAAATCTCACCCCAATTCTCCCATAAGCCTTGTTGCATTTTTTTCCCCACCTACTGTATATGATTCCTTTCCTCTTTTCTTCTTTTCTCTGCGGTATTCATGCTCCATTCATTCTTTTCACATTCATCCCTCTCTTCTTCTTCTCCTCTGGATCTGGACCAACAGGTGGCAATTCTCCTCCTCCAGGTTTCCTTTCAGCTGGCACATGCACACATCTCCTTCCTCAACCCCCCCACCCGCCTCTTTGCACCTCCTTACTTAATGTATCTCTGCCTTCGTCCTGTCCTTTAGGTGGAGAACTCCACCTTGAGCTCGAAGAGTGCGGCCCTCATGGCTCAGAACGCCCAGCTGCAGAGCCAGCAGAGCAGTGTGGAGGGCGAGCGCGAGGGAGCTCTGAAGGAGAAAGAGGAGCTGAGGTCCACCTACGAGCTGCTCCTGCGCGATCACGAGAAGCTGGCGGCGCTCCATGAGAGGCAGGCGGCCGAGTACGAAGCCCTGATCGGAAAGCACGGGGGCCTGAAGACCTCCCACAAGAGCCTGGAGCAGCAGCACAGGGACCTAGAGGACAAGTGAGGCTGGCTTTAGCTGCAGGGGATGGGCACTCGCTCACGTCTAATTACAGTTCATGCGTCACTCATGACTTTATACTCTACTGTGACCTTCTTTTGTACATTGTCTGATGACAGCAATATTAAACAATCATAACAACAATCATGCTGAGTAACTAGGGGAAACTGTAGACCTGTGGGGATAATGAAGTTATTAGTGCTTTGTATTCCTTCCTGTCTTATTTAAATCCTTTTGTTTATGAAACTAATTGAACGTTTTCTAATGTGTTTGTGTGTTTTTAATGTTTGCAGGTACAAGCAGCTCTTGCAGAGAAAGGGAGAGCTGGAGGATCTGGAGAAAAATCTGAAGGAGCAGCAGGACAAAATAGCGCTGGAGAACCAAACTCACCAAGCCACAGCTGACCAGTACAAACAGCTCAAAGAAGAAAATGATAGGTCAGATCCACCTGTATCAATATTTTTGCCTTAAACACTAAACAAACGTATGAATAACATGTTAATAAAGTGACTCATCCTTTTAAAGGTCCCATATTATGCTAATTTTCAGGTTCATTACAATGTTCAAAAACCCTTTATTTTCCTCATACTGTCAGCCTGAATATACCTCTATACCTCTGTCTGAAACACTCTGTTTTAGCGCATTTTGACGGAATTGCAACGGAATTGCAACGGAATTGCAACAGAATTGCGTTGCTGGGCAACAGCTTGGGTCCATGTGTACTTCCTGTCGGCTGATGACATTCACATACACTGCAACCAGGAATAAACTGGGACACATTTAGAATGTTTATGTTTAAAATTGTGTAAAGGGTTTAAATATTGTATATTTGTGACATCACGAATGGACAGAAATCCTGACAGCTTGTTTCAAATGCAGAGTTTCTGAATACGGGCCGTGTGTATTTCCCTGTGGATTGAGTGTTTCGATACTTTCACAGTATTTATACAGAACTTAAGCCTGCTTCATAATAAAAAAACATGAAAATCTCACTAATAATATGGGACATTTAATCTCCTGATATTTTCTTTAGATTACACCTCATGTTACTATGAATTTAGAAAATCCCAGTGCTGGCCCTGACAAATTTGGTGTCCAAGGCAAGATTTTAGCTAGTGCCCTTAACAGTGATTTTTTTGTGCATACAGGCATAATGACATAGCCTCTTAACCTGCTTATAACATAGCTATCATATTGACCTTGATTATGAGACAAAAAAATTATGCGCGTGTGCTTAGCGCCGGCGCCGGAAATGTCTATATATTGAGGAGTCCTTCTGCTCTCTCCTCAGGCTGAATAACACCTACCGTCAGCTGGTGAAGGACAACGACAATCTCCAGCTGGACCATAAGAACGTAAAGAGCCAGCTGAATAGCGCCAAGCTGGACCAGACCAAGCTGGAGGCCGAATTCTCTAAACTGAAGGAGCAGTACCAGCAGCTGGACATCACCTCCACCAAGCTCACCAACCAGTGTGAGGTGAGGAGACACACATGTATCTTCTCTGTATTTGGGAGCAGGGTTTAGGCTAGACAATTTTTTGACAGACAATATGGCTGTTAATATTCCAGAATTCCGGCCATATAGAACAACTACTGGACATATATTTTAAAATAACCATATAATAGCCTACATTTGACACAACTTGAAAATAAGTTCAATTAAGAAGCGGTCTAAAAAATAAGATAACAGGGTCCGATTTCTTAGATATTTTGAAGCTTCATTCATAACGTTGACATCCATCCATAACCGCTTATCCCGTTAGGGGTCGCGGGGGGGCTGGAGCCGATCCCTGCGATGGACAGGTCGCCAGTCCATCGCAGGGCTGACACATAGAGACAGACAACCATTCACGCTCACACTCACACCTACGGGCAATTTAGAGTCCACAATTAACCTAACCTGCATGTCTTTGAACTGTGGGAGGAAACCGGAGTACCCGGAGAAAACCCACGCTAACACAGAAGGGTCCCAAGCCGGATTCGAACCTGCAACCCTCTAGCTGTGAGGCGCCAGTGCTAACCACTGCACCACCGTGCAGCCCCCATAACGTTGACATTCAAATTATTATTAATAACTTACCGAAACATTGCATGCCGTCCACCTTCTCTAACCCTCTCTGTCTCTCAATCACGCACACACTCATAGCGAGCCCAGAGCCCCGCTCTTCGTCCTGTCGAGCTGTCTTTTTGCTGGTTTACCTCTTTTAACGTATCATATTTGTAGTTGAGCCAAGTGTCTAAGCATCTCTTTGATATACATCTCTCTGTGTGTGTGTGTGTGTGTGTGTGTGTGGGTGTGGGTGTGGGTGTGGGTGTGTTAGTTGTTGAGCCAGCTGAAAGGAAACCTGGAGGAGGAGAATCGCCACCTGTTGGACCAGATCCAGACTCTGATGCTACAGAATCGCACGCTGCTGGAGCAGACCATGGAGAGCAAGGACCTGTTCCATGTAGAGCAAAGACAATACATGTAAACCCCTGATGATACGCTTTCTTTAAAACGGACAGCAAGCATGTCCCGGTCTACAATTATTTATGTTTGATCATAGGATATTCAAATCAAATTGGTTGAATTTATATTTGGATTGTATGCATTTCACTCATCTCATCAGAGACAAACTGAATGAGCTGAGGAGACAGAAAGAGAAGCTGGAGGAGAAGATCATGGACCAGTACAAGTTCTATGACCCCTCACCTCCACGCAGGTAATAAGCAGCTTCATCTACACATAGGGCTGAACAATTAATCCAATATTAATCGCAATCACGATTCAAGATCACGGCTTCCCACAATGAAATGAACATGATCGACTATGATATTGACGTTTAAAATGTGTGCTCCGCTTATAGAAAACTGTGCTGCATAAATCAAGCGCTTCCTAAACTAACAGCTAGAGATGCACCGTCAATCAGAAGTCCCATATCAGATTTTTTTTTTTAAATGAAAACACTCACACTGCAGCCTCAGGAAGGGATACATCAATATGAATGGTCTGCAGAGCTTTAAACAGCTGAATACCGCAACATTTAGTAAACATATGGAACAAATGAGACAGTTGGAATCCAGCCTTCATATTCTTTATATGTCATTATGTGATGACTTTATATCCCATGTTGTTTTCTCCTCGTGTTGCTGATGGTCTCCCTGCCTCGGCTCTCCTTTGTAGGCGTGGCAACTGGATCACTCTGAAGATGAAGAAGCTGATCAAGCCGAAGAGCCGGGAGAGGATGCGCTCTCTCACGCTGACTCCCTCCCGTTCAGAGTCCGGCGACGGTTTCCTGGTGTTTCCACCGGATAGCCAGGACAGCTCGTCCATAGGCTCTGGCTCCAACTCGCTGGACGACACACTCACACAAAAGAGGAGCAGCAGTGAGTACAACGGAAACACACGTACACACACGGAGGTAGACCCAACAATCAAGATCTGAGTAGTTACATGACTGAAGGAACTTGTCCCGGCATGCTCAAGATAAATCATATAAATATACACTCACCTGCCACTTTATTAGGCACACCTGTTCAATAGCTAATCAGCCAATCACATGGCAGCAATACAATGCATTTAGGCATCTAGACGTGGTGAAGACGACTTGCTGAAGTTCAAACCGAGCATCAGAATGGGGAAGAAAGGGGATTTAAGTGACTTTGAACGTGGCATGGTTGTTGGTGCCAGATGGGCTGGTCTGAGTATTTCAAAAACTGCTGATCTACTGCAATTTTCACGCACAACCATCTCTAGGGTTTACAGAGAATGGTCCGAACAAGAGAACATATCCAGTGAGCGGCAGTTGTGTGGACGGAAATGCCTTGTTGATGTCAGAGGTCAGAGGAGAATGGGCAGAGTGGTTGAGATTATAGAAAGCCAACAGTAACTCAAATAACCACTCGTTACAACCAAGGTATGCAGAATACCATCTCTGAACGCACAACACGTCCAACCTTGAAACAGATGGACTACATCAGCAGAAGACCACCCGGTACTAGCAAGGTGTACCTAATAAAGTGGCCGGTGAGTGTATACTCAAACTACAGTATCAAACAATGCTTTACTGGTCATGGTCTGATACTATAGGGTAAGAGGCTGTGATCAGATATCAAATACTGAGACAGTATTTCATACACAAATGTACATGCAAAGAGCTAGTTCCATTAATGCTGAATACTCTTTCACAGACACCCACTCAACCACTCACACACACACACACACACACACACACACTCAACCACTCACACACACACACACACACACACACACACACACACACACACACACACACACACACACAAACTCACACACAAACTCGCACACAAAAACACACACACACACACACACAAACTCACATATCTACAAAGTCACAAAACACACTGCTGCTTGGGGTGCGTGCGTGCATGTGTGCGTGCATGTGTGTCTTTCCTCCCCTAACTGCTCCTCTGCTTCTTTATGTCTCTCTCTCTCTGCAAAGGGAGGAGAGGGCAGCAGTCCCATGCCCAGGGGCAGGGTTCCACCAATGGTATGCTGCGGATGGGGAGGGTGGGCGGGGTTTGTGACCCGACTGTCACGTCTCTCGGGGCATGTTTTCGTGAGTCCATTGTCTGTGTCACTCGGCTGTCCTAGAGGTTACGGTTGAGCTGCGCAGTACTCCATGGTTGACTCTCAATCTCTGGCCTGGTTTGAGGAGTAGATGTGTTTTATGTGTTCAAAACAACAGAGGAAGCGCTTGATTTCTGTAACCTCATGTAATTGGATACCAGAATTATGGAAAATACCACCACCATTAGACGCTTCATTTTAGTCCCAAGAACAATATCTTTTTGTGTATTTAGTGACACTAAATTTTAAAGGGGAGCTCCATCGATTCAATCCATCAAGGCTCGTTTACAGGTCTTAGCGAGTAATACCAAAGAACGCATATTGATAAGGAGTGAAAGCCAGTTTGTCGTTCTATTGCAGCACCAGAGCCCATCAGCGAAGCTATGCTTCCGCCATTTTGGATGTCCGCCTACAGAGTGCCGTACAAAAGTAAAACAAAATTATTTCTAATCCATTGTCATATTTAATGTCTCTACCAAAATGGCCTGTATTGAACAATTAAAATATGGTCCAGTAGCTAGTAGTGCTAGGTTGTTCCCGGTTGTTTGGGAACAGAGACGTTAATACATCCGCCACGGTACAGGCTGACGGCATACAGCCCATGGGTGTATTAGAAGATAATAAAAGTGATGAATTATATATATATCTGTTATTACACCCGCATACAGCTAGCAGGAAGCTGGCAGAACCAGATATGTCATATGAGCGTATGGAGCGTCCCGTGGGTCTGATAAAAATAATAATAACTCTGGATTCAGCTATTAGTTCATTTTACAACTTTTCAGACATCATGATTTAAATGAGGGGTATTTAAGTATTCCTACTGGGAAGGTGATTTATATCCTCTGATCTACAGATGTCTCTTTATACATCCATGGCCATGGTGTCATTGGCAGTGGCATCTAGCGGCTATTGGAGTGTCTCTTTGCTTCTATACTCTTTGATAATAATGCATATGTGAAAAAAAGCCTTTTGTGGCTCCAGTGAGAGCTGTGTGAAATCTGATAAATGGTCTCAAGTGATGTCAAGTGTTGGTTTGGGCGGAAGATTACAAGTTTGAAAATGAAAAGAGTTGTGGTCTGGGAGTTAGAAAGAAGTGATGTTCCAGACCTCTGTAGCCCTCATCTGTGCTTAAGGCTACATTAGCCGCTACTAGCATAACGCATCAGATTCTCCAACCGAATTATCGACGGTCAATTTGCATTGTGGGTAATGTAGGTGTCAGGTTTTGACAAGGAAGGAAAATGTGTGGAATAAAAAAAATCGATATCTTACATGTGAGTCCAACAATGTTGTAGGAGTGCGATGCTAAATCGGTGGAGTCCCCTTTCAACGGTGTTTAGGTGTCAAGCTGAATCAAGTGCATCTCATGTGGTTGAAATATTAGACAACACTTAAGGTAATGTTGTTGCAGGTTCAGTTCACTCCTAACTTGTCCCCAACAGGTCTAAGGCTCATTAGCTCTCTGTCACAGTCAACCTGCTGATCTGTGCAGTTCACTTGTAAATAACAAAGAGACGCACTCTAGTGTAGCATCCAACCTATTAAAAGGTGCAATGCATTGTAGCTGACCTCCAGTCAATGCAGTGTGTCAAGATCCGGGTTGTCTGGATTTGGTAGAAGATATGGAATCAATAATACAGGTTGGACATGGGATAGTAGGTTTACATTGTCAAATTATAAAGCAGGTCTGTGCTTCAAGATTAAACTGTTGAGTTGTGTAGTGAAAATATCTGTTGTGTAAAATCAAGAAGCTATAGCCAGCGTAAGTAAACTAGTATAAGCGAGTCAGTATATTTTTCACACAAGGACCACAGAAATGAGTGGCTAACACACACATTAAAGTACATATTTTATAAATTTTTTAAATTTTCATTTGAAGTAGACAGTAAACACTATAAGAGAAAGAAAAAGAAGCTTTTATCATGTAGTATAATGTAATTAAAACAAAATAGATATGAATCAAACATGAAGACATGTACCAAAGACATTACACAGTCAGATGTTCAATAATACAGCTGGTGATGTGTATGAAGACACTGCTGTCCTCCCTGATGCTGACCTCCGACCTTTTCACTCTCCTGATTGCACCCTTTAATATTCTTCATCCTCCGTGTTTCATGTAGCTGGTAATGTGTTGACAGTTGTGTCGTGTATAATGTGTATTACAGAATACAACACTCATGACCATGCACATGAGACAGTGCTTGTGTGTGTTGTTGTGTGTAGATAAAATGTGCGCAGGTGTGTTTGCATAATATGTTTACATGTTTGTGTTTGTTTGCATAATGTGTGTTTGTACAGAAGTCTGCTCTTAAGTCTTCTTCAGGGTTCAAAGAAGTCTATGGGAGTCCATCCCAAAAGCTCTATAAATGGAGAATAAATTATCATATATTAACAATGCTTGTAAAAATCAGTGGGGCTGAATACAATCTCTCTGGGGAAATGAAAGATAAAAAATTTACATAACCCCCTTAACACAAGCTTCACAATACCAACCATCTATATGTTTTTGTTAGGACTGTCAAAGTTAACACGATAACGCGTGAACGCATATTTGTTTTAACGCCACTAATTTCTTTAACGCATTAGAGTGAAGATACTGGTATCATCTGAAACTATAAAACCTGATGAATCCATCAGTACCAACCATGTCAGACTAGCTTGTCAAGAAGGAGGATAAATAACGCTCCAAACTTTTGCTAAATTTTGGCGAGGAAAAACTGGTATGGCCATTTTCAAAGGGTCCCTTTTCCTATTAAATACTTGACAAATCTCCCTTTTAAGGTTCATTTAGAACAGATAACAAATGTGTGAGTAATTGGCGACACGATTAACTATGGATAAAAAAGACGCTATCTTACATTATGTGTCCGACAATGTTTTGGAGTGCAGTTCTCTCTTTAAGGTGAAGAGCTAAAAAATTCATTAACTATTTAATCGATTGTCAGTTTTTGTAGAGAAATTGTTTACAGCTCCATTAACTTCTTCATCTAGCATTGCTAATATATTATAAAAAACATATTTCCATGAAATACCGAGAAGGGAGTATATTTGTATAGATTGAAATCCCTTACACTTGATGATAAATTGAATATGCTTTGTAATAATATGATCCGCCTCAAGTTCTGAGTCCTATATTGTAGTGTGTCTATTGCATTGTTTGTCTGTTGTCCGGTTGAGTGTCCAGGGTCTCAGCTCTCTCTCTGCAGCTCTCCCCTGGCTCTCTTTGTGAAAACATTAACCTCATCCCTCTGTTCTGCCCTCCTTTTTCTTTTGTTTTCTTTCCTCCACCTCCCTCGGGCTGGTTTCTGTCTCTCTCTCTCTCCCCTGTCTATCTGTCTATCTGTCTGTCTCTGGCTGTGTTCTTGACAGCTATAAAAAGGTTGCCTTTCATGAGGAACAGATCCAAGGACAAAGACGAGGCCAAGGCCATCTACCGGCGCTCTATGTGTAAGACCTCCGTTAGCCGCCACGCTAGCCTTCCTCCGCCTCCTCTCCCTCTCATCGCCACTCTAGGAGAAACAAAGGAGGAAAAGCCACTGATGTCAGGGTGGCTGCAGTGGGCAGGGGGGGCAGTATGGCAGTTTCAGGTTTCAATCACAGCACTTCAGTTATTAAATATCCATTTAATATTGGAGACAGAGTTTTAGTATTTCACAGTGGTAATGTAATCTGATATATTTTAGAGATTGACCAAAGATTCAAGTTTAACTTTTGTTACATAGTCACCGAACCCCCATGCTGCTGCATCTGTTGACATCAGTGACTTGTCCTTCTACTTTCTGCCTAGTAACCCCCATCCCTCCGTCAACTCCTCCGCCCTGCGTCTGCCACCTGCACTCCCTCCTGTAGTATCTGCTCTTAGCTTTTTATCAGCTTTCACCAGT
Organism: Sebastes fasciatus; assembly: GCF_043250625.1. Classification (NCBI taxonomy): domain Eukaryota; kingdom Metazoa; phylum Chordata; class Actinopteri; order Perciformes; family Sebastidae; genus Sebastes; species Sebastes fasciatus. Next base: position 521,949 of record NC_133803.1, on the reverse strand, counting down.
CACTATGTTCTCACTATTAGCAGATGAATGATTAACACAAACTTCACCAACATTGCCTCAAAGAAAAATGTAGGACTAACCTCAAAAAAGCAGTAATGGCCAAAACTGATGTGTCAGTTGTTTCTCTTGTAGTGTGATGCAGTTTCATCTCTCTTGGTCCTGAGTGTCAGCTACCAAAGCCTTATTTTTCAGTCTGCTCACTGTGGGGATAACTATGCAGCAGGGACACTATCGTGCAGCTTTGTCACGTGCTCTGTGCTTTCATTGTATTTGTGTGTACTGAATGAAAGGCTGTGTGTGTTTGTGTTGTGTATGAGGGTGTGTGGTCAGGTGAGATAGTGGGAGAGACTGCAGGTTTGCCTTTCATGTACTTGTGGTGTGTTTGCCTCCATATTTGATTACAGCATGACTTAAAAAATAAATCACCAACCGCCTGATCACCTCCACTCAAACTCACACTCACCATGGAGGACTGGAAATGGAGCCTTTACACTCTCTCTCTCTCTATCTCTATCTCTCTCTCTCTCTCTCTCTCTCTCTCTCCTCTCTCTCTCTCTCTCTCTCTCTCTCTCTCTCTCTCTCTCTCTCTCTCTCTCTATCTATCTATCTATCTATCTATCTATCTATCTATCCCCCCATCTATCCCCCCAGCCGGTCTCGGCAGATGGCCGCCCGCCCTGCGCCCGGTTCTGCTCCAGGTTTCTTCCCAGTAATCGGGGAGTTTTTCCTGGCCACAGTGCTCTCTCTCTCTCTCTCTCTCTCTCTCTCTCTCTCTCTCTCTCTCTCTCTCTCCTCTCTCTCTCTCTCTCTCTCTCTCTCTCTCTCTCTCTCTCTCTCTCTCTCTCTCTCTCTCTCTCTCTCTCTCTCTCTCTCTCTCCTCTCTCTCTCTCTCTCTCTCTCCTCTCTCTCTCTCTCTCTCTCTCTCTCTCTCTCTCTCTCTCTCTCTCTCTCTCTCTCAGTGTGCTGCATTTCAGATCTTATTCTGATGACATGGACTCTTGCTGTGATCTGTTGTGTGCAGCGCCGCTGTGTTTGCATACCTTCATGCTTCTTTACTGTCGCATACGGCTCAGTAAATGAAGTGCATAAAGACAGTGGCCTCTTAAGGTTATCTGTTCAAAAAGGATCTGAAGGATGACAAATCATGCAGCTGCCATCTTTATGCACTTTGGCTGATATTTATAAAAAAGAAAAAAAAGAAAAGTGTAATACTGTATGCTTGCACGTGCCTCAATTTCCAAAAAGGCTAGACCTGATTTTATTGTTTTCTAAAAAAAAAAAAATTTTCACTGACTTTATAAAATAATAATTTTCTTTTTTTCTATTTACTTTTGGAGTGGAAGCTGCTTTTTAAAGGGATACAAAATGTCTCTCTGACGTTAAGTTAAAGTTAACAGTTCTTTTGGGTAGGGATGCACGGTCCAGATAGCGATACCTGGGCTTTGGGTATCAACCAATACCGAGTACCCATCCAAAACCAGTGTTTAATTAATAAGCTGTATGTCTCACTGTGTGGAACAGATAAATATAAATAAATACATAGTGTGGATATAAATTTACTGAATTGTGTTAAAATCATAAATCATACTCCAGCAATTTGGTAAAAAATCTTCAAAATTAATAGGAACTAGAATGGCACTCGGAGAGCGCAGACCTCCGCCAAGGTGCGGGACTTTAAAAACAGATCCCAGCTCCCAGCTGGCGGTACTGTGAGGTGGTCGTCTTGTTATTAACACGGTGTGTTTCCGTGTAACGTTTCGGCGGATGCCTCTCTCATTCAGCAGCTTTGTTATGTCTGTATAACGTTACACTACGTTGTCTCTCATCCCGTCATCTACCGCTTTGTTCTTTCTTACCGCGGACGGACAGCAGCTCCACGCACACATCCACACACGTATCTCTCTGCTCTCAGAAGGAGGCGGGGTCACGCGTCATCAGTTACTCTGCGCATGTGTTCTACCCTGTGGTTTTCATGCTCAGGCTGAACAGAATCCTTAAAAAAATTCATGAATCCGGATCATCACTAAAATATAAGGGATTGCTCATTGTGCCACACACACACACACACACACACACACACACACACCCCTCAAAAACATTTCATTCAAAGCAAACTTTTGGACAGACAGACACAGACAGACACAGACAGACAGACAGACGCCGGTGAAAACATAACCTCCTTGGCCCAAGACCTTTGGCATGGCAGAGGTAATTACAATTCAAGTGTGAACCTTTTTAATGGAGCAACATCTTGTTCAAAACTTAACAGGAATTCAAATTCCAGTATGTAATGTATATAGTATATACATATAGAACTGAACTGAATAGATCGGCCCCATTGTCACCAATACCCAATTCAGCTATTTGAGCCAGTATCGGCCCGATATCCGATCCGTTATTGGTGCATCCCTACTTTTGGGTACAAAAAGCTGGACAAGCTTGACTTGAGGTGGATGGCTAATGTCCCTTTCATGGCCTAACTGCCGTCTCTCCGTTCATCCATTCAGCCATGAATGACCTGTTGCAGACCATGGCGGTGGCAGGTGGTCCAGGGGCTCAGTGGGCGAGCAGCATCGAGAACCTAGACGGCGCCGAGGCGGGAGATGCCGGCTTGACAGGGAGCAGCAGGCGCGGCGGGCAGCGCATGAAGGAGCTCGCCTTTTCCACCAATGCCATCGACTGTGCCGCCCTCACCTTGCCCACCGCAGGGCATAGCAGGGCCAAGCACCGGCTCCAGGTCAAAGGTCAGGATGCTGGTTTATGTGTGGGGGAAGGGAGAAACGAGCATATTGAGAATCTGACACCTTTTTTGGCGTTTTACTGACCACATTTCAGGTAATAGAATGGGTCTGCAGATATGAAATATATATCATTTGATATGTTCATTTTTCCCCTGTTAATGTCCATCTTTAGTAGACTGGACTCATTTGTGTGAAGATTCATATGAAGGTGGGGATATTTTTGTGAGATCAGAATGAAAAAAGCAGATGTAGTATCACTCTCTTCTGTGTCTCAACAGATAATGCTTCCTGTGAGGATGTCGCCGGCTCCTTAGACGACCCCAAGAGTCAAGGTAAGACTTGACATGACCTTAGAGAAGTAAAAGGATGGGTAATTGCAGCAGCTTCTCAACACCAGCCGGCCTTTCAAACGAGGAATAAGAAAAGACTGAATAGTCCCAAAAAAAGCAGGTCATGTCATCAGCAGTCCCACTGCTAATCTTTTGGCTGCCTTCCTGCACTTCCATTAAGCGTGATCTGCAGTTGGAAAAGCAATTTTAGTGGAGAGCAAAAGAGAGAGAGAGATCAGCCTCCACTGAAAGTAGGATTGACTCTAATTCAGGCTTTAGGACGTTATCCAGGGCAGTTAATCTGCGGCCAACCAACGATTCATTAGTTCTGTGCTGCTCTAATGAAGATGACCCGGTTGTTAAACAGCCACCAAACTACTTACACACATTCCTGGCACTTAAGCTAAGTCCACACCCTGTTGCCATCAGTTTGGTCTCTTAAAATGCTTTAATTATTAGTTTTAAGCAATTTATACCTTTTAGTCTGCAAGCAGTTAGTTGAGTTAAGTTTATACTAGGGCTGTCAATCAATTAAAATATTTAAGCGTGATTAATCATAAATAAATCACCCATTTTTTTATCTGTTCAAAATGTACCTTAAAGGGAGATTTATATACAAGTACTGTATTTAATACTCTTAACAACATGGGAGTGGACAAATAAGCTTGCTTTATACAAATGTATGTATATATTTATTATTGGAAATCAATTAACAAAACAATGACAGATATTGTCCAGAAACCCTCACAGGTACTGCATTTAGCATAAAACAATATGCTCCATGTGATTATCATAAAGTGGGCATGTCTGTAAAGGGGAGACTCGTGGGTACCCATAGAACCCATTTACTTTCACTGATCTGGAGGTCAGAGGTCAAGGGACCCCTTTGAAAATGGCCATGACAGTTTTTCCTCACCAAAATTTAGTAACTTTGGAGTGTAATTTAACCTCCTTCATGACCAGCTAGTCTGACATGGTTGGTTTTCTAGTTTCATATGATGCCAGTATCTTCACTCTAGCTTTAAAACTGAGCCGCTACAACCTAAAAAATTGCAGGTTACGTTATTATTGCATTAACTTTGACAGTCCTAGTATATACCAGACTTAATACTCCTTTGCATCAAAGTACTGTATGTACAGGACATCCATTCCCAGGACTTTGGCAAAGCATTAGTGCCCAACCTGGCTTCTACTTAGCTGATGAGTTCCGAGAATGCACTCATAAAATCCAATGTATTGTTGTGAGACCCATTTCCCAGTACGTCTCATAGGCTGTATATAAAGATACCGGTGTATATATAGTATACAGTATATACAGTCTCTGTAATGGCTGGAGAAAACTCTCACTACCACTCCGGACATTGCTTCTAATGTATCAGCCATTAGGCCATCTCCTCTCTCCTACGTGTTTCTATCTGTGCTTCCAAGCATGAATAGATATTAAAGCACTGTAGGTAGCATTAATGAGTAGTGTGATGTACCCTTCAAACATGTCACGAGTCATAACCAGGGTGTGTTGAGTTGTGTATGTGTGTGCTTCATCAGACCTGCAGGTGTATAGCAGTGCTCTGTGTCCTTCTCCTGTTGAGCTGGGCGTTATGTGCAGAGTGCCCTTTAGCATCTGTTGTAAATGACCACTACTAGGCACTTAAGGCCCAGACACTCCAAGCCGACATCAAAGAACTAGTGGCGATGAAGGCCCACTATTGTGTCGCCTCACGTTGCCTTTGTCTTGGCCGACAAGTTGCATTTGAACACACCGCAAAGACTACAGCCGACGGCCAACTACCACGTACGTTCTGCGCCTGCGTGAGAGGAAATAACTCTCCACACCAGCAGGTGGCGGTAGTCTGTATTCGTCATTCTAAAAGGGAAACCAGAAGTCCGAGGACGGCGGATACACAAGCCTTTGTTTTGATAAGTACATGAAATAAAGCAGCGTTTGCCGACTATTTTCACACCGTTCACCACTTAGCTTCATTCCAGATGTTCATGTCGTGAAAATATCTGTGTGTTGGAACGATCAGATGAGATGATGATGAAAAAGGAGAAGAACCTTTTGTGTGTGTCCTCTTGACTTTACTCGTTGGCTTGCTTTCCTCACTTCCATTTCTCTTCTCTGCAATGATGGGTTTAAGCTGAACAGCCAATCAGAGTGATTTTTCTCACCAACGGGCTCCGCTGCCGATTCAACATGCTGAATCGGCCGAAAAACCTCAGACACGGGCAGAGTAGGGCCAACGGTGCGGCACACACGGCAAAAACTAGGCCGAAGGACGCTCACCGGTGGCCCCAAACTGTCTGACGTCTGACGGACGGCGTGTCAGGGCCTTTAAGAAACTGGGATTACAACACACACAGAGGGAGAGTTGTTTGCTGCTATATTAACGCTCTGGATATTGTATAGAGCACCTTTAATTTTAAATTCTAATTTGATGTCACCCATGTCCTGAAAACCAGTTTGAAATGGTAAATGGACTTGCATTTATATAGCGCTTTTCTAGTCTTCCGACCACTCAAAGCTCTCTACATGTCAGCATTCACCCATTCACACACACACATTCATACACTGATGGCAGAGACTGCTAAAGTGCCAACTTTGCCCATCAGGATCTAATCTATATACTCATTCACACACCGATGGCTTTGCCTTCGGGAGCAATTTGGGGTTAAGTGTCTTGCTCAAGGACACATCGACATGTGACCCGGAGCAGCCGGGGATCGAACCACCGACCTGCGATTGATGGCCGACTTGCTATACCCTCTGAGCCACTCAGCCGCCCATATGTTTTGAAATGATTTCACAGTCACTGGTTTCCAGCTGAAAATTTGTCACCACCTCTTTTCTTTCCTTTCTTCCTTCTCAATCCTCCTCTTCAGTTTCACACAGTCACCTGTTTCTCCTTTTTATTACTAATCTTACTCTATCGTCCTCTGTTATTCACTATTGTCTCCATCAGTTCCCCCTTTTCACAAGGTGGGTTGGTCCTTGGATTGAAGCACCCCTGTCGTCTCCGTCAATAGTTTCTTTGTTTACTGACTGGACATATTGGCGCTGCAGCCTGGCACTGGGCCACCCTTCCTGTCCCTCTGCCTGGCCTGTGCCATCTGCTGCCCCAGCAGGAGACATTCTGTCAAACTGTTAGCGTACTTCTACGTGTTACTCTTTGTGTTAGTGCATGTTTGTGTGGATACATGGAAGTGTATATCTATAAATCCTAACTGTGTGTGTGTGTGTGTGTGTGTGTGTGTGTGTGTGTGCGCGTTCCCTCTTGTCCCTTACCCAGCCTGCAGACCCACCAGTCTCCATAGCAACAGGACCACCAGTAGTAATATTAACAATAACTCCCACCTCACTTCTCCTTTGGAGGGAAAAGGTATGCTCCTCCTCCTCTCAACTAACCTTTCTGTCCTTCCTCCTTTGCTCCCTTTATCTTTTTCTTTCACGCCTACTTCAATGTGTCTTCCTGTGAAAATTGGATCAAGTCGGTTTGTCCTGATTTTAAAAGTTAAGGTTTAAGTTTTTATTTCAAAATCAATATATTGGGGTGATCAAGTGCCATTTAAGAGAGTCTGACTGCTAGCTATGTTTAGTCTCTAATGTGTTAATGACACTGATCACTCATTTAGTAAGTCCAAATGGGTTACAGGTGCACTGTTACTGCACGAAGGATATAGTTAATAGTCAATGTGTGTTTTGATGTACCTACAACAGATAGCTTATTGAAATGTCATCACACTCCTAAAATCGTCCTCTTTTCTCTCATTTTCAAGTTGTCAGTGATGGACAGTGTTGTAAATGAGCTATCAGATAACTACAATACATATCAGTTATGAAGGCTTAATAAGAAATCTCACTCAGCAAAAGCAAATCAAGCAGTATATTACAGTATTTAGTATTTTACATTTTGCTTTTAAATGATACTGTAGCCCCGTTTCCAACACAGGAACTTTTCCAAGGAACTAAGAACCTTTTGAGGAACCCATGGCCTGCAGACTGCAGGGACCAGGGTCTAACTTATGTTCTGGGGACATGTTCTGGGTCTTTTTTACCTCCCAAAAAGTTCCTGGTCGGGGGGTAGTACTTTCTGAAAGTACAGGAACTTTCGGGGGGGAGTTTGCAGGGATGACCGTTGGGGAAACACACACAGCGCTGCTGCTTCAACTGTACCTCTTCATTCATAAACAACAAAGTACTCTAGTATTGATTTAGGAGCATTTTAGGACGAGGGGAGAACATTTCTCTTTGTTTATAAAATTCAAAGTAAAGTTAGGCTCTGCTGTCGGCTTCCCGACTCATTTGAAAAAGACAGAGAGAAAAAGAGAGAGAGATCGTGCAAGCGAGAGGGCGATCGGTAGAAGAGAGAGAGACGTAGCGCGGTGGTGTTGTGTTATTTTCTGATTGTTTCACGGCGTTAACGTTCTAAAGCACAAATAGGAGTGTAGGAGAAGAGGTGTACTAATGCAGTTCCTAGCGGTGAATGTTAAGGTCAGTAAAGATCCCCATGTTCTCATCGCTGCCTCCCCTCCCACAGGGACGTTGAACGGCAGCCTCAGCAGGCCTCACAGTGAGAGCAGCGGAGAGTTCAGCCTGAGTCTGGACCAGGAGGTGTGGTCCAGCAGCGGCAGCAGCCCCGTCCAGCAGCCCAACTCCTCGCGCTCCTCCCACCAGAGCCCCCTGCAGCTGCGCAGGTTGCTCGACCCGCCCGCCGCCGCAGGCAGCCCCGGCCAGACCCAGGTCAGGAAGACGGGATCCCCAGCCAACGAGGTGCTTTCCCTGCAGCAGTTCCTGGATGAGGGTATAGATCCTGCAGAGGTGAGGTTCAGGTTTAATGTTGCTGTTCTGATTCTGTTTGACTAAAACGTGCAGATGAAGTAGATCAAGCTTTTATGGAAACTTTTTCTCAGTTGTGACCATGCTGGATTCATTCAATCATATAGGGATCAATTTAGAACTGAGGATTATTTTCATGAACAATGAATCTGCTGATTATTTTCTCCATTATTGGTTTTTATCTGTAAAGGGTGATTAACAACCAAAACCCAAAGATATTTGGTCTACTACCTCCTATGACAAAGAAAAGCAGCAAATCCTCAATTTGGAGAACCTGGAATCTGTTTGGCAATTTTAGTTTAAAAAAAAAAAATGGTTAATACATTTTAAAATAGTATGCTGATCAATAATAAAAAAGATTAAAAAAAAATAAAGGCTGTCAATTGTTTAAAATATTTAATTGCAATTTAATCGCATGATTGTCCATGATTAATCACGATTAATTGCAAATGAATCACATTTTGTATCTGTTCAAAATGTATCTGTTCAAGAGTATTTAATACTCTTATTGACATGGGAGTGGACAAATATGCTGCTTTATGCAAATGTATGTATATATTTATTATTTTAAATCAATTAACAACACAAAACAATGACAGATATTGTCCAGAAACCCTCACAGGTACTGCATTTAGCATAAAAAATATGCTAAAATCTTAACTTGGCAAACTGCAGCCCAACAAGGATTCCTTATGTTGTCTAGTTTCATATGATAGTACCTTCACTCTAGCTTTAAAACTGAGCCCACTACAACCTAAAAATCACAAGTTACGTTAATGCAATGAGAAAGTAGTGCCGTTAAAACAAATTTGCGTTAACTTTGACAGCTCTAATAAAAATACCTTTAATATGAAAGGATTGTACAACAGGATGGTACTTTACTTGATACTGTTTGTTTTCTCTGTCCTTTGCAGTCTGGCAGTCAGGAGAACCTCACTGTAGACTCTCCTCGCCTCTCCACTTTCTCTGAGCATGTGCAGAAAGAACTTACTTCCACCAAGGGACGAGGCATATTACGCTCATCCAGTGGGAAAGCAGCGCTCATCAGCTCTGATCGCCCACCGAGATCCACCGGACCACCAAGTCGCCCAACCCTGCGTAAGGCGGAGAGCACCCGTGTGAGAGGCTCTGCCCCGGTCCGCTCCAGCCTGTCATCGCAGGGCAAAGCCACGTCCGTGTCCGGACGCCTGGATGTGGCTTCCTCCACGCTGCCCCGGGCCAGCAGCGTCATCTCCACTGCCGAGGGCACCACACGCCGCACCAGCATCCACGACCTGCTGTCAAAGGACAACCGGCAGCCCGTGTCCGTCGACCCCTCTCCTCCCGTCGCCTCCACCGAGGCTGGGGTACGCTCCCAGCCTACACCCAGTGAGTACCACCCCAACAGCACCAGCCTAAAGGGACCCCTCACCACCACCACCCCCCTGCCCAAGTCACTCAGCTTACCTTGCCATAGCTTGGAGGATCCCGACCTCTCCACCCTCGAATCTTTCCTGGGCCCTTCCTTCACTGTAGAGTCGGTGTTCATGGACTCCATTTTTAGTGAGTCGGCGGGCAAAAACCTCCCCTTCCTGTCTCTAAACCCCACCCTAGTCAGCAACATCAGTGGGCCTCCTGCTACTAATAAAACACACCCTCCTCCTGTCCCCAGCCATATATCCACCCAAGACCAGGCCCCTCACAGCCAATCAAATGGCCAGATGAGATTCAGCCCAGCCAGTCTGGAAGAGTGTAACGAGGGTGTTGATCCCAGTCGTGTGAATAATTCGGAGCAGTCACTGAGCCCAGAGGACAAGCAGTCTCTGTGGTATGAGTATGGCTGTGTGTGAATGACAGGCAGATCTTTTCACCAGACTTGGCGTAAAGAGGGGAGAATGAAAAGATGACAAATTCTCATCCTCTGCATGTATTTATTGGAGCACTATCTCTGTGTGGTGTAATTGTTTCGTTCTTTTCTGTTTGCCATGGTGCTGATTGGTCAATCGCTGTTTGTTTTTTTGTCACTTCCTGTTTTCTGCCTTGTTTTTTTCTCCACGGTGGGATTTTGATGAATGTTCTTTCATCCAACAGCCATATTATTGTTTCCTCATCAGATCTGTTTCACTGGCTAACACTATACTATTATCTGCAGTTTGGGGTTAATACATCACAGTTGAGGTGTAGTATTTGTGTTTATAGCTTAAAGGGGACATATCATGAAAAACTCACTTTTTCAGTGCTTGTGCACATCCGTCTGGAGTGTTTACCAACCCACAAACTGTGAAAGAAGACAACCCAGTCAGTTTTTTGTCTAGATCAGAAAACATGTGATTTCAACAAGCCAATCAGATTTGTCTCCCCTTCCTATGTCACATGCAGGAACATTAGAATATACCGCCCACAGCTGGAGAACTACCTTGGCAAAGGTGCTCCCATAGAAATAGAATATAGGAGTAGAACGGACATTCTCGTTTAAATCAACCAAGCAGGATGGTCAGAGTGGCGACCATTTTTATGTGTACCGTTGCCATAGCGACCGTTGTAGCAGGCTGCCTTGCGCAAAAACTAAGCCAACTAGTGGCAAGTCGCAGACTCACTGAGATGACTAAACAAGCAGTGGAGTAGTAACGTTATGAAGCACAACTTAATGTTTCATCCACACACTCACAGCAGAGGAAAGCTCATTGAGTGATCATCTGAGTGATCATCTTTGTCCGCTCGTTTTCTGTATGCAGTGTGGCATTGAAGCATGGTGGAATTAGCAATAGCTAGCTAGCGGACAGCTGGCCGGTTAGCTCTTGCGCCAGGCTTTGATGCTGCACTGATTACGGAAAAATGAGCAGAATAGCGGGCTGGTGGCTGGCATGCCGGTGGCCGGCATGCTGGCGGGCCGGTGGCCGGTGGCCAGCGGCAGCGCCAGGTCTAAACGATCCCTTTACCTGGAGACAAGCTACCTAGCTAACTAAGCCAGTTGTCTCTGGGAGCTGCGTCCGTTCTCTTCCTGGCAAGCTGTGACCACACACTTCACTGCCCACTTCTGTCGGCTCCGTTATCACCATAACAACTAACAATTATCGGCGTTTTCTTTTATACTAGTCAAATTACCCCAGTAAACAGTTCAGTGACCCTTCTACTCCTATTTTATTTCTATGGGTGCACCATATTTCTCTAGCAAGCCAATCAGAACAGACTGGGGGTCTTAAAGAGACAGACGCTGAAATGGAGCATTTCAGACGGAGGGGGAATCCAGGTATATTCAGACAGACAGGAGGAGAAAGACTGGGTGTTTTTGAACATTACAGCATGTAAACATGTTCTACTAGAAACCCAAACTACAAGTATGAACCTGAAAATGAGCATGATATGTAGAAATAGTAGTCTCTGATAGAGCAAAGCATTGCGGGACAGATCTCGTAGCTGCAATTTCTTCATTACAAATCCTAATGAAAATGTTTCCATGTGTCAGATAATAGATTAACTTTCTACCCACTCTCTGTTTATGATGATGTTTGGGTGACTGTCTGGTTCACTGCTTTCTAACTCGGTTGCATCGTCCACTAAATTGCACGGCTTTGTTCTGTCCGACCTGGAATGCTAATTTTGATTGCTGTGATCAAAATGGTTGTCATGTTTATCTTCTTTTTGTTTGTATTAATGGTAGTTATGGTTTGTTTTTGTATATTTGACACCTTTTCTGTATTTTCTTTTATATAATATTAACGGGAGCATTTGCTCTGCGGGTTTTGATCTGGTGGGTCTTAACTGACATCTTGGGCTGATGACAAAATGATGAAGCTTCATTCCCTAAATGATCTGAGGGAAGGTATGGTTGGTTAGTGAAAGGTGACAGATAAGGTAGTGGAGGGTGACCAGGGTGTAGGGCTGTCCAGAATACGAGTGATGGCGAGATAGAGCTTCATGAAGCTATGAAGCTCTCCAGCAAATAGATTTTCAAAAGGGTTCATTTCACGAGGCTTCATCTGGGCTTCATGTGCACACAAAACAGTAAAACAGGCCGATATATTCCAGATATGTGGCAGTAGTTTAACCGGGCACAGGGCAGTGAATGTGCTTGTGTAACTATAGGAAAATGACTAGAGATGTTTTTATTCAGGAATAGTAAATTCTCAACTGTATTTCATCTTCGGGCGTCTTCAATGACATCATTAGTCTAAAACGATAAAGCCTCGATACGCGCTTCACAGAAAACTTCCTGGATTACTCGACACGCTGCGTAGCCTCGGCACAGCCCGTAACATCACTACAGAATACAATTTTGGCCTCAAAACTTCGGTGAGAAATATATGAATGTATTGGAAGTTTTGTGTTCTTCTTACTGTCTCCAACACTACTATACACACGTGCACGTCTAAACACAACAAACAGCGATATCCGTCTGAGAATAACTACTAACAATTAATGTTGAATATGAGTAATGAATAATGTTGTGGATTATTCATTATTTCGTGGGCATTTGGGGATTTATACATTATTATTACATACTTTTATATAAAAAAGAGGAAGAAAAAAAAACCTGAAGCATTTGAATAGTGATTTGGAGATTGATTACCATGGCAACGGTCAAAGCTTGGAAGCTTTCGGGTCGTCCCTACCAGGGTGATTATTATGTTTTCATTTAAGGCAACCATTTATAGTTATTATATAGTAAGTTGAGAATAGTTTTCAGTGGTCAGATTGTTTTGTGAATGAAGCAAACATCATTTCTTTTGGTGTCTGGAAACTTGTATTTACTCACTGCGACGCACCACAACTTGAGAATGGATCATTTTTGATTATGTATTTTAGACTGACAAGATCTTGTACAGATTGTTGTAATCATTAACTTCTAATCAAAGACCGAGCACTGCTTCCTGTGCCGATACTAGTAGTCCTGTCCTCCTCTACATCCTTATTTATTTCTGCTTTGTACTCTACTTGCTGTTTAGAAGCTGTTTTAATGTATTTATCTTAATCCACAGTATATGCAGGAAAGAGTAAATGGACATTTCTTGTCACTGTTTACAGATGTAACATAAACACTGCCTTTGTCCTACAGATGTGGAGGGCAGAAAGGCTAAAAGCAGGAGCGGGGAGCCGCAGCAAAGCTGCTAAGCCCCGCCCCCACCACCCTCGTCTGTCTGCTACCATGCTGTGAGCGCGTGGTGAGTGAGCGCTGCTCGAGCGGGAGGAAGAGGGATCGGGGTGGGGGGGGTCGTTCTTGTCTCCATGGGAACATAAAACATGGTGTAACAGATGTCGTCCATCCTGCCGTGCACTTGCTTCCCCTGCTTCTCCCCCCGTCCCCCCTCACTGTCCTGTCCGTCGCCCCACCGTCCCTGTGGTGCCAAACGCCTGTTCACAGAGCCTGATGGGACCCCGGTCTGCATGGCATATGGGCCGCTGTTACTCTGAGGGGCTGAACGCTTTGCCTGTTTGTGTCCCCAAATCCCAACAAGAGGAGGTATGTGACTCCAGTATGTCAGCGTGTCCCTCCTCCATGATGCTCCTTGTGTTGTTGGTGAAGGTGACTGCTGAGTGATGGTCCTACTGGTGAACAAAATAGACCCTTTGTTGTTTTCAGGCTGCTTGTTGTTGCTGCATGGCTTCAGTGTAGTGCTGAAATCCTTCCCCCTTCTCGTTCCCCTGACAATGCATGTAGATCCAGGCTGGCTGCTTCCTTCTGTCTCCTCTTGTATATCACTGTCTACGGATACACTTTCTGACTTTTAATCTTCTTTTTTCTCTCTCTTTTACTTTGTGTAATGTTCTTTTTTGTTTCTTTCAACTTTCTAATCTGTGTCCTTTTCTTTCTTCTCTTACTCTTTCATCTCCTATTTGCTTGCCTGGGACTCAAAGAGAAAGGTGGCCTTGGAGCTGTGTGTCTGAAGCCTAGTAAAGTTAATCTGCTGAGTCTGTCTACAGTGAGAAAAGATTGTATATCCAAGTTTTCCTCCCTTTTTGTTTGTTTTTTTCAACCCGGGACACTTCAGTAGAGAAAAGTGGCTTCCTTCTCTGTTTACTTTTTCTTCCTTGAATCAAGGAAACAGAAAAATCCTAGGAAATGTTGCTGTGACAGTTTCTTTTCTTCTATAAAGACTAAAGCTGTGGCAGATTCCACTGCCACATGTCCTTCAGTGTGACGGACTGCTAGATGTGCACTAGTCTCTACGGACTAAAATACATGCCAATGTTCACACAACAGCCAAAAGGGCGATCTTAAACCAGACTGATGGATCATCTGTGCAACTTCAAAGTCAGCCGGACCTCCCTCTGCCCAACGCCATGATCATAAAATGTCTTTTTATGAGTGGGCAGCACGGACAAGCAAAGACTACTTTCAGTCAGACTCGTACACATCATTTTCAGAGCATGTCTGCACCGAACATTTCCCACTCAACCTGCTTTCGGACTGAAGAATCACAATCTGCATAGAGCAATCAATCAGCCCACTTCCTTTGTCCAATCAGAGAGGAGGACGACGTTCAGTGGGGACTGCACTTGGACAGGAAGCCATGACCGCGTGATTGGCGTCTGTTGCCTGCCAATCACGACTGATGGCTGTGTGATCTGAGAGAGACTAATCATGGGAGTTTTCCAGGTCACCTATATAACAGTTGGCAGCCATGGCTCATGCCACCACACACACACACACACACACCCTGAAATAAACTACACACTCTTCATCCTACAGTAGCTTAAATCATATATCATCTAAATCATCTCATTTATCGCTCCCCATCCTGCCATGAGAAGGAAAGACAGTGAAAGCACACTTCCAGTTAACTTCATACAGTATGGTGCATTTACTTCCCTCAGTATACTGTAGGTGACCTGTGACCTACCCTGTACGTGCACATTGCTGTTGCTGTGTTGAACATGATGGTGATGATGAGACCCAGTGTTTTCCTCCTTTTCCACTTTTTACATAAATCCATTTGATGTAATTAAAATCCATCAAGACTACTGTGTGGCTCTTGTTGTGTTTTATATGCTGAGCCCATCCAGAACACACAGACCCAAATGTTTATGTTATTTTCAGGAACGTGGGCAGAAGATCCCCCTGTTCCTCACCAAAACCCTATTTTAAAGAGTGAGAATGATGGAAGAAAGCTCCACTATTTTCTTGCTCTTTTTCAGTGTTGCACTAAATTGAGAAGTGCACATGCGGAAATGGAGAATTTCCCTTAAAAAGTTTTGTTTCTCTTTAGTCTGATCCATTTCACCTCGGACACTAAAATTGTTGATGTTGTACAAATGCTCACTGTATGTTAGAAATGATGCCACTTGCCTTGTAACTTCTGTTCAGCTCAACTTTAGGTTGATTTGTTAGTCTTTGGCACTCCCTAGAGGTGACTGTTGGTACTTTAGTTAGAACAGATGTAATAATTAATAAATATGACAGTAGATATTGGTCTGTGTGAATGGAAACCTCAGTGTAAATTAACTGTTTTTTGGGTTGATATCATTTGTTACACAGATTTGGTGCTAAATGTAACCATTTTTTACCACTGGAGAATTGCTAAAAATGATCAATAATCCCTCCAAAATCCCACATTAAGACACCAAGACCTTGAGGAACACCATAGAAAAAGCAATGCTGTGATTTGGGATAAAAAACGTTTGATATTTGGAGATTTCTGCAAGAATTGCATTTTTTGACGATTGAATGGTTAGCACTTGTGTTATGTAAACTGCTCAGAAACCCCCTTATTGTCAATCTAGCTAGGAAAGCCATCCATCCTCTGAATGCTCTAGGTCTCTAGTCTGATCCATCCATCCTCTGAATGCTCTAGGTCTCTAGTTTGATCCATCCATCCTCTGAATGCTCTAGGTCTCTAGTCTGATCCATCCATCCTCTGAATGCTCTAGGTCTCTAGTTTGATCCATCCATCCTCTGAATGCTCTAGGTCTCTAGTTTGATCCATCCATCCTCTGAATGCTCTAGGTCTCTAGTCTGATCCATCCATCCTCTGAATGCTCTAGGTCTCTAGTTTGATCCATCCATCCTCTGAATGCTCTAGGTCTCTAGTTTGTGGCTGTAAAGTTTCATGAGGCTGTGATTATCCTAGAGGTTTTTTATACAGTGAGGTCAAGTCTCAAAAAATGGTAACTTGGTAGCGTTATTGAGTTTTCTAGTTTCATTTGAGGGCAGTAACTTCCACTACAACCTCAGAAAGAATACTTAAATATGTATAATTAAACAATACCTTTTTTCATAACATTTTTCAACATACAATTGTATGACTTTTTTTTTTTTTTTTTTTAATTTCAACATACTAATATGACCTTTTTTCAAGAAACTTTTCGTCATACAAATTTTTCGACATACTATACTGACGTTTTTTCAGGAAATTATAGTATGACTTTTCAGGAAATTTTTAGACATGTTCTACTAACAGCAGCTAGGTGTTGTCTCACATTCTGCAATGCGTATCTCATGCTGTACACATGTATGCACTAATAAATATTTGAACACACTCCATCATGCGAACAAAGCATAGAACACAAATAAATACTGTAATACTGTATAGCTTCACATTACGGTAAACAGTGACAAATGCCCCTGATACTGATTTACAGTTTTGTCTAGGTCACCAAGTGGTGTCAATCCTTACTATTTTAAATACACCATATAGTTTAATTAATTTACCTGGAGAGCCATAGGGAGAGGGAGTCATATAGCTCTGCACATGACAACACACTGAAAAAGTTACTTTAAGACAGTGAGTGGTTGCCACTGCCTCTATTCTAGTATTTCTAATGCAAATATGATGGCAGCCATGCTGCCAAGGTAGGCGAGTACTGTAGTTAGTAAAATATTTTTTGACATAATTTGTTCAGTTTCCCCACAAAATAGGCAGCAATAACAGGTTGTGTTCATATTCTACAATTATACGCACTGTGGCTCCTTGACAAACTGCTTGATTCGCTTTCCAACATATGTTGACATGAACAGTTAATCTACAAATCCAATTATCCAAACATGCAAAAAATATATAAATTGGAAATAAGTGAGAAGTGCACCAACCAGACTTGCTTAGTTTAAGAAATATTGGTTGTACAGTAGATGCATGCTTGTGACAAACAGTAATAAAGCAAACATCTTTTTAAAAAATGATTTTGTCAATACAGATTACTTAGAAATGTCAATGTCTAGAGTACACGCATACAAGGAAATACAGGACGCATGTCTGTTCACTTTTCAGTCAAATATATATTTTTATGAGCATTTCAGATATCCTATTTATACCTTTTAATAGACTGAAAATAAAGAAAAATTTACCAACGGCATCATGTACAGTCCATAATTTTAAGTATCGTCACTATCAGAGTCTAATAGGAAAAAACAATTTAAATTTAGCTGAATACAGACGCCACCACCTGTAAGAGCACAGAGAAAGAGAGAGTGGTTGTTACAGAACACATGCAACAACATACAAGCACTGTAAAGGTAACCTTAAAGGATAGTTCAACATTTTGGGAAATATGCTTATTTACTTTCTTGTCATGAGTTAGATGATGGTGTCACTGTGTTTCCACTATAATATGACCGCCACTGCTGAATTTTTTTTACAATTATTAATAATTATTAAGCATGCCATGCCAGCCACTCACTCTAGGTAGGCCCATCTTCACAACCATCATAACTGCCTTTATGCTGTCTTTATTCAGAATTGATACAAGACCAATCATTTCAAGCCAACAGTTGCTGCAAGTCTGCAAATTATGGCAAAATCAGTTCATTGAACAGAGGTGGGTCGTACCAGGCTACACTGACTTAAAGTGTCAATAAACAAGTTTTTTATTTCAACTTATCCTTATGAAGTAAATGTTGATTGCACAATGTAATGGCTATAGAATAATGACACCATAGGCTTCGGTTCCCTATAAGCCTCACTTTCACTATGCAATTCTGTCTGCCACCGGGTACGATCTCCCGGGAAAATGAAGGCTCCATCTACGGCATAAAGGAGCAGTTGCGCCTATACATATGAAGGTAATAAAATAATGCCACCAAGGCTCCGTAGTCTGAACCAAGACGACAAACTCTTTATTGCTTTCCATATTGTCAAATGCGATATTTGGGAGCATTTCTATTGCCTCTCCATGGCTCTCAACATAGCAATGGCTGAGCCGGGGGCTAGTAGCTAACGGTGCTAACAGCGCTAGCAGTACAAACTACTACAATAGTTCTGACAAAGCCAACAGTGTTTACCTGTGGGGGGTACCGCATTGTGGGGGCTATGCTTCCACACCAACGCTGTCGGTCAGGACGGCGTTATCAGCTGTAATCGGCGTATGAGACCAGTGCAGAGCGGCAGCCTTGAGCTAGCCAGTGGGGCACGCACACATGCACTAAAAGGACAGAAAAGCTCTGATTACAACATGCGAGAGAGAGACTGCATTCTCTGCTCAGGTAGACATTTCTCCTCTATATCTTTACATTGACAATAGTTAATGATGATATATTAATGCTGATATCATAGACTCAGGTAGATATTACTCCTCTATATCTATATATAGACAATAGTTGATGATATATTAATACTGATATCATAGACTCAGATAGACATTACTCTATATATTTACATAGACAATAGTTAATGAGGATATATTAATGTTGATATCATAGACTCAGGTAGACATTACTCTATATATTTACATAGACAATAGTTGATGATATATTAATGCTGATATAGACTCAGGTAGACATTACTCTATATATTTACATAGACAATAGTTGATGATATATTAATGCTGATATAGACTCAGGTAAACATTACTCTATATATTTACATAGACAATAGTTGATATATTAATGCTGATATAGACTCAGGTAGACATTACTCTATATATTTACATAGACAATAGTTGATGATATATTAATGTTGATATCATAGACTCAGGTAGACATTACTCTATATATTTACATAGACAATAGTTGATGATATATTAATGTTGATATCATAGACTCAGGTAGACATTACTCTATATATTTACATAGACAATAGTTGATGATATATTAATGTTGATATCATAGACTCAGGTAGACATTACTCCTCTATATCTTTAGTTGTTGATATATTAATGCTGATATCATAGACTCAAGTAGACATTACTCCTCAATCTCTTTACATAGACAATAGTTAATGATAATATATTAATGTTGATATCATAGACTCAGGTAGATATTACTCCTCAATCTCTTTACATAGACAATAGTTGATGATATATTAATCCTGTGATATCATATTTAGCACCTTTAACAGTAACTGTGGAAACTACCCAGCAAAGAGGCCCCGTTGATGAAGAAGGCAAAGATGTAAAATCTTTCTACTAAGCAAGATCAGTAAGTAACATAACCTGCCTTCCTATTAATACTACTGGGTGTATATTCTGCCTTTGGCACTGGGATCTGGGTCTGTAGTTTTCAAACAATTTGAATAAATAAAGTGGGGGGAAACAGCTGTGGAGCCAGAATATTTTCACATCCAACACAGGGAATTAAAGCTGAAGTAGACAGATTGGAGCAAATATGATTGAAAACAGTTATTTTTATAAAATGGTCGCTATATCCTGACAGTAGTACATGAAACAGGTAACCTGGAAAAAATCATGTCCCTCAATAAAAAGTCATGCCGTCGAAATGTAGAAAATAATAAAATACAAGTCATGTCAAAAACAAATAAAAAGTCATGCTGCAGCATGTCGAAAATCATAAAATACAAATCATGTCAAAAACAAATAAAAAGTCATGCTGCAGCATGTCGAAAATCATAAAATACAATTCATGTCAAAAACAAATAAAAAGTCATGTAGCGGCATGTCAAAAATCATTAAATACAAGTCATGTCAAAAACAAATAAAAAGTCATGCAGTCGAAATGTCGAAAATAATAAAATATAAGTCATGTCAAAAACAAATAAAAAGTTATGCCGCGGCATTTCGAAAATAAAAAAAAATAGTCATGTCAAAAACAAATAAAAAGTCATGCCGCGATGTCAAAAATCATAACATACAAGTCATGTCAAAAACAAATAAAAAGTCATGCCGCGGCATGTCGAAAGTGATAACATACAAGTCATGTGAAAAACAAATAAAAAGTCATGCCACAGCATTTCAAAAATCAATAAAAAAAAATTCTTGCCGAAAATCATAAGTCATGTCAAAAACAAATAAAAAGTCATGCCACGGCATGTCGAAAATCATTAAAAGAAAGTCATGTCAAAAACAAATAAAAAGTCATGCTGCGGCATGTTGAAAATCAAAAATACAAGTCGTGGAAAATAATAAAAAATTATGCCGCGGCATGTCGAAAATCATAAAAAAAAGTCATTTCAAAAACAAATAAAAAGTCATGCTGCGGCATGTTGAAAATCAAAAATACAAGTCGTGGAAAATAATAAAAAATTCATGATAAAAACAAATAAAAAGTCATGCCGCGGCATGTCGAAAATCATAAAAAAAAGTCTTGTCGAAAATCATAAAAGTCATGCCACGGCACGTCAAAAATCTTTAAAAGAAAGTTGTGTCTTTAAAATAATAAAAGTCATGTCAAAAACAAAAAAAAAGTCATGCCACGGCATGTCGAAAATCATTAAAAGAAAGTCATGTCAAAAACAAATAAAAAGACATGCTGCGGCGAAAATGTCGAAAGTGTCGAAAATAATAAAATACAAGTCATGTCAAAAACAAATAAAAAGTCATGTCACGGCATGTCAAAAATCATAAAATACAAGTCATGTGAAAAACAAATAAAAAGTCATGTAGCGGCATGTCAAAAATCATTAAATACAAGTCATATCAAAAACAAAAAGTCAAGCCGTCGAAATGTCGAAAATCATGAAATACAAGTCATGTCAAAAACAAATAAAAGACATGCCGCGGCAAGTCGAACATAAAAAAAACAATAGTCATGTCAAAAACAAATAAAAGTCATTCCGCGTCAAAAAATACAAGTCATGTCAAAAACAAATAAAAAGTCATGTAGCGGCATGTCAAAAATCATTAAATACAAGTCATATCAAAAACAAATAAAAAGTCAAGCCGTCGAAATGTCGAAAATCATGAAATACAAGTCATGTCAAAAACAAATAAAAAGTCAGGCCGCGGCATGTCGAAAATCATAAAATACAAGTCATGTCAAAAACAAATAAAAGTCATGCCGCGGCAAGTCGAACATAAAAAAAACAATAGTCATGTCAAAAACAAATAAAAGTCATTCCGCGTCAAAAAATACAAGTCATGTCAAAAACAAATAAAAAGTCATGTAGCGGCATGTCAAAAATCATTAAATACAAGTCATATCAAAAACAAATAAAAAGTCAAGCCGTCGAAATGTCGAAAATCATAAAATACAAGTCATGTCAAAAACAAATAAAAAGTCATGCCGCGGCAAGTCGAACATAAAAAAAACAATAGTCATGTCAAAAACAAATAAAAAGTCATGCTGCAGCATGTCGAAAATCATAAAATACAAGTCACGTCAAAAAAAAAAAAAAAGTCATGCCGTCGAAATGTAGAAAATAATAAAATACAAGTCATGTCAAAAACAAATAAAAAGTCATTCCGTCGAAATGTCGAAAATCATAAAATACAAGTCACGTCAAAAAAAAATAAAGTCATGCCGTCGAAATGTCGAAAATCATAAAATAAAGGTCATGTCAAAAACAAATAAAAAGTCATGTAGCGGCATATCAAAAATCATTAAATACAAGTCATGTCAAAAACAAATAAAAAGTCATGCCGTCGAAATGTAGAAAATAATAAAATACAAGTCATGTCAAAAACAAATAAAAAGTCATGCTGCAGCATGTCGAAAATCATAAAATACAAATCATGTCAAAAACAAATAAAAAGTCATGCTGCAGCATGTTGAAAATCATAAAATACAATTCATGTCAAAAACAAATAAAAAGTCATGTAGCGGCATGTCAAAAATCATTAAATACAAGTCATGTCAAAAACAAATAAAAAGTCATGCAGTCGAAATGTCGAAAATAATAAAATATAAGTCATGTCAAAAACAAATAAAAAGTTATGCCGCGGCATTTCGAAAATAAAAAAAAATAGTCATGTCAAAAACAAATAAAGTCATGCCGCGATGTCAAAAATCATAAAATACAAGTCATGTCGAAAACAAATAAAAAGTCATGCCGTCGAAATGTCGAAAATCATAACATACAAGTCATGTCAAAAACAAATAAAAAGTCATGCCGCGGCATGTCGAAAGTGATAACATACAAGTCATGTGAAAAACAAATAAAAAGTCATGCCACAGCATTTCAAAAATCAATAAAAAAAAATTCTTGCCGAAAATCATAAAAGTCATGTCAAAAACAAATAAAAAGTCATGCCACGGCATGTCGAAAATCATTAAAAGAAAGTCATGTCAAAAACAAATAAAAAGTCATGCTGCGGCATGTTGAAAATCAAAAATACAAGTCGTGGAAAATAATAAAAAATTATGCCGCGGCATGTCGAAAATCATAAAAAAAAGTCATTTCAAAAACAAATAAAAAGTCATGCCGCGGCATGTCGAAAATCATTAAAAGAAAGTCATGTCAAAAACAAATAAAAAGTCATGTAGCGGCATGTCAAAAATCATTAAATACAAGTCATATCAAAAACAAATAAAAAGTCAAGCCGTCGAAATGTCGAAAATCATGAAATACAAGTCATGTCAAAAACAAATAAAAAGTCAGGCCGCGGCATGTCGAAAATCATAAAATACAAGTCATGTCAAAAACAAATAAAAGTCATGCCGCGGCAAGTCGAACATAAAAAAAACAATAGTCATGTCAAAAACAAATAAAAGTCATTCCGCGTCAAAAAATACAAGTCATGTCAAAAACAAATAAAAAGTCATGTAGCGGCATGTCAAAAATCATTAAATACAAGTCATATCAAAAACAAATAAAAAGTCAAGCCGTCGAAATGTCGAAAATCATAAAATACAAGTCATGTCAAAAACAAATAAAAAGTCATGCCGCGGCAAGTCGAACATAAAAAAAACAATAGTCATGTCAAAAACAAATAAAAAGTCATGCTGCAGCATGTCGAAAATCATAAAATACAAGTCACGTCAAAAAAAAAAAAAAAGTCATGCCGTCGAAATGTAGAAAATAATAAAATACAAGTCATGTCAAAAACAAATAAAAAGTCATTCCGTCGAAATGTCGAAAATCATAAAATACAAGTCACGTCAAAAAAAAATAAAGTCATGCCGTCGAAATGTCGAAAATCATAAAATAAAGGTCATGTCAAAAACAAATAAAAAGTCATGTAGCGGCATATCAAAAATCATTAAATACAAGTCATGTCAAAAACAAATAAAAAGTCATGCCGTCGAAATGTAGAAAATAATAAAATACAAGTCATGTCAAAAACAAATAAAAAGTCATGCTGCAGCATGTCGAAAATCATAAAATACAAATCATGTCAAAAACAAATAAAAAGTCATGCTGCAGCATGTTGAAAATCATAAAATACAATTCATGTCAAAAACAAATAAAAAGTCATGTAGCGGCATGTCAAAAATCATTAAATACAAGTCATGTCAAAAACAAATAAAAAGTCATGCAGTCGAAATGTCGAAAATAATAAAATATAAGTCATGTCAAAAACAAATAAAAAGTTATGCCGCGGCATTTCGAAAATAAAAAAAAATAGTCATGTCAAAAACAAATAAAGTCATGCCGCGATGTCAAAAATCATAAAATACAAGTCATGTCGAAAACAAATAAAAAGTCATGCCGTCGAAATGTCGAAAATCATAACATACAAGTCATGTCAAAAACAAATAAAAAGTCATGCCGCGGCATGTCGAAAGTGATAACATACAAGTCATGTGAAAAACAAATAAAAAGTCATGCCACAGCATTTCAAAAATCAATAAAAAAAAATTCTTGCCGAAAATCATAAAAGTCATGTCAAAAACAAATAAAAAGTCATGCCACGGCATGTCGAAAATCATTAAAAGAAAGTCATGTCAAAAACAAATAAAAAGTCATGCTGCGGCATGTTGAAAATCAAAAATACAAGTCGTGGAAAATAATAAAAAATTATGCCGCGGCATGTCGAAAATCATAAAAAAAAGTCATTTCAAAAACAAATAAAAAGTCATGCCGCGGCATGTCGAAAATCATTAAAAGAAAGTCATGTCAAAAACAAATAAAAAGTCATGTCACGGCATGTCAAAAATCATAAAATACAAGTCATGTGAAAAACAAATAAAAAGTCATGCCGCGGCAAGTCGAACATAAAAAAAACAATAGTCATGTCAAAAACAAATAAAAGTCATGTAGCGGCATGTCAAAAATCATTAAATACAAGTCATATCAAAAACAAATAAAAAGTCAAGCCGTCGAAATGTCGAAAATCATGAAATACAAGTCATGTCAAAAACAAATAAAAGACATGCCGCGGCAAGTCGAACATAAAAAAAACAATAGTCATGTCAAAAACAAATAAAAGTCATTCCGCGTCAAAAAATACAAGTCATGTCAAAAACAAATAAAAAGTCATGTAGCGGCATGTCAAAAATCATTAAATACAAGTCATATCAAAAACAAATAAAAAGTCAAGCCGTCGAAATGTCGAAAATCATGAAATACAAGTCATGTCAAAAACAAATAAAAAGTCAGGCCGCGGCATGTCGAAAATCATTAAATACAAGTCATGTCAAAAACAAATAAAAGTCATGCCGCGGCAAGTCGAACATAAAAAAAACAATAGTCATGTCAAAAACAAATAAAAAGTCATGCCGCTGCATGTCAAAAATCATAAAATACAAGTCACGTCAAAAACAAATAAAAAGTCATTCCGTCGAAATGTCGAAAATCATAAAATACAAGTCACGTCAAAAAAAAAAAAAAAGTCATGCTGTCGAAATGTCGAAAATCATAAAATAAAGGTCATGTCAAAAACAAATAAAAAGTCATGTAGCGGCATGTCAAAAATCATTAAATACAAGTCATGTCAAAAACAAATAAAAAGTCATGCCGTCGAAATGTAGAAAATAATAAAATACAAGTCATGTCAAAAACAAATAAAAAGTCATGCTGCAGCATGTCGAAAATCATAAAATACAAATCATGTCAAAAACAAATAAAAAGTCATGCTGCAGCATGTCGAAAATCATAAAATACAATTCATGTCAAAAACAAATAAAAAGTCATGTAGCGGCATGTCAAAAATCATTAAATACAAGTCATGTCAAAAACAAATAAAAAGTCATGCAGTCGAAATGTCGAAAATAATAAAATATAAGTCATGTCAAAAACAAATAAAAAGTTATGCCGCGGCATGTCGAAAATGAAAAAAAATAGTCATGTCAAAAACAAATAAAAAGTTATGCCGCGGCATTTCGAAAATAAAAAAAAATAGTCATGTCAAAAACAAATAAAAAGTCATGCCGCGATGTCAAAAATCATAAAATACAAGTAATGTTGAAAACAAATAAAAAGTCATGCTGTCGAAATGTCGAAAATCATAACATACAAGTCATGTCAAAGACAAATAAAAAGTCATGCCACGGCATGTCGAAAATCATTAAAAGAAAGTCATGTCAAAAACAAATAAAAAGTCATGCTGCGGCATGTTGAAAATCAAAAATACAAGTCGTGGAAAATAATAAAAAATTCATGATAAAAACAAATAAAAAGTCATGCCGCGGCATGTCGAAAATCATAAAAAAAAGTCTTGTCGAAAATCATAAAAGTCATGCCACGGCACGTCAAAAATCTTTAAAAGAAAGTTGTGTCTTTAAAATAATAAAAGTCATGTCAAAAACAAATAAAAAGTCATGCTGCGGCGAAAATGTCGAAAGTGTCGAAAATAATAAAATACAAGTCATGTCAAAAACAAATAAAAAGTCATGTAGCGGCATGTCAAAAATCATTAAATACAAGTCATGTCAAAAACAAATAAAAAGTCATGCCGTCGAAATGTAGAAAATAATAAAATACAAGTCATGTCAAAAACAAATAAAAAGTCATGCTGCAGCATGTCGAAAATCATAAAATACAAATCATGTCAAAAACAAATAAAAAGTCATGCTGCAGCATGTCGAAAATCATAAAATACAATTCATGTCAAAAACAAATAAAAAGTCATGTAGCGGCATGTCAAAAATCATTAAATACAAGTCATGTCAAAAACAAATAAAAAGTCATGCAGTCGAAATGTCGAAAATAATAAAATATAAGTCATGTCAAAAACAAATAAAAAGTTATGCCGCGGCATGTCGAAAATGAAAAAAAATAGTCATGTCAAAAACAAATAAAAAGTTATGCCGCGGCATTTCGAAAATAAAAAAAAATAGTCATGTCAAAAACAAATAAAAAGTCATGCCGCGATGTCAAAAATCATAAAATACAAGTAATGTTGAAAACAAATAAAAAGTCATGCTGTCGAAATGTCGAAAATCATAACATACAAGTCATGTCAAAGACAAATAAAAAGTCATGCCACGGCATGTCGAAAATCATTAAAAGAAAGTCATGTCAAAAACAAATAAAAAGTCATGCTGCGGCATGTTGAAAATCAAAAATACAAGTCGTGGAAAATAATAAAAAATTCATGATAAAAACAAATAAAAAGTCATGCCGCGGCATGTCGAAAATCATAAAAAAAAGTCTTGTCGAAAATCATAAAAGTCATGCCACGGCACGTCAAAAATCTTTAAAAGAAAGTTGTGTCTTTAAAATAATAAAAGTCATGTCAAAAACAAATAAAAAGTCATGCTGCGGCGAAAATGTCGAAAGTGTCGAAAATAATAAAATACAAGTCATGTCAAAAACAAATAAAAAGTCATGTCACGGCATGTCAAAAATCATAAAATACAAGTCATGTGAAAAACAAATAAAAAGTCATGCCGCGGCATGTCGTAAATCATTAAATAAAAGTCATGTAAAAAAAAATAAAAAGTCATGCCGCGGCAAGTCGAACATAAAAAAAACAATAGTCATGTCAAAAACAAATAAAAGTCATGTAGCGGCATGTCAAAAATCATTAAATACAAGTCATATCAAAAACAAATAAAAAGTCAAGCCGTCGAAATGTCGAAAATCATGAAATACAAGTCATGTCAAAAACAAATAAAAAGTCAGGCCGCGGCATGTCGAAAATCATAAAATACAAGTCATGTCAAAAACAAATAAAAGTCATGCCGCCGCAAGTCGAACATAAAAAAAACAATAGTCATGTCAAAAACAAATAAAAAGTCATGCTGCAGCATGTCGAAAATCATAAAATACAAGTCATGTCAAAAACAAATAAAAAGTCATGCCGCGGCAAGTCGAACATAAAAAAAACAATAGTCATGTCAAAAACAAATAAAAAGTCATGCTGCAGCATGTCGAAAATCATAAAATACAAGTCACGTCAAAAAAAAAAAAAAAGTCATGCCGTCGAAATGTCGAAAATCATAAAATAAAGGTCATGTCAAAAACAAATAAAAAGTCATGTAGCGGCATGTCAAAAATCATTAAATACAAGTCATGTCAAAAACAAATAAAAAGTCATGCCGTCGAAATGTAGAAAATAATAAAATACAAGTCATGTCAAAAACAAATAAAAAGTCATGCTGCAGCATGTCGAAAATCATAAAATACAAATCATGTCAAAAACAAATTTAAAAGTCATGCGCGGCAAGTCGAACATAAAAAAAACTAGTCATGTCAAAAACAAATAAAAGACATGCCGCTGCATGTCAAAAATCATAAAATACAAGTCACGTCAAAAACAAATAAAAAGTCATTCCGTCGAAATGTCGAAAATCATAAAATAAAAGTCACGTCAAAAAAAAATAAAGTCATGCCGTCGAAATGTCGAAAATCATAAAATAAAGGTCATGTCAAAAACAAATAAAAAGTCATGTAGCGGCATGTCAAAAATCATTAAATACAAGTCATGTCAAAAACAAATAAAAAGTCATGCTGCAGCATGTCGAAAATCATAAAATACAAATCATGTCAAAAACAAATAAAAAGTCATGCTGCAGCATGTCGAAAATCATAAAATACCATTCATGTCAAAAACAAATAAAAAGTCATGTAGCGGCATGTCAAAAATCATTAAATACAAGTCATGTCAAAAACAAATAAAAAGTCATGTCACGGCATGTCAAAAATCATAAAATACAAGTCATGTGAAAAACAAATAAAAAGTCATGCCGCGGCATGTCGTAAATCATTAAATAAAAGTCATGTCAAAAAAAATAAAAAGTCATGCCGCGGCAAGTCGAACATAAAAAAAACAATAGTCATGTCAAAAACAAATAAAAGTCATGTAGCGGCATGTCAAAAATCATTAAATACAAGTCATATCAAAAACAAATAAAAAGTCAAGCCGTCGAAATGTCGAAAATCATGAAATACAAGTCATGTCAAAAACAAATAAAAGACATGCCGCGGCAAGTCGAACATAAAAAAAACAATAGTCATGTCAAAAACAAATAAAAGTCATTCCGCGTCAAAAAATACAAGTCATGTCAAAAACAAATAAAAAGTCATGTAGCGGCATGTCAAAAATCATTAAATACAAGTCATATCAAAAACAAATAAAAAGTCAAGCTGTCGAAATGTCGAAAATCATGAAATACAAGTCATGTCAAAAACAAATAAAAAGTCAGGCCGCGGCATGTCGAAAATCATAAAATACAAGCCATGTCAAAAACAAATAAAAGTCATGCCGCGGCAAGTCGAACATAAAAAAAACAATAGTCATGTCAAAAACAAATAAAAAGTCATGCTGCAGCATGTCGAAAATCATAAAATACAAGTCATGTCAAAAACAAATAAAAAGTCATGCCGCGGCAAGTCGAACATAAAAAAAACAATAGTCATGTCAAAAACAAATAAAAAGTCATGCTGCAGCATGTCGAAAATCATAAAATACAAATCATGTCAAAAACAAATAAAAAGTCATGCGCGGCAAGTCGAACATAAAAAAAACAATAGTCATGTCAAAAACAAATAAAAGACATGCCGCTGCATGTCAAAAATCATAAAATACAAGTCACGTCAAAAACAAATAAAAAGTCATTCCGTCGAAATGTCGAAAATCATAAAATACAAGTCACGTCAAAAAAAAAATAAAAAGTCATGCTGTCGAAATGTCGAAAATCATAAAATAAAGGTCATGTCAAAAACAAATAAAAAGTCATGTAGCGGCATGTCGAAAATCATAAAATACAAATCATGTCAAAAACAAATAAAAAGTCATGCTGCAGCATGTCGAAAATCATAAAATACAATTCATGTCAAAAACAAATAAAAAGTCATGTAGCGGCATGTCAAAAATCATTAAATACAAGTCATGTCAAAAACAAATAAAAAGTCATGCAGTCGAAATGTCGAAAATAATAAAATATAAGTCATGTCAAAAACAAATAAAAAGTTATGCCGCGGCATTTCGAAAATAAAAAAAAATAGTCATGTCAAAAACAAATAAAAAGTCATGCCGCGATGTCAAAAATCATAAAATACAAGTCATGTCGAAAACAAATAAAAAGTCATGCCGTCGAAATGTCGAAAATCATAACATACAAGTCATGTGAAAAACAAATAAAAAGTCATGCCACAGCATTTCAAAAATCAATAAAAAAAAATTCTTGCCGAAAATCATAAAAGTCATGTCAAAAACAAATAAAAAGTCATGCCACGGCATGTCGAAAATCATTAAAAGAAAGTCATGTCAAAAACAAATAAAAAGTCATGCTGCGGCATGTTGAAAATCAAAAATACAATTCGTGGAAAATAATAAAAAATTATGCCGCAGCATGTCGAAAATCATAAAAAAAAGTCATTTCAAAAACAAATAAAAAGTCATGCCGCGGCATGTCGAAAATCATTAAAAGAAAGTCATGTCAAAAACAAATAAAAAGACATGCTGCGGCGAAAATGTCGAAAGTGTCGAAAATAATAAAATACAAGTCATGTCAAAAACAAATAAAAAGTCATGTCACGGCATGTCAAAAATCATAAAATACAAGTCATGTGAAAAACAAATAAAAAGTCATGCTGTCGAAATGTAGAAAATAATAAAATACAAGTCATGTCAAAAACAAATAAAAAGTCATGCTGCAGCATGTCGAAAATCATAAAATACAAATCATGTCAAAAACAAATAAAAAGTCATTCCGTCGAAATGTCGAAAATCATAAAATAAAAGTCACGTCAAAAAAAAATAAAGTCATGCCGTCGAAATGTCGAAAATCATAAAATAAAGGTCATGTCAAAAACAAATAAAAAGTCATGTAGCGGCATGTCAAAAATCATTAAATACAAGTCATGTCAAAAACAAATAAAAAGTCATGCTGCAGCATGTCGAAAATCATAAAATACAAATCATGTCAAAAACAAATAAAAAGTCATGCTGCAGCATGTCGAAAATCATAAAATACCATTCATGTCAAAAACAAATAAAAAGTCATGTAGCGGCATGTCAAAAATCATTAAATACAAGTCATGTCAAAAACAAATAAAAAGTCATGTCACGGCATGTCAAAAATCATAAAATACAAGTCATGTGAAAAACAAATAAAAAGTCATGCCGCGGCATGTCGTAAATCATTAAATAAAAGTCATGTCAAAAAAAATAAAAAGTCATGCCGCGGCAAGTCGAACATAAAAAAAACAATAGTCATGTCAAAAACAAATAAAAGTCATGTAGCGGCATGTCAAAAATCATTAAATACAAGTCATATCAAAAACAAATAAAAAGTCAAGCCGTCGAAATGTCGAAAATCATGAAATACAAGTCATGTCAAAAACAAATAAAAGACATGCCGCGGCAAGTCGAACATAAAAAAAACAATAGTCATGTCAAAAACAAATAAAAGTCATTCCGCGTCAAAAAATACAAGTCATGTCAAAAACAAATAAAAAGTCATGTAGCGGCATGTCAAAAATCATTAAATACAAGTCATATCAAAAACAAATAAAAAGTCAAGCTGTCGAAATGTCGAAAATCATGAAATACAAGTCATGTCAAAAACAAATAAAAAGTCAGGCCGCGGCATGTCGAAAATCATAAAATACAAGTCATGTCAAAAACAAATAAAAGTCATGCCGCGGCAAGTCGAACATAAAAAAAACAATAGTCATGTCAAAAACAAATAAAAAGTCATGCTGCAGCATGTCGAAAATCATAAAATACAAGTCATGTCAAAAACAAATAAAAAGTCATGCCGCGGCAAGTCGAACATAAAAAAAACAATAGTCATGTCAAAAACAAATAAAAAGTCATGCTGCAGCATGTCGAAAATCATAAAATACAAATCATGTCAAAAACAAATAAAAAGTCATGCGCGGCAAGTCGAACATAAAAAAAACAATAGTCATGTCAAAAACAAATAAAAGACATGCCGCTGCATGTCAAAAATCATAAAATACAAGTCACGTCAAAAACAAATAAAAAGTCATTCCGTCGAAATGTCGAAAATCATAAAATACAAGTCACGTCAAAAAAAAAATAAAAAGTCATGCTGTCGAAATGTCGAAAATCATAAAATAAAGGTCATGTCAAAAACAAATAAAAAGTCATGTAGCGGCATGTCGAAAATCATAAAATACAAATCATGTCAAAAACAAATAAAAAGTCATGCTGCAGCATGTCGAAAATCATAAAATACAATTCATGTCAAAAACAAATAAAAAGTCATGTAGCGGCATGTCAAAAATCATTAAATACAAGTCATGTCAAAAACAAATAAAAAGTCATGCAGTCGAAATGTCGAAAATAATAAAATATAAGTCATGTCAAAAACAAATAAAAAGTTATGCCGCGGCATTTCGAAAATAAAAAAAAATAGTCATGTCAAAAACAAATAAAAAGTCATGCCGCGATGTCAAAAATCATAAAATACAAGTCATGTCGAAAACAAATAAAAAGTCATGCCGTCGAAATGTCGAAAATCATAACATACAAGTCATGTCAAAAACAAATAAAAAGTCATGCCGCGGCATGTCGAAAGTGATAACATACAAGACATGTGAAAAACAAATAAAAAGTCATGCCACAGCATTTCAAAAATCAATAAAAAAAAATTCTTGCCGAAAATCATAAAAGTCATGTCAAAAACAAATAAAAAGTCATGCCACGGCATGTCGAAAATCATTAAAAGAAAGTCATGTCAAAAACAAATAAAAAGTCATGCTGCGGCATGTTGAAAATCAAAAATACAATTCGTGGAAAATAATAAAAAATTATGCCGCAGCATGTCGAAAATCATAAAAAAAAGTCATTTCAAAAACAAATAAAAAGTCATGCCGCGGCATGTCGAAAATCATTAAAAGAAAGTCATGTCAAAAACAAATAAAAAGACATGCTGCGGCGAAAATGTCGAAAGTGTCGAAAATAATAAAATACAAGTCATGTCAAAAACAAATAAAAAGTCATGTCACGGCATGTCAAAAATCATAAAATACAAGTCATGTGAAAAACAAATAAAAAGTCATGCTGTCGAAATGTAGAAAATAATAAAATACAAGTCATGTCAAAAACAAATAAAAAGTCATGCTGCAGCATGTCGAAAATCATAAAATACAAATCATGTCAAAAACAAATAAAAAGTCATTCCGTCGAAATGTCGAAAATCATAAAATAAAAGTCACGTCAAAAAAAAATAAAGTCATGCCGTCGAAATGTCGAAAATCATAAAATAAAGGTCATGTCAAAAACAAATAAAAAGTCATGTAGCGGCATGTCAAAAATCATTAAATACAAGTCATGTCAAAAACAAATAAAAAGTCATGCTGCAGCATGTCGAAAATCATAAAATACAAATCATGTCAAAAACAAATAAAAAGTCATGCTGCAGCATGTCGAAAATCATAAAATACCATTCATGTCAAAAACAAATAAAAAGTCATGTAGCGGCATGTCAAAAATCATTAAATACAAGTCATGTCAAAAACAAATAAAAAGTCATGTCACGGCATGTCAAAAATCATAAAATACAAGTCATGTGAAAAACAAATAAAAAGTCATGCCGCGGCATGTCGTAAATCATTAAATAAAAGTCATGTCAAAAAAAATAAAAAGTCATGCCGCGGCAAGTCGAACATAAAAAAAACAATAGTCATGTCAAAAACAAATAAAAGTCATTCCGCGTCAAAAAATACAAGTCATGTCAAAAACAAATAAAAAGTCATGTAGCGGCATGTCAAAAATCATTAAATACAAGTCATATCAAAAACAAATAAAAAGTCAAGCTGTCGAAATGTCGAAAATCATGAAATACAAGTCATGTCAAAAACAAATAAAAAGTCAGGCCGCGGCATGTCGAAAATCATAAAATACAAGTCATGTCAAAAACAAATAAAAGTCATGCCGCGGCAAGTCGAACATAAAAAAAACAATAGTCATGTCAAAAACAAATAAAAAGTCATGCTGCAGCATGTCGAAAATCATAAAATACAAGTCATGTCAAAAACAAATAAAAAGTCATGCCGCGGCAAGTCGAACATAAAAAAAACAATAGTCATGTCAAAAACAAATAAAAAGTCATGCTGCAGCATGTCGAAAATCATAAAATACAAATCATGTCAAAAACAAATAAAAAGTCATGCTGCAGCATGTCGAAAATCATAAAATACCATTCATGTCAAAAACAAATAAAAAGTCATGTAGCGGCATGTCAAAAATCATTAAATACAAGTCATGTCAAAAACAAATAAAAAGTCATGTCACGGCATGTCAAAAATCATAAAATACAAGTCATGTGAAAAACAAATAAAAAGTCATGCCGCGGCATGTCGTAAATCATTAAATAAAAGTCATGTCAAAAAAAATAAAAAGTCATGCCGCGGCAAGTCGAACATAAAAAAAACAATAGTCATGTCAAAAACAAATA
Source organism: Sebastes fasciatus (assembly GCF_043250625.1). Taxonomy (NCBI): domain Eukaryota; kingdom Metazoa; phylum Chordata; class Actinopteri; order Perciformes; family Sebastidae; genus Sebastes; species Sebastes fasciatus. The sequence goes on along the minus strand of NC_133803.1, from coordinate 488,205 downwards.
AAAGTCATTCCGCGTCAAAAAATACAAGTCATGTCAAAAACAAATAAAAAGTCATGTAGCGGCATGTCAAAAATCATTAAATACAAGTCATATCAAAAACAAATAAAAAGTCAAGCTGTCGAAATGTCGAAAATCATGAAATACAAGTCATGTCAAAAACAAATAAAAAGTCAGGCCGCGGCATGTCGAAAATCATAAAATACAAGTCATGTCAAAAACAAATAAAAGTCATGCCGCGGCAAGTCGAACATAAAAAAAACAATAGTCATGTCAAAAACAAATAAAAAGTCATGCTGCAGCATGTCGAAAATCATAAAATACAAGTCATGTCAAAAACAAATAAAAAGTCATGCCGCGGCAAGTCGAACATAAAAAAAACAATAGTCATGTCAAAAACAAATAAAAAGTCATGCTGCAGCATGTCGAAAATCATAAAATACAAATCATGTCAAAAACAAATAAAAAGTCATGCGCGGCAAGTCGAACATAAAAAAAACAATAGTCATGTCAAAAACAAATAAAAGACATGCCGCTGCATGTCAAAAATCATAAAATACAAGTCACGTCAAAAACAAATAAAAAGTCATTCCGTCGAAATGTCGAAAATCATAAAATACAAGTCACGTCAAAAAAAAAATAAAAAGTCATGCTGTCGAAATGTCGAAAATCATAAAATAAAGGTCATGTCAAAAACAAATAAAAAGTCATGTAGCGGCATGTCAAAAATCATTAAATACAAGTCATGTCAAAAACAAATAAAAAGTCATGCTGCAGCATGTCGAAAATCATAAAATACAAATCATGTCAAAAACAAATAAAAAGTCATGCTGCAGCATGTCGAAAATCATAAAATACAATTCATGTCAAAAACAAATAAAAAGTCATGTAGCGGCATGTCAAAAATCATTAAATACAAGTCATGTCAAAAACAAATAAAAAGTCATGCAGTCGAAATGTCGAAAATAATAAAATATAAGTCATGTCAAAAACAAATAAAAAGTTATGCCGCGGCATTTCGAAAATAAAAAAAAATAGTCATGTCAAAAACAAATAAAAAGTCATGCCGCGATGTCAAAAATCATAAAATACAAGTCATGTCGAAAACAAATAAAAAGTCATGCCGTCGAAATGTCGAAAATCATAACATACAAGTCATGTCAAAAACAAATAAAAAGTCATGCCGCGGCATGTCGAAAGTGATAACATACAAGTCATGTGAAAAACAAATAAAAAGTCATGCCACAGCATTTCAAAAATCAATAAAAAAAAATTCTTGCCGAAAATCATAAAAGTCATGTCAAAAACAAATAAAAAGTCATGCCACGGCATGTCGAAAATCATTAAAAGAAAGTCATGTCAAAAACAAATAAAAAGTCATGCTGCGGCATGTTGAAAATCAAAAATACAATTCGTGGAAAATAATAAAAAATTATGCCGCAGCATGTCGAAAATCATAAAAAAAAGTCATTTCAAAAACAAATAAAAAGTCATGCCGCGGCATGTCGAAAATCATTAAAAGAAAGTCATGTCAAAAACAAATAAAAAGACATGCTGCGGCGAAAATGTCGAAAGTGTCGAAAATAATAAAATACAAGTCATGTCAAAAACAAATAAAAAGTCATGTCACGGCATGTCAAAAATCATAAAATACAAGTCATGTGAAAAACAAATAAAAAGTCATGCTGTCGAAATGTAGAAAATAATAAAATACAAGTCATGTCAAAAACAAATAAAAAGTCATGCTGCAGCATGTCGAAAATCATAAAATACAAATCATGTCAAAAACAAATAAAAAGTCATGCTGCAGCATGTCGAAAATCATAAAATACAATTCATGTCAAAAACAAATAAAAAGTCATGTAGCGGCATGTCAAAAATCATTAAATACAAGTCATGTCAAAAACAAATAAGTCATGCAGTCGAAATGTCGAAAATAATAAAATATAAGTCATGTCAAAAACAAATAAAAAGTTATGCCGCGGCATGTCGAAAATGAAAAAAAATAGTCATGTCAAAAACAAATAAAAAGTTATGCCGCGGCATTTCGAAAATAAAAAAAAATAGTCATGTCAAAAACAAATAAAAAGTCATGCCGTGATGTCAAAAATCATAAAATACAAGTCATGTTGAAAACAAATAAAAAGTCATGCTGTCGAAATGTAGAAAATCATAACATACAAGTCATGTCAAAAACAAATAAAAAGTCATGCCGCGGCATGTCGAAAGTGATAACATACAAGTCATGTGAAAAACAAATAAAAAGTCATGCCACAGCATTTCAAAAATAAATAAAAAAAAATTCTTGCAGAAAATCATAAAAGTCATGTCAAAGACAAATAAAAAGTCATGCCACGGCATGTCGAAAATCATTAAAAGAAAGTCATGTCAAAAACAAATAAAAAGTCATGCTGCGGCATGTTGAAAATCAAAAATACAAGTCGTGGAAAATAATAAAAAATTATGTCACGGCATGTCGAAAATCATAAAAAAAAGTCATTTCAAAAACAAATAAAAAGTCATGCCGCGGCATGTCGAAAATCATAAAAAAAAGTCTTGTCGAAAATCATAAAAGTCATGCCACGGCACGTCAAAAATCTTTAAAAGAAAGTTGTGTCTTTAAAATAATAAAAGTCATGTCAAAAACAAATAAAAAGTCATGCTGCGGCGAAAATGTCGAAAGTGTCAAAAATCATAAAATACAAGTCATGTGAAAAACAAATAAAAAGTCATGCCGCGGCATGTCGTAAATCATTAAATACAAGTCATGTAAAAAAAAATAAAAAGTCATGCCGCTGCAAGTCGAACATAAAAAAAACAATAGTCATGTCAAAAACAAATAAAAGACATGCCGCTGCATGTCAAAAATCATAAAATACAAGTCACGTCAAAAACAAATAAAAAGTCATTCCGTCGAAATGTCGAAAATCATAAAATACAAGTCACGTCAAAAAAAAAATAAAAAGTCATGCTGTCGAAATGTCGAAAATCATAAAATAAAGGTCATGTCAAAAACAAATAAAAAGTCATGTAGCGGCATGTCAAAAATCATTAAATACAAGTCATGTCAAAAACAAATAAAAAGTCATGCTGCAGCATGTCGAAAATCATAAAATACAAATCATGTCAAAAACAAATAAAAAGTCATGCTGCAGCATGTCGAAAATCATAAAATACAATTCATGTCAAAAACAAATAAAAAGTCATGTAGCGGCATGTCAAAAATCATTAAATACAAGTCATGTCAAAAACAAATAAAAAGTCATGCAGTCGAAATGTCGAAAATAATAAAATATAAGTCATGTCAAAAACAAATAAAAAGTTATGCCGCGGCATTTCGAAAATAAAAAAAAATAGTCATGTCAAAAACAAATAAAAAGTCATGCCGCGATGTCAAAAATCATAAAATACAAGTCATGTCGAAAACAAATAAAAAGTCATGCCGTCGAAATGTCGAAAATCATAACATACAAGTCATGTCAAAAACAAATAAAAAGTCATGCCGCGGCATGTCGAAAGTGATAACATACAAGTCATGTGAAAAACAAATAAAAAGTCATGCCACAGCATTTCAAAAATCAATAAAAAAAAATTCTTGCCGAAAATCATAAAAGTCATGTCAAAAACAAATAAAAAGTCATGCCACGGCATGTCGAAAATCATTAAAAGAAAGTCATGTCAAAAACAAATAAAAAGTCATGCTGCGGCATGTTGAAAATCAAAAATACAATTCGTGGAAAATAATAAAAAATTATGCCGCAGCATGTCGAAAATCATAAAAAAAAGTCATTTCAAAAACAAATAAAAAGTCATGCCGCGGCATGTCGAAAATCATTAAAAGAAAGTCATGTCAAAAACAAATAAAAAGACATGCTGCGGCGAAAATGTCGAAAGTGTCGAAAATAATAAAATACAAGTCATGTCAAAAACAAATAAAAAGTCATGTCACGGCATGTCAAAAATCATAAAATACAAGTCATGTGAAAAACAAATAAAAAGTCATGCTGTCGAAATGTAGAAAATAATAAAATACAAGTCATGTCAAAAACAAATAAAAAGTCATGCTGCAGCATGTCGAAAATCATAAAATACAAATCATGTCAAAAACAAATAAAAAGTCATGCTGCAGCATGTCGAAAATCATAAAATACAATTCATGTCAAAAACAAATAAAAAGTCATGTAGCGGCATGTCAAAAATCATTAAATACAAGTCATGTCAAAAACAAATAAGTCATGCAGTCGAAATGTCGAAAATAATAAAATATAAGTCATGTCAAAAACAAATAAAAAGTTATGCCGCGGCATGTCGAAAATGAAAAAAAATAGTCATGTCAAAAACAAATAAAAAGTTATGCCGCGGCATTTCGAAAATAAAAAAAAATAGTCATGTCAAAAACAAATAAAAAGTCATGCCGTGATGTCAAAAATCATAAAATACAAGTCATGTTGAAAACAAATAAAAAGTCATGCTGTCGAAATGTAGAAAATCATAACATACAAGTCATGTCAAAAACAAATAAAAAGTCATGCCGCGGCATGTCGAAAGTGATAACATACAAGTCATGTGAAAAACAAATAAAAAGTCATGCCACAGCATTTCAAAAATAAATAAAAAAAAATTCTTGCCGAAAATCATAAAAGTCATGTCAAAGACAAATAAAAAGTCATGCCACGGCATGTCGAAAATCATTAAAAGAAAGTCATGTCAAAAACAAATAAAAAGTCATGCTGCGGCATGTTGAAAATCAAAAATACAAGTCGTGGAAAATAATAAAAAATTATGCCGCGGCATGTCGAAAATCATAAAAAAAAGTCATTTCAAAAACAAATAAAAAGTCATGCCGCGGCATGTCGAAAATCATAAAAAAAAGTCTTGTCGAAAATCATAAAAGTCATGCCACGGCACGTCAAAAATCTTTAAAAGAAAGTTGTGTCTTTAAAATAATAAAAGTCATGTCAAAAACAAATAAAAAGTCATGCTGCGGCGAAAATGTCGAAAGTGTCAAAAATCATAAAATACAAGTCATGTGAAAAACAAATAAAAAGTCATGCCGCGGCATGTCGTAAATCATTAAATACAAGTCATGTAAAAAAAAATAAAAAGTCATGCCGCTGCAAGTCGAACATAAAAAAAACAATAGTCATGTCAAAAACAAATAAAAGACATGCCGCTGCATGTCAAAAATCATAAAATACAAGTCACGTCAAAAACAAATAAAAAGTCATTCCGTCGAAATGTCGAAAATCATAAAATACAAGTCACGTCAAAAAAAAAATAAAAAGTCATGCTGTCGAAATGTCGAAAATCATAAAATAAAGGTCATGTCAAAAACAAATAAAAAGTCATGTAGCGGCATGTCAAAAATCATTAAATACAAGTCATGTCAAAAACAAATAAAAAGTCATGCTGCAGCATGTCGAAAATCATAAAATACAAATCATGTCAAAAACAAATAAAAAGTCATGCTGCAGCATGTCGAAAATCATAAAATACAATTCATGTCAAAAACAAATAAAAAGTCATGTAGCGGCATGTCAAAAATCATTAAATACAAGTCATGTCAAAAACAAATAAAAAGTCATGCAGTCGAAATGTCGAAAATAATAAAATATAAGTCATGTCAAAAACAAATAAAAAGTTATGCCGCGGCATTTCGAAAATAAAAAAAAATAGTCATGTCAAAAACAAATAAAAAGTCATGCCGCGATGTCAAAAATCATAAAATACAAGTCATGTCGAAAACAAATAAAAAGTCATGCCGTCGAAATGTCGAAAATCATAACATACAAGTCATGTCAAAAACAAATAAAAAGTCATGCCGCGGCATGTCGAAAGTGATAACATACAAGTCATGTGAAAAACAAATAAAAAGTCATGCCACAGCATTTCAAAAATCAATAAAAAAAAATTCTTGCCGAAAATCATAAAAGTCATGTCAAAAACAAATAAAAAGTCATGCCACGGCATGTCGAAAATCATTAAAAGAAAGTCATGTCAAAAACAAATAAAAAGTCATGCTGCGGCATGTTGAAAATCAAAAATACAATTCGTGGAAAATAATAAAAAATTATGCCGCAGCATGTCGAAAATCATAAAAAAAAGTCATTTCAAAAACAAATAAAAAGTCATGCCGCGGCATGTCGAAAATCATTAAAAGAAAGTCATGTCAAAAACAAATAAAAAGACATGCTGCGGCGAAAATGTCGAAAGTGTCGAAAATAATAAAATACAAGTCATGTCAAAAACAAATAAAAAGTCATGTCACGGCATGTCAAAAATCATAAAATACAAGTCATGTGAAAAACAAATAAAAAGTCATGCTGTCGAAATGTAGAAAATAATAAAATACAAGTCATGTCAAAAACAAATAAAAAGTCATGCTGCAGCATGTCGAAAATCATAAAATACAAATCATGTCAAAAACAAATAAAAAGTCATGCTGCAGCATGTCGAAAATCATAAAATACAATTCATGTCAAAAACAAATAAAAAGTCATGTAGCGGCATGTCAAAAATCATTAAATACAAGTCATGTCAAAAACAAATAAGTCATGCAGTCGAAATGTCGAAAATAATAAAATATAAGTCATGTCAAAAACAAATAAAAAGTTATGCCGCGGCATGTCGAAAATGAAAAAAAATAGTCATGTCAAAAACAAATAAAAAGTTATGCCGCGGCATTTCGAAAATAAAAAAAAATAGTCATGTCAAAAACAAATAAAAAGTCATGCCGTGATGTCAAAAATCATAAAATACAAGTCATGTTGAAAGTCATGCTGTCGAAATGTAGAAAATCATAACATACAAGTCATGTCAAAAACAAATAAAAAGTCATGCCGCGGCATGTCGAAAGTGATAACATACAAGTCATGTGAAAAACAAATAAAAAGTCATGCCACAGCATTTCAAAAATAAATAAAAAAAAATTCTTGCCGAAAATCATAAAAGTCATGTCAAAGACAAATAAAAAGTCATGCCACGGCATGTCGAAAATCATTAAAAGAAAGTCATGTCAAAAACAAATAAAAAGTCATGCTGCGGCATGTTGAAAATCAAAAATACAAGTCGTGGAAAATAATAAAAAATTATGCCGCGGCATGTCGAAAATCATAAAAAAAAGTCATTTCAAAAACAAATAAAAAGTCATGCCGCGGCATGTCGAAAATCATAAAAAAAAGTCTTGTCGAAAATCATAAAAGTCATGCCACGGCACGTCAAAAATCTTTAAAAGAAAGTTGTGTCTTTAAAATAATAAAAGTCATGTCAAAAACAAATAAAAAGTCATGCTGCGGCGAAAATGTCGAAAGTGTCAAAAATCATAAAATACAAGTCATGTGAAAAACAAATAAAAAGTCATGCCGCGGCATGTCGTAAATCATTAAATACAAGTCATGTAAAAAAAAATAAAAAGTCATGCCGCTGCAAGTCGAACATAAAAAAAACAATAGTCATGTCAAAAACAAATAAAAGTCATGTAGCGGCATGTCAAAAATCATTAAATACAAGTCATATCAAAAACAAATAAAAAGTCAAGCCGTCGAAATGTCGAAAATCATGAAATACAAGTCATGTCAAAAACAAATAAAAGACATGCCGCGGCAAGTCGAACATAAAAAAAACAATAGTCATGTCAAAAACAAATAAAAGTCATTCCGCGTCAAAAAATAAAAGTCATGTCAAAAACAAATAAAAAGTCATGTAGCGGCATGTCAAAAATCATTAAATACAAGTCATATCAAAAACAAATAAAAAGTCAAGCCGTCGAAATGTCGAAAATCATGAAATACAAGTCATGTCAAAAACAAATAAAAAGTCAGGCCGCGGCATGTCGAAAATCATAAAATACAAGTCATGTCAAAAACAAATAAAAGTCATGCCGCGGCAAGTCGAACATAAAAAAAACAATAGTCATGTCAAAAACAAATAAAAAGTCATGCTGCAGCATGTCGAAAATCATAAAATACAAGTCATGTCAAAAACAAATAAAAAGTCATGCCGCGGCAAGTCGAACATAAAAAAAACAATAGTCATGTCAAAAACAAATAAAAAGTCATGCTGCAGCATGTCGAAAATCATAAAATACAAGTCACGTCAAAAAAAAAAAAAAAGTCATGCCGTCGAAATGTCGAAAATCATAAAATAAAGGTCATGTCAAAAACAAATAAAAAGTCATGAAGCGGCATGTCAAAAATCATTAAATACAAGTCATGTCAAAAACAAATAAAAAGTCATGCCGTCGAAATGTAGAAAATAATAAAATACAAGTCATGTCAAAAACAAATAAAAAGTCATGCTGCAGCATGTCGAAAATCATAAAATACAAATCATGTCAAAAACAAATAAAAAGTCATGCTGCAGCATGTCGAAAATCATAAAATACAATTCATGTCAAAAACAAATAAAAAGTCATGCTGCGGCATGTTGAAAATCAAAAATACAAGTCGTGGAAAATAATAAAAAATTATGCCGCGGCATGTCGAAAATCATAAAAAAAAGTCATTTCAAAAACAAATAAAAAGTCATGCTGCGGCATGTTGAAAATCAAAAATACAAGTCGTGGAAAATAATAAAAAATTCATGATAAAAACAAATAAAAAGTCATGCCGCGGCATGTCGAAAATCATAAAAAAAAGTCTTGTCGAAAATCATAAAAGTCATGCCACGGCACGTCAAAAATCTTTAAAAGAAAGTTGTGTCTTTAAAATAATAAAAGTCATGTCAAAAACAAATAAAAAGTCATGCTGCGGCGAAAATGTCGAAAGTGTCGAAAATAATAAAATACAAGTCATGGAAAAAACAAATAAAAAGTCATGTCACGGCATGTCAAAAATCATAAAATACAAGTCATGTGAAAAACAAATAAAAAGTCATGCCGCGGCATGTCGTAAATCATTAAATAAAAGTCTTGTAAAAAAAAATAAAAAGTCATGCCGCGGCAAGTCGAACATAAAAAAAACAATAGTCATGTCAAAAACAAATAAAAGTCATGTAGCGGCATGTCAAAAATCATTAAATACAAGTCATATCAAAAACAAATAAAAAGTCAAGCCGTCGAAATGTCGAAAATCATGAAATACAAGTCATGTCAAAAACAAATAAAAAGTCAGGCCGCGGCATGTCGAAAATCATAAAATACAAGTCATGTCAAAAACAAATAAAAGTCATGCCGCGGCAAGTCGAACATAAAAAAAACAATAGTCATGTCAAAAACAAATAAAAAGTCATGCTGCAGCATGTCGAAAATCATAAAATACAAGTCATGTCAAAAACAAATAAAAAGTCATGCCGCGGCAAGTCGAACATAAAAAAAACAATAGTCATGTCAAAAACAAATAAAAAGTCATGCTGCAGCATGTCGAAAATCATAAAATACAAGTCACGTCAAAAAAAAAAAAAAAGTCATGCCGTCGAAATGTCGAAAATCATAAAATAAAGGTCATGTCAAAAACAAATAAAAAGTCATGTAGCGGCATGTCAAAAATCATTAAATACAAGTCATGTCAAAAACAAATAAAAAGTCATGCCGTCGAAATGTAGAAAATAATAAAATACAAGTCATGTCAAAAACAAATAAAAAGTCATGCTGCAGCATGTCGAAAATCATAAAATACAAATCATGTCAAAAACAAATTTAAAAGTCATGCGCGGCAAGTCGAACATAAAAAAAACTAGTCATGTCAAAAACAAATAAAAGACATGCCGCTGCATGTCAAAAATCATAAAATACAAGTCACGTCAAAAACAAATAAAAAGTCATTCCGTCGAAATGTCGAAAATCATAAAATAAAAGTCACGTCAAAAAAAAATAAAGTCATGCCGTCGAAATGTCGAAAATCATAAAATAAAGGTCATGTCAAAAACAAATAAAAAGTCATGTAGCGGCATGTCAAAAATCATTAAATACAAGTCATGTCAAAAACAAATAAAAAGTCATGCTGCAGCATGTCGAAAATCATAAAATACAAATCATGTCAAAAACAAATAAAAAGTCATGCTGCAGCATGTCGAAAATCATAAAATACCATTCATGTCAAAAACAAATAAAAAGTCATGTAGCGGCATGTCAAAAATCATTAAATACAAGTCATGTCAAAAACAAATAAAAAGTCATGTCACGGCATGTCAAAAATCATAAAATACAAGTCATGTGAAAAACAAATAAAAAGTCATGCCGCGGCATGTCGTAAATCATTAAATAAAAGTCATGTCAAAAAAAATAAAAAGTCATGCCGCGGCAAGTCGAACATAAAAAAAACAATAGTCATGTCAAAAACAAATAAAAGTCATGTAGCGGCATGTCAAAAATCATTAAATACAAGTCATATCAAAAACAAATAAAAAGTCAAGCCGTCGAAATGTCGAAAATCATGAAATACAAGTCATGTCAAAAACAAATAAAAGACATGCCGCGGCAAGTCGAACATAAAAAAAACAATAGTCATGTCAAAAACAAATAAAAGTCATTCCGCGTCAAAAAATACAAGTCATGTCAAAAACAAATAAAAAGTCATGTAGCGGCATGTCAAAAATCATTAAATACAAGTCATATCAAAAACAAATAAAAAGTCAAGCTGTCGAAATGTCGAAAATCATGAAATACAAGTCATGTCAAAAACAAATAAAAAGTCAGGCCGCGGCATGTCGAAAATCATAAAATACAAGTCATGTCAAAAACAAATAAAAGTCATGCCGCGGCAAGTCGAACATAAAAAAAACAATAGTCATGTCAAAAACAAATAAAAAGTCGAAAATCATAAAATACAAGTCACATGACTTGTATTTTATGATTTTCGACTTTTTATTTTATGATTTTCGACTTTTTATTCGCGGCATGACTTTTTATTTGTTTTTGACATCAAAAACAAATAAAAAGTCATGCCGCGGCAAGTCGAACATAAAAAAAACAATAGTCATGTCAAAAACAAATAAAAAGTCATGCTGCAGCATGTCGAAAATCATAAAATACAAATCATGTCAAAAACAAATAAAAAGTCATGCGCGGCAAGTCGAACATAAAAAAAACAATAGTCATGTCAAAAACAAATAAAAGACATGCCGCTGCATGTCAAAAATCATAAAATACAAGTCACGTCAAAAACAAATAAAAAGTCATTCCGTCGAAATGTCGAAAATCATAAAATACAAGTCACGTCAAAAAAAAAATAAAAAGTCATGCTGTCGAAATGTCGAAAATCATAAAATAAAGGTCATGTCAAAAACAAATAAAAAGTCATGTAGCGGCATGTCAAAAATCATTAAATACAAGTCATGTCAAAAACAAATAAAAAGTCATGCTGCAGCATGTCGAAAATCATAAAATACAAATCATGTCAAAAACAAATAAAAAGTCATGCTGCAGCATGTCGAAAATCATAAAATACAATTCATGTCAAAAACAAATAAAAAGTCATGTAGCGGCATGTCAAAAATCATTAAATACAAGTCATGTCAAAAACAAATAAAAAGTCATGCAGTCGAAATGTCGAAAATAATAAAATATAAGTCATGTCAAAAACAAATAAAAAGTTATGCCGCGGCATTTCGAAAATAAAAAAAAATAGTCATGTCAAAAACAAATAAAAAGTCATGCCGCGATGTCAAAAATCATAAAATACAAGTCATGTCGAAAACAAATAAAAAGTCATGCCGTCGAAATGTCGAAAATCATAACATACAAGTCATGTCAAAAACAAATAAAAAGTCATGCCGCGGCATGTCGAAAGTGATAACATACAAGTCATGTGAAAAACAAATAAAAAGTCATGCCACAGCATTTCAAAAATCAATAAAAAAAAATTCTTGCCGAAAATCATAAAAGTCATGTCAAAAACAAATAAAAAGTCATGCCACGGCATGTCGAAAATCATTAAAAGAAAGTCATGTCAAAAACAAATAAAAAGTCATGCTGCGGCATGTTGAAAATCAAAAATACAATTCGTGGAAAATAATAAAAAATTATGCCGCAGCATGTCGAAAATCATAAAAAAAAGTCATTTCAAAAACAAATAAAAAGTCATGCCGCGGCATGTCGAAAATCATTAAAAGAAAGTCATGTCAAAAACAAATAAAAAGACATGCTGCGGCGAAAATGTCGAAAGTGTCGAAAATAATAAAATACAAGTCATGTCAAAAACAAATAAAAAGTCATGTCACGGCATGTCAAAAATCATAAAATACAAGTCATGTGAAAAACAAATAAAAAGTCATGCTGTCGAAATGTAGAAAATAATAAAATACAAGTCATGTCAAAAACAAATAAAAAGTCATGCTGCAGCATGTCGAAAATCATAAAATACAAATCATGTCAAAAACAAATAAAAAGTCATGCTGCAGCATGTCGAAAATCATAAAATACAATTCATGTCAAAAACAAATAAAAAGTCATGTAGCGGCATGTCAAAAATCATTAAATACAAGTCATGTCAAAAACAAATAAGTCATGCAGTCGAAATGTCGAAAATAATAAAATATAAGTCATGTCAAAAACAAATAAAAAGTTATGCCGCGGCATGTCGAAAATGAAAAAAAATAGTCATGTCAAAAACAAATAAAAAGTTATGCCGCGGCATTTCGAAAATAAAAAAAAATAGTCATGTCAAAAACAAATAAAAAGTCATGCCGTGATGTCAAAAATCATAAAATACAAGTCATGTTGAAAACAAATAAAAAGTCATGCTGTCGAAATGTAGAAAATCATAACATACAAGTCATGTCAAAAACAAATAAAAAGTCATGCCGCGGCATGTCGAAAGTGATAACATACAAGTCATGTGAAAAACAAATAAAAAGTCATGCCACAGCATTTCAAAAATAAATAAAAAAAAATTCTTGCCGAAAATCATAAAAGTCATGTCAAAGACAAATAAAAAGTCATGCCACGGCATGTCGAAAATCATTAAAAGAAAGTCATGTCAAAAACAAATAAAAAGTCATGCTGCGGCATGTTGAAAATCAAAAATACAAGTCGTGGAAAATAATAAAAAATTATGCCGCGGCATGTCGAAAATCATAAAAAAAAGTCATTTCAAAAACAAATAAAAAGTCATGCCGCGGCATGTCGAAAATCATAAAAAAAAGTCTTGTCGAAAATCATAAAAGTCATGCCACGGCACGTCAAAAATCTTTAAAAGAAAGTTGTGTCTTTAAAATAATAAAAGTCATGTCAAAAACAAATAAAAAGTCATGCTGCGGCGAAAATGTCGAAAGTGTCGAAAATAATAAAATACAAGTCATGTCAAAAACAAATAAAAAGTCATGTCACGGCATGTCAAAAATCATAAAATACAAGTCATGTGAAAAACAAATAAAAAGTCATGCCGCGGCATGTCGTAAATCATTAAATAAAAGTCATGTAAAAAAAAATAAAAAGTCATGCCGCTGCAAGTCGAACATAAAAAAAACAATAGTCATGTCAAAAACAAATAAAAGTCATGTAGCGGAATGTCAAAAATCATTAAATACAAGTCATATCAAAAACAAATAAAAAGTCAAGCCGTCGAAATGTCGAAAATCATGAAATACAAGTCATGTCAAAAACAAATAAAAGACATGCCGCGGCAAGTCGAACATAAAAAAAACAATAGTCATGTCAAAAACAAATAAAAGTCATTCCGCGTCAAAAAATACAAGTCATGTCAAAAACAAATAAAAAGTCATGTAGCGGCATGTCAAAAATCATTAAATACAAGTCATATCAAAAACAAATAAAAAGTCAAGCCGTCGAAATGTCGAAAATCATGAAATACAAGTCATGTCAAAAACAAATAAAAAGTCAGGCCGCGGCATGTCGAAAATCATAAAATACAAGTCATGTCAAAAACAAATAAAAGTCATGCCGCGGCAAGTCGAACATAAAAAAAACAATAGTCATGTCAAAAACAAATAAAAAGTCATGCTGCAGCATGTCGAAAATCATAAAATACAAGTCATGTCAAAAACAAATAAAAAGTCATGCCGCGGCAAGTCGAACATAAAAAAAACAATAGTCATGTCAAAAACAAATAAAAAGTCATGCTGCAGCATGTCGAAAATCATAAAATACAAGTCACGTCAAAAAAAAAAAAAAAGTCATGCCGTCGAAATGTCGAAAATCATAAAATAAAGGTCATGTCAAAAACAAATAAAAAGTCATGTAGCGGCATGTCAAAAATCATTAAATACAAGTCATGTCAAAAACAAATAAAAAGTCATGCCGTCGAAATGTAGAAAATAATAAAATACAAGTCATGTCAAAAACAAATAAAAAGTCATGCTGCAGCATGTCGAAAATCATAAAATACAAATCATGTCAAAAACAAATAAAAAGTCATGCTGCAGCATGTCGAAAATCATAAAATACAATTCATGTCAAAAACAAATAAAAAGTCATGCTGCGGCATGTTGAAAATCAAAAATACAAGTCGTGGAAAATAATAAAAAATTATGCCGCGGCATGTCGAAAATCATAAAAAAAAGTCATTTCAAAAACAAATAAAAAGTCATGCTGCGGCATGTTGAAAATCAAAAATACAAGTCGTGGAAAATAATAAAAAATTCATGATAAAAACAAATAAAAAGTCATGCCGCGGCATGTCGAAAATCATAAAAAAAAGTCTTGTCGAAAATCATAAAAGTCATGCCACGGCACGTCAAAAATCTTTAAAAGAAAGTTGTGTCTTTAAAATAATAAAAGTCATGTCAAAAACAAATAAAAAGTCATGATGCGGCGAAAATGTCGAAAGTGTCGAAAATAATAAAATACAAGTCATGTCAAAAACAAATAAAAAGTCATGTCACGGCATGTCAAAAATCATAAAATACAAGTCATGTGAAAAACAAATAAAAAGTCATGCCGCGGCATGTCGTAAATCATTAAATAAAAGTCATGTAAAAAAAAATAAAAAGTCATGCCGCGGCAAGTCGAACATAAAAAAAACAATAGTCATGTCAAAAACAAATAAAAGTCATGTAGCGGCATGTCAAAAATCATTAAATACAAGTCATATCAAAAACAAATAAAAAGTCAAGCCGTCGAAATGTCGAAAATCATGAAATACAAGCCATGTCAAAAACAAATAAAAAGTCAGGCCGCGGCATGTCGAAAATCATAAAATACAAGTCATGTCAAAAACAAATAAAAGTCATGCCGCGGCAAGTCGAACATAAAAAAAACAATAGTCATGTCAAAAACAAATAAAAAGTCATGCTGCAGCATGTCGAAAATCATAAAATACAAGTCATGTCAAAAACAAATAAAAAGTCATGCCGCGGCAAGTCGAACATAAAAAAAACAATAGTCATGTCAAAAACAAATAAAAAGTCATGCTGCAGCATGTCGAAAATCATAAAATACAAGTCACGTCAAAAAAAAAAAAAAAGTCATGCCGTCGAAATGTCGAAAATCATAAAATAAAGGTCATGTCAAAAACAAATAAAAAGTCATGTAGCGGCATGTCAAAAATCATTAAATATAAGTCATGTCAAAAACAAATAAAAAGTCATGCCGTCGAAATGTAGAAAATAATAAAATACAAGTCATGTCAAAAACAAATAAAAAGTCATGCTGCAGCATGTCGAAAATCATAAAATACAAATCATGTCAAAAACAAATTTAAAAGTCATGCGCGGCAAGTCGAACATAAAAAAAACTAGTCATGTCAAAAACAAATAAAAGACATGCCGCTGCATGTCAAAAATCATAAAATACAAGTCACGTCAAAAACAAATAAAAAGTCATTCCGTCGAAATGTCGAAAATCATAAAATAAAAGTCACGTCAAAAAAAAATAAAGTCATGCCGTCGAAATGTCGAAAATCATAAAATAAAGGTCATGTCAAAAACAAATAAAAAGTCATGTAGCGGCATGTCAAAAATCATTAAATACAAGTCATGTCAAAAACAAATAAAAAGTCATGCTGCAGCATGTCGAAAATCATAAAATACAAATCATGTCAAAAACAAATAAAAAGTCATGCTGCAGCATGTCGAAAATCATAAAATACCATTCATGTCAAAAACAAATAAAAAGTCATGTAGCGGCATGTCAAAAATCATAAAATACAAGTCATGTGAAAAACAAATAAAAAGTCATGCCGCGGCATGTCGTAAATCATTAAATAAAAGTCATGTAAAAAAAAATAAAAAGTCATGCCGCGGCAAGTCGAACATAAAAAAAACAATAGTCATGTCAAAAACAAATAAAAGTCATGTAGCGGCATGTCAAAAATCATTAAATACAAGTCATATCAAAAACAAATAAAAAGTCAAGCCGTCGAAATGTCGAAAATCATGAAATACAAGTCATGTCAAAAACAAATAAAAGACATGCCGCGGCAAGTCGAACATAAAAAAAACAATAGTCATGTCAAAAACAAATAAAAGTCATTCCGCGTCAAAAAATACAAGTCATGTCAAAAACAAATAAAAAGTCATGTAGCGGCATGTCAAAAATCATTAAATACAAGTCATATCAAAAACAAATAAAAAGTCAAGCTGTCGAAATGTCGAAAATCATGAAATACAAGTCATGTCAAAAACAAATAAAAAGTCAGGCCGCGGCATGTCGAAAATCATAAAATACAAGTCATGTCAAAAACAAATAAAAGTCATGCCGCGGCAAGTCGAACATAAAAAAAACAATAGTCATGTCAAAAACAAATAAAAAGTCATGCTGCAGCATGTCGAAAATCATAAAATACAAGTCATGTCAAAAACAAATAAAAAGTCATGCCGCGGCAAGTCGAACATAAAAAAAACAATAGTCATGTCAAAAACAAATAAAAAGTCATGCTGCAGCATGTCGAAAATCATAAAATACAAGTCACGTCAAAAAAAAAAAAAAAGTCATGCCGTCGAAATGTCGAAAATCATAAAATAAAGGTCATGTCAAAAACAAATAAAAAGTCATGTAGCGGCATGTCAAAAATCATTAAATACAAGTCATGTCAAAAACAAATAAAAAGTCATGCCGTCGAAATGTAGAAAATAATAAAATACAAGTCATGTCAAAAACAAATAAAAAGTCATGCTGCAGCATGTCGAAAATCATAAAATACAAATCATGTCAAAAACAAATAAAAAGTCATGCTGCAGCATGTCGAAAATCATAAAATACAATTCATGTCAAAAACAAATAAAAAGTCATGCTGCGGCATGTTGAAAATCAAAAATACAAGTCGTGGAAAATAATAAAAAATTATGCCGCGGCATGTCGAAAATCATAAAAAAAAGTCATTTCAAAAACAAATAAAAAGTCATGCTGCGGCATGTTGAAAATCAAAAATACAAGTCGTGGAAAATAATAAAAAATTCATGATAAAAACAAATAAAAAGTCATGCCGCGGCATGTCGAAAATCATAAAAAAAAGTCTTGTCGAAAATCATAAAAGTCATGCCACGGCACGTCAAAAATCTTTAAAAGAAAGTTGTGTCTTTAAAATAATAAAAGTCATGTCAAAAACAAATAAAAAGTCATGCTGCGGCGAAAATGTCGAAAGTGTCGAAAATAATAAAATACAAGTCATGTCAAAAACAAATAAAAAGTCATGTCACGGCATGTCAAAAATCATAAAATACAAGTCATGTGAAAAACAAATAAAAAGTCATGCCGCGGCATGTCGTAAATCATTAAATAAAAGTCATGTAAAAAAAAATAAAAAGTCATGCCGCGGCAAGTCGAACATAAAAAAAACAATAGTCATGTCAAAAACAAATAAAAGTCATGTAGCGGCATGTCAAAAATCATTAAATACAAGTCATATCAAAAACAAATAAAAAGTCAAGCCGTCGAAATGTCGAAAATCATGAAATACAAGCCATGTCAAAAACAAATAAAAAGTCAGGCCGCGGCATGTCGAAAATCATAAAATACAAGTCATGTCAAAAACAAATAAAAGTCATGCCGCGGCAAGTCGAACATAAAAAAAACAATAGTCATGTCAAAAACAAATAAAAAGTCATGCTGCAGCATGTCGAAAATCATAAAATACAAGTCATGTCAAAAACAAATAAAAAGTCATGCCGCGGCAAGTCGAACATAAAAAAAACAATAGTCATGTCAAAAACAAATAAAAAGTCATGCTGCAGCATGTCGAAAATCATAAAATACAAGTCACGTCAAAAAAAAAAAAAAAGTCATGCCGTCGAAATGTCGAAAATCATAAAATAAAGGTCATGTCAAAAACAAATAAAAAGTCATGTAGCGGCATGTCAAAAATCATTAAATACAAGTCATGTCAAAAACAAATAAAAAGTCATGCCGTCGAAATGTAGAAAATAATAAAATACAAGTCATGTCAAAAACAAATAAAAAGTCATGCTGCAGCATGTCGAAAATCATAAAATACAAATCATGTCAAAAACAAATTTAAAAGTCATGCGCGGCAAGTCGAACATAAAAAAATACAAGTCATGTCAAAAACAAATAAAAGACATGCCGCTGCATGTCAAAAATCATAAAATACAAGTCATGTCAAAAACAAATAAAAAGTCATGCTGCAGCATGTAGAAAATAATAAAATACAAGTCATGTCAAAAACAAATAAAAAGTCATGCTGCAGCATGTCGAAAATAATAAAATACAAGTCATGTCAAAAACAAATAAAAGACATGCCGCTGCATGTCAAAAATCATAAAATACAAGTCACGTCAAAAACAAATAAAAAGTCATTCCGTCGAAATGTCGAAAATCATAAAATAAAAGTCACGTCAAAAAAAAATAAAGTCATGCCGTCGAAATGTCGAAAATCATAAAATAAAGGTCATGTCAAAAACAAATAAAAAGTCATGTAGCGGCATGTCAAAAATCATTAAATACAAGTCATGTCAAAAACAAATAAAAAGTCATGCTGCAGCATGTCGAAAATCATAAAATACAAATCATGTCAAAAACAAATAAAAAGTCATGCTGCAGCATGTCGAAAATCATAAAATACCATTCATGTCAAAAACAAATAAAAAGTCATGTAGCGGCATGTCAAAAATCATTAAATACAAGTCATGTCAAAAACAAATAAAAAGTCATGTCACGGCATGTCAAAAATCATAAAATACAAGTCATGTGAAAAACAAATAAAAAGTCATGCCGCGGCATGTCGTAAATCATTAAATAAAAGTCATGTCAAAAAAAATAAAAAGTCATGCCGCGGCAAGTCGAACATAAAAAAAACAATAGTCATGTCAAAAACAAATAAAAGTCATGTAGCGGCATGTCAAAAATCATTTAATACAAGTCATATCAAAAACAAATAAAAAGTCAAGCCGTCGAAATGTCGAAAATCATGAAATACAAGTCATGTCAAAAACAAATAAAAGACATGCCGCGGCAAGTCGAACATAAAAAAAACAATAGTCATGTCAAAAACAAATAAAAGTCATTCCGCGTCAAAAAATACAAGTCATGTCAAAAACAAATAAAAAGTCATGTAGCGGCATGTCAAAAATCATTAAATACAAGTCATATCAAAAACAAATAAAAAGTCAAGCTGTCGAAATGTCGAAAATCATGAAATACAAGTCATGTCAAAAACAAATAAAAAGTCAGGCCGCGGCATGTCGAAAATCATAAAATACAAGTCATGTCAAAAACAAATAAAAGTCATGCCGCGGCAAGTCGAACATAAAAAAAACAATAGTCATGTCAAAAACAAATAAAAAGTCGAAAATCATAAAATACAAGTCATGTCAAAAACAAATAAAAAGTCATGCCGCGGCAAGTCGAACATAAAAAAAACAATAGTCATGTCAAAAACAAATAAAAAGTCATGCTGCAGCATGTCGAAAATCATAAAATACAAATCATGTCAAAAACAAATAAAAAGTCATGCGCGGCAAGTCGAACATAAAAAAAACAATAGTCATGTCAAAAACAAATAAAAGACATGCCGCTGCATGTCAAAAATCATAAAATACAAGTCACGTCAAAAACAAATAAAAAGTCATTCCGTCGAAATGTCGAAAATCATAAAATACAAGTCACGTCAAAAAAAAAATAAAAAGTCATGCTGTCGAAATGTCGAAAATCATAAAATAAAGGTCATGTCAAAAACAAATAAAAAGTCATGTAGCGGCATGTCAAAAATCATTAAATACAAGTCATGTCAAAAACAAATAAAAAGTCATGCCGTCGAAATGTAGAAAATAATAAAATACAAGTCATGTCAAAAACAAATAAAAAGTCATGCTGCAGCATGTCGAAAATCATAAAATACAAATCATGTCAAAAACAAATAAAAAGTCATGCTGCAGCATGTCGAAAATCATAAAATACAATTCATGTCAAAAACAAATAAAAAGTCATGTAGCGGCATGTCAAAAATCATTAAATACAAGTCATGTCAAAAACAAATAAAAAGTCATGCAGTCGAAATGTCGAAAATAATAAAATATAAGTCATGTCAAAAACAAATAAAAAGTTATGCCGCGGCATGTCGAAAATGAAAAAAAATAGTCATGTCAAAAACAAATAAAAAGTTATGCCGCGGCATGTCGAAAATGAAAAAAAATAGTCATGTCAAAAACAAATAAAAAGTTATGCCGCGGCATTTCGAAAATAAAAAAAAATAGTCATGTCAAAAACAAATAAAAAGTCATGCCGCGATGTCAAAAATCATAAAATACAAGTCATGTCGAAAACAAATAAAAAGTCATGCCGTCGAAATGTCGAAAATCATAACATACAAGTCATGTGAAAAACAAATAAAAAGTCATGCCACAGCATTTCAAAAATCAATAAAAAAAAATTCTTGCCGAAAATCATAAAAGTCATGTCAAAAACAAATAAAAAGTCATGCCACGGCATGTCGAAAATCATTAAAAGATAGTCATGTCAAAAACAAATAAAAAGTCATGCTGCGGCATGTTGAAAATCAAAAATACAAGTCGTGGAAAATAATAAAAAATTATGCCGCGGCATGTCGAAAATCATAAAAAAAAGTCATTTCAAAAACAAATAAAAAGTCATGCTGCGGCATGTTGAAAATCAAAAATACAAGTCGTGGAAAATAATAAAAAATTCATGATAAAAACAAATAAAAAGTCATGCCGCGGCATGTCGAAAATCATAAAAAAAAGTCTTGTCGAAAATCATAAAAGTCATGCCACGGCACGTCAAAAATCTTTAAAAGAAAGTTGTGTCTTTAAAATAATAAAAGTCATGTCAAAAACAAAAAAAAAGTCATGCCACGGCATGTCGAAAATCATTAAAAGAAAGTCATGTCAAAAACAAATAAAAAGACATGCTGCGGCGAAAATGTCGAAAGTGTCGAAAATAATAAAATACAAGTCATGTCAAAAACAAATAAAAAGTCATGTCACGGCATGTCAAAAATCATAAAATACAAGTCATGTGAAAAACAAATAAAAAGTCATGTAGCGGCATGTCAAAAATCATTAAATACAAGTCAAAAACAAATAAAAAGTCAAGCCGTCGAAATGTCGAAAATCATGAAATACAAGTCATGTCAAAAACAAATAAAAGACATGCCGCGGCTTGTCAAAAATCATAAAATACAAGTCATGTCAAAAACAAATAAAAAGTCATGCCGTCGAAATGTAGAAAATAATAAAATACAAGTCATGTCAAAAACAAATAAAAAGTCATGCTGCAGCATGTCGAAAATCATAAAATACAAATCATGTCAAAAACAAATAAAAAGTCATGCGCGGCAAGTCGAACATAAAAAAAACAATAGTCATGTCAAAAACAAATAAAAGACATGCCGCTGCATGTCAAAAATCATAAAATACAAGTCACATCAAAAACAAATAAAAAGTCATTCCGTCGAAATGTCGAAAATCATAAAATACAAGTCACGTCAAAAAAAAATAAAAAGTCATGCCGTCGAAATGTCGAAAATCATAAAATAAAGGTCATGTCAAAAACAAATAAAAAGTCATGTAGCGGCATGTCAAAAATCATTAAATACAAGTCATGTCAAAAACAAATAAAAAGTCATGCCGTCGAAATGTAGAAAATAATAAAATACAAGTCATGTCAAAAACAAATAAAAAGTCATGCTGCAGCATGTCGAAAATCATAAAATACAAATCATGTCAAAAAAAAATAAAAAGTCATGCTGCAGCATGTCGAAAATCATAAAATACAATTCATGTCAAAAAAAAATAATAAGTCATGTAGCGGCATGTCAAAAATCATTAAATACAAGTCATGTCAAAAACAAATAAAAAGTCATGTAGCGGCATGTCAAAAATCATTAAATACAAGTCATGTCAAAAACAAATAAAAAGTCATGCAGTCGAAATGTCGAAAATAATAAAATATAAGTCATGTCAAAAACAAATAAAAAGTTATGCCGCGGCATTTCGAAAATAAAAAAAAATAGTCATGTCAAAAACAAATAAAAAGTCATGCCGCGATGTCAAAAATCATAAAATACAAGTCATGTCGAAAACAAATAAAAAGTCATGCCGTCGAAATGTCGAAAATCATAACATACAAGTCATGTCAAAAACAAATAAAAAGTCATGCCGCGGCATGTCGAAAGTGATAACATACAAGTCATGTGAAAAACAAATAAAAAGTCATGTCACGGCATGTCGAAAATCATTAAAAGAAAGTCATGTCAAAAACAAATAAAAAGACATGCTGCGGCGAAAATGTCGAAAGTGTCGAAAATAATAAAATACAAGTCATGTCAAAAACAAATAAAAAGTCATGTCACGGCATGTCAAAAATCATAAAATACAAGTCATGTGAAAAACAAATAAAAAGTCATGCCGCGGCATGTCGTAAATCATTAAATAAAAGTCATGTCAAAAAAAATAAAAAGTCATGCCGCGGCAAGTCGAACATAAAAAAAACAATAGTCATGTCAAAAACAAATAAAAGTCATGTAGCGGCATGTCAAAAATCATTAAATACAAGTCATATCAAAAACAAATAAAAAGTCAAGCCGTCGAAATGTCGAAAATCATGAAATACAAGTCATGTCAAAAGCAAATAAAAGACATGCCGCGGCAAGTCGAACATAAAAAAAACAATAGTCATGTCAAAAACAAATAAAAGTCATTCCGCGTCAAAAAATACAAGTCATATCAAAAACAAATAAAAAGTCATGTAGCGGCATGTCAAAAATCATTAAATACAAGTCATATAAAAAAAAAATAAAAAGTCAAGCCGTCGAAATGTCGAAAATCATGAAATACAAGTCATGTCAAAAACAAATAAAAAGTCAGGCCGCGGCATGTCGAAAATCATAAAATACAAGTCATGTCAAAAACAAATAAAAGTCAAGTCGAACATAAAAAAAACAATAGTCATGTCAAAAACAAATAAAAAGTCATGCTGCAGCATGTCGAAAATCATAAAATACAAGTCATGTCAAAAACAAATAAAAAGTCATGCCGCGGCAAGTCGAACATAAAAAAAACAATAGTCATGTCAAAAACAAATAAAAAGTCATGCTGCAGCATGTCGAAAATCATAAAATACAAGTCACGTCAAAAAAAAATAAAAAGTCATGCCGTCGAAATGTCGAAAATCATAAAATAAAGGTCATGTCAAAAACAAATAAAAAGTCATGTAGCGGCATGTCAAAAATCATTAAATACAAGTCATGTCAAAAACAAATAAAAAGTCATGCCGTCGAAATGTAGAAAATAATAAAATACAAGTCATGTCAAAAACAAATAAAAAGTCATGCTGCAGCATGTCGAAAATCATAAAATACAAATCATGTCAAAAACAAATAAAAAGTCATGCGCGGCAAGTCGAACATAAAAAAAACAATAGTCATGTCAAAAACAAATAAAAGACATGCCGCTGCATGTCAAAAATCATAAAATACAAGTCACGTCAAAAACAAATAAAAAGTCATTCCGTCGAAATGTCGAAAATCATAAAATACAAGTCACGTCAAAAAAAAAAAAAAAGTCATGCTGTCGAAATGTCGAAAATCATAAAATAAAGGTCATGTCAAAAACAAATAAAAAGTCATGTAGCGGCATGTCAAAAATCATTAAATACAAGTCATGTCAAAAACAAATAAAAAGTCATGCAGTCGAAATGTCGAAAATAATAAAATATAAGTCATGTCAAAAACAAATAAAAAGTTATGCCGCGGCATGTCGAAAATGAAAAAAAATAGTCATGTCAAAAACAAATAAAAAGTCATGCCGCGATGTCGAAAATCATAACATACAAGTCATGTCAAAAACAAATAAAAAGTCATGTGAAAAACAAATAAAAAGTCATGTCACGGCATGACGAAAATCATTAAAAGAAAGTCATGTCAAAAACAAATAAAAAGACATGCTGCGGCGAAAATGTCGAAAGTGTCGAAAATAATAAAATACAAGTCATGTCAAAAACAAATAAAAAGTCATGTCACGGCATGTCAAAAATCATAAAATACAAGTCATGTGAAAAACAAATAAAAAGTCATGCCGCGGCATGTCGTAAATCATTAAATAAAAGTCATGTCAAAAAAAATAAAAAGTCATGCCGCGGCAAGTCGAACATAAAAAAAACAATAGTCATGTCAAAAACAAATAAAAGTCATGTAGCGGCATGTCAAAAATCATTAAATACAAGTCATATCAAAAACAAATAAAAAGTCAAGCCGTCGAAATGTCGAAAATCATGAAATACAAGTCATGTCAAAAGCAAATAAAAGACATGCCGCGGCAAGTCGAACATAAAAAAAACAATAGTCATGTCAAAAACAAATAAAAGTCATTCCGCGTCAAAAAATACAAGTCATATCAAAAACAAATAAAAAGTCATGTAGCGGCATGTCAAAAATCATTAAATACAAGTCATATAAAAAAAAAATAAAAAGTCAAGCCGTCGAAATGTCGAAAATCATGAAATACAAGTCATGTCAAAAACAAATAAAAAGTCAGGCCGCGGCATGTCGAAAATCATAAAATACAAGTCATGTCAAAAACAAATAAAAGTCATGCCGCGGCAAGTCGAACATAAAAAAAACAATAGTCATGTCAAAAACAAATAAAAAGTCATGCTGCAGCATGTCGAAAATCATAAAATACAAGTCATGTCAAAAACAAATAAAAAGTCATGCGCGGCAAGTCGAACATAAAAAAAACAATAGTCATGTCAAAAACAAATAAAAGACATGCCGCTGCATGTCAAAAATCATAAAATACAAGTCACATCAAAAACAAATAAAAAGTCATTCCGTCGAAATGTCGAAAATCATAAAATACAAATCATGTCAAAAACAAATAAAAAGTCATGCGCGGCAAGTCGAACATAAAAAAAACAATAGTCATGTCAAAAACAAATAAAAGACATGCCGCTGCATGTCAAAAATCATAAAATACAAGTCACATCAAAAACAAATAAAAAGTCATTCCGTCGAAATGTCGAAAATCATAAAATACAAGTCACGTCAAAAAAAAATAAAAAGTCATGCCGTCGAAATGTCGAAAATCATAAAATAAAGGTCATGTCAAAAACAAATAAAAAGTCATGTAGCGGCATGTCAAAAATCATTAAATACAAGTCATGTCAAAAACAAATAAAAAGTCATGCCGTCGAAATGTAGAAAATAATAAAATACAAGTCATGTCAAAAACAAATAAAAAGTCATGCTGCAGCATGTCGAAAATCATAAAATACAAATCATGTCAAAAAAAAATAAAAAGTCATGCTGCAGCATGTCGAAAATCATAAAATACAATTCATGTCAAAAAAAAATAATAAGTCATGTAGCGGCATGTCAAAAATCATTAAATACAAGTCATGTCAAAAACAAATAAAAAGTCATGTAGCGGCATGTCAAAAATCATTAAATACAAGTCATGTCAAAAACAAATAAAAAGTCATGCAGTCGAAATGTCGAAAATAATAAAATATAAGTCATGTCAAAAACAAATAAAAAGTTATGCCGCGGCATTTCGAAAATAAAAAAAAATAGTCATGTCAAAAACAAATAAAAAGTCATGCCGCGATGTCAAAAATCATAAAATACAAGTCATGTCGAAAACAAATAAAAAGTCATGCCGTCGAAATGTCGAAAATCATAACATACAAGTCATGTCAAAAACAAATAAAAAGTCATGCCGCGGCATGTCGAAAGTGATAACATACAAGTCATGTGAAAAACAAATAAAAAGTCATGTCACGGCATGTCGAAAATCATTAAAAGAAAGTCATGTCAAAAACAAATAAAAAGACATGCTGCGGCGAAAATGTCGAAAGTGTCGAAAATAATAAAATACAAGTCATGTCAAAAACAAATAAAAAGTCATGTCACGGCATGTCAAAAATCATAAAATACAAGTCATGTGAAAAACAAATAAAAAGTCATGCCGCGGCATGTCGTAAATCATTAAATAAAAGTCATGTCAAAAAAAATAAAAAGTCATGCCGCGGCAAGTCGAACATAAAAAAAACAATAGTCATGTCAAAAACAAATAAAAGTCATGTAGCGGCATGTCAAAAATCATTAAATACAAGTCATATCAAAAACAAATAAAAAGTCAAGCCGTCGAAATGTCGAAAATCATGAAATACAAGTCATGTCAAAAGCAAATAAAAGACATGCCGCGGCAAGTCGAACATAAAAAAAACAATAGTCATGTCAAAAACAAATAAAAGTCATTCCGCGTCAAAAAATACAAGTCATATCAAAAACAAATAAAAAGTCATGTAGCGGCATGTCAAAAATCATTAAATACAAGTCATATAAAAAAAAAATAAAAAGTCAAGCCGTCGAAATGTCGAAAATCATGAAATACAAGTCATGTCAAAAACAAATAAAAAGTCAGGCCGCGGCATGTCGAAAATCATAAAATACAAGTCATGTCAAAAACAAATAAAAGTCAAGTCGAACATAAAAAAAACAATAGTCATGTCAAAAACAAATAAAAAGTCATGCTGCAGCATGTCGAAAATCATAAAATACAAGTCATGTCAAAAACAAATAAAAAGTCATGCCGCGGCAAGTCGAACATAAAAAAAACAATAGTCATGTCAAAAACAAATAAAAAGTCATGCTGCAGCATGTCGAAAATCATAAAATACAAGTCACGTCAAAAAAAAATAAAAAGTCATGCCGTCGAAATGTCGAAAATCATAAAATAAAGGTCATGTCAAAAACAAATAAAAAGTCATGTAGCGGCATGTCAAAAATCATTAAATACAAGTCATGTCAAAAACAAATAAAAAGTCATGCCGTCGAAATGTAGAAAATAATAAAATACAAGTCATGTCAAAAACAAATAAAAAGTCATGCTGCAGCATGTCGAAAATCATAAAATACAAATCATGTCAAAAACAAATAAAAAGTCATGCGCGGCAAGTCGAACATAAAAAAAACAATAGTCATGTCAAAAACAAATAAAAGACATGCCGCTGCATGTCAAAAATCATAAAATACAAGTCACGTCAAAAACAAATAAAAAGTCATTCCGTCGAAATGTCGAAAATCATAAAATACAAGTCACGTCAAAAAAAAAAAAAAAGTCATGCTGTCGAAATGTCGAAAATCATAAAATAAAGGTCATGTCAAAAACAAATAAAAAGTCATGTAGCGGCATGTCAAAAATCATTAAATACAAGTCATGTCAAAAACAAATAAAAAGTCATGCAGTCGAAATGTCGAAAATAATAAAATATAAGTCATGTCAAAAACAAATAAAAAGTTATGCCGCGGCATGTCGAAAATGAAAAAAAATAGTCATGTCAAAAACAAATAAAAAGTCATGCCGCGATGTCGAAAATCATAACATACAAGTCATGTCAAAAACAAATAAAAAGTCATGTGAAAAACAAATAAAAAGTCATGTCACGGCATGACGAAAATCATTAAAAGAAAGTCATGTCAAAAACAAATAAAAAGACATGCTGCGGCGAAAATGTCGAAAGTGTCGAAAATAATAAAATACAAGTCATGTCAAAAACAAATAAAAAGTCATGTCACGGCATGTCAAAAATCATAAAATACAAGTCATGTGAAAAACAAATAAAAAGTCATGCCGCGGCATGTCGTAAATCATTAAATAAAAGTCATGTCAAAAAAAATAAAAAGTCATGCCGCGGCAAGTCGAACATAAAAAAAACAATAGTCATGTCAAAAACAAATAAAAGTCTTGTAGCGGCATGTCAAAAATCATTAAATACAAGTCATATCAAAAACAAATAAAAAGTCAAGCCGTCGAAATGTCGAAAATCATGAAATACAAGTCATGTCAAAAGCAAATAAAAGACATGCCGCGGCAAGTCGAACATAAAAAAAACAATAGTCATGTCAAAAACAAATAAAAAGTCATGCTGCAGCATGTCGAAAATCATAAAATACAAATCATGTCAAAAACAAATAAAAAGTCATGCGCGGCAAGTCGAACATAAAAAAAACAATAGTCATGTCAAAAACAAATAAAAAGTCATGCTGCAGCATGTCAAAAATCATAAAATACAAGTCACGTCAAAAACAAATAAAAAGTCATTCCGTCGAAATGTCGAAAAACATAAAATACAAGTCACGTCAAAAAAAAAAAAAAAGTCATGCTGTCGAAATGTCGAAAATCATAAAATAAAGGTCATGTCAAAAACAAATAAAAAGTCATGTAGCGGCATGTCAAAAATCATTAAATACAAGTCATGTCAAAAACAAATAAAAAGTCATGCAGTCGAAATGTCGAAAATAATAAAATATAAGTCATGTCAAAAACAAATAAAAAGTTATGCCGCGGCATGTCGAAAATGAAAAAAAATAGTCATGTCAAAAACAAATAAAAAGTTATGCCGCGGCATTTCGAAAATAAAAAAAAATAGTCATGTCAAAAACAAATAAAAAGTCATGCCGCGATGTCAAAAATCATAAAATACAAGTCATGTCGAAAACAAATAAAAAGTCATGCCGTCGAAATGTCGAAAATCATAACATACAAGTCATGTGAAAAACAAATAAAAAGTCATGTCACGGCATGACGAAAATCATTAAAAGAAAGTCATGTCAAAAACAAATAAAAAGACATGCTGCGGCGAAAATGTCGAAAGTGTCGAAAATAATAAAATAGAAGTCATGTCAAAAACAAATAAAAAGTCATGTCACGGCATGTCAAAAATCATAAAATACAAGTCATGTGAAAAACAAATAAAAAGTCATGCCGCGGCATGTCGTAAATCATTAAATAAAAGTCATGTCAAAAAAAATAAAAAGTCATGCCGCGGCAAGTCGAACATAAAAAAAACAATAGTCATGTCAAAAACAAATAAAAGTCATGTAGCGGCATGTCAAAAATCATTAAATACAAGTCATATCAAAAACAAATAAAAAGTCAAGCCGTCGAAATGTCGAAAATCATGAAATACAAGTCATGTCAAAAGCAAATAAAAGACATGCCGCGGCAAGTCGAACATAAAAAAAACAATAGTCATGTCAAAAACAAATAAAAGTCATTCCGCGTCAAAAAATACAAGTCATATCAAAAACAAATAAAAAGTCATGTAGCGGCATGTCAAAAATCATTAAATACAAGTCATATAAAAAAAAAATAAAAAGTCAAGCCGTCGAAATGTCGAAAATCATGAAATACAAGTCATGTCAAAAACAAATAAAAAGTCAGGCCGCGGCATGTCGAAAATCATAAAATACAAGTCATGTCAAAAACAAATAAAAGTCATGCCGCGGCAAGTCGAACATAAAAAAAACAATAGTCATGTCAAAAACAAATAAAAAGTCATGCTGCAGCATGTCGAAAATCATAAAATACAAGTCATGTCAAAAACAAATAAAAAGTCATGCCGCGGCAAGTCGAACATAAAAAAAACAATAGTCATGTCAAAAACAAATAAAAAGTCATGCTGCAGCATGTCAAAAATCATAAAATACAAGTCACGTCAAAAACAAATAAAAAGTCATTCCGTCGAAATGTCGAAAATCATAAAATACAAGTCACGTCAAAAAAAAAAAAAAAGTCATGCTGTCGAAATGTCGAAAATCATAAAATAAAGGTCATGTCAAAAACAAATAAAAAGTCATGTAGCGGCATGTCAAAAATCATTAAATACAAGTCATGTCAAAAACAAATAAAAAGTCATGCCGTCGAAATGTAGAAAATAATAAAATACAAGTCATGTCAAAAACAAATAAAAAGTCATGCTGCAGCATGTCGAAAATCATAAAATACAATTCATGTCAAAAACAAATAAAAAGTCATGTAGCAGCATGTCAAAAATCATTAAATACAAGTCATGTCAAAAACAAATAAAAAGTCATGCAGTCGAAATGTCGAAAATAATAAAATATAAGTCATGTCAAAAACAAATAAAAAGTTATGCCGCGGCATGTCGAAAATGAAAAAAAATAGTCATGTCAAAAACAAATAAAAAGTTATGCCGCGGCATTTCGAAAATAAAAAAAAATAGTCATGTCAAAAACAAATAAAAAGTCATGCCGCGATGTCAAAAATCATAAAATACAAGTCATGTTGAAAACAAATAAAAAGTCATGCTGTCGAAATGTCGAAAATCATAACATACAAGTCATGTCAAAAACAAATAAAAAGTCATGCCGCGGCATGTCGAAAGTGATAACATACAAGTCATGTGAAAAACAAATAAAAAGTCATGCCACAGCATTTCAAAAATAAATAAAAAAAAATTCTTGCCGAAAATCATAAAAGTCATGTCAAAAACAAATAAAAAGTCATGCCACGGCATGTCGAAAATCATTAAAAGAAAGTCATGTCAAAAACAAATAAAAAGTCATGCTGCGGCATGTTGAAAATCAAAAATACAAGTCGTGGAAAATAATAAAAAATTCATAATAAAAACAAATAAAAAGTCATGCCGCGGCATGTCGAAAATCATAAAAAAAAGTCTTGTCGAAAATCATAAAAGTCATGCCACGGCACGTCAAAAATCTTTAAAAGAAAGTTGTGTCTTTAAAATAATAAAAGTCATGTCAAAAACAAAAAAAAAGTCATGCCACGGCATGTCGAAAATCATTAAAAGAAAGTCATGTCAAAAACAAATAAAAAGACATGCTGCGGCGAAAGTGTCGAAAATAATAAAATACAAGTCATGTCAAAAACAAATAAAAAGTCATGTCACGGCATGTCAAAAATCATAAAATACAAGTCATGTGAAAAACAAATAAAAAGTCATGCCGCGGCATGTCGTAAATCATTAAATAAAAGTCATGTCAAAAAAAATAAAAAGTCATGCCGCGGCAAGTCGAACATAAAAAAAACAATAGTCATGTCAAAAACAAATAAAAGTCATGTAGCGGCATGTCAAAAATCATTAAATACAAGTCATATCAAAAACAAATAAAAAGTCAAGTCGTCGAAATGTCGAAAATCATGAAATACAACTCATGTGAAAAACAAATAAAAGACATGCCGCGGCAAGTCGAACATAAAAAAAACAATAGTCATGTCAAAAACAAATAAAAGTCATTCCGCGTCAAAAAATACAAGTCATATCAAAAACAAATAAAAAGTCAAGCCGTCGAAATGTCGAAAATCATGAAATACAAGTCATGTCAAAAACAAATAAAAAGTCAGGCCGCGGCATGTCGAAAATCATAAAATACAAGTCATGTCAAAAACAAATAAAAGTCATGCCGCGGCAAGTCGAACATAAAAAAAACAATAGTCATGTCAAAAACAAATAAAAAGTCATGCTGCAGCATGTCGAAAATCATAAAATACAAGTCATGTCAAAAACAAATAAAAAGTCATGCCGCGGCAAGTCGAACATAAAAAAAACAATAGTCATGTCAAAAACAAATAAAAAGTCATGCTGCAGCATGTCGAAAATCATAAAATACAAGTCACGTCAAAAAAAAATAAAAAGTCATGCCGTCGAAATGTCGAAAATCATAAAATAAAGGTCATGTCAAAAACAAATAAAAAGTCATGTAGCGGCATGTCAAAAATCATTAAATACAAGTCATGTCAAAAACAAATAAAAAGTCATGCCGTCGAAATGTCGAATATAATAAAATACAAGTCATGTCAAAAACAAATAAAAAGTCATGCTGCAGCATGTCGAAAATCATAAAATACAAATCATGTCAAAAACAAATAAAAAGTCATGCGCGGCAAGTCGAACATAAAAAAAACAATAGTCATGTCAAAAACAAATAAAAGACATGCCGCTGCATGTCAAAAATCATAAAATACAAGTCACGTCAAAAACAAATAAAAAGTCATTCCGTCGAAATGTCGAAAATCATAAAATACAAGTCACGTCAAAAAAAAATAAAAAGTCATGCTGTCGAAATGTCGAAAATCATAAAATAAAGGTCATGTCAAAAACAAATAAAAAGTCATGTAGCGGCATGTCAAAAATCATTAAATACAAGTCATGTCAAAAACAAATAAAAAGTCATGCCGTCGAAATGTAGAAAATAATAAAATACAAGTCATGTAAAAAACAAATAAAAAGTCATGCTGCAGAATGACGAAAATCATAAAATACAAATCATGTCAAAAACAAATAAAAAGTCATGCTGCAGCATGTCGAAAATCATAAAATACAATTCATGTCAAAAACAAATAAAAAGTCATGTAGCGGCATGTCAAAAATCATTAAATACAAGTCATGTCAAAAACAAATAAAAAGTCATGCCGTCGAAATGTAGAAAATAATAAAATACAAGTCATGTCAAAAACAAATAAAAAGTCATGCTGCAGCATGTCGAAAATCATAAAATACAAATCATGTCAAAAACAAATAAAAAGTCATGCGCGGCAAGTCGAACATAAAAAAAACAATAGTCATGTCAAAAACAAATAAAAGACATGCCGCTGCATGTCAAAAATCATAAAATACAAGTCACGTCAAAAACAAATAAAAAGTCATTCCGTCGAAATGTCGAAAATCATAAAATACAAGTCACGTCAAAAAAAAATAAAAAGTCATGCTGTCGAAATGTCGAAAATCATAAAATAAAGGTCATGTCAAAAACAAATAAAAAGTCATGTAGCGGCATGTCAAAAATCATTAAATACAAGTCATGTCAAAAACAAATAAAAAGTCATGCCGTCGAAATGTAGAAAATAATAAAATACAAGTCATGTCAAAAACAAATAAAAAGTCATGCTGCAGCATGTCGAAAATCATAAAATACAATTCATGTCAAAAACAAATAAAAAGTCATGTAGCGGCATGTCAAAAATCATTAAATACAAGTCATGTCAAAAACAAATAAAAAGTCATGCAGTCGAAATGTCGAAAATAATAAAATATAAGTCATGTCAAAAACAAATAAAAAGTTATGCCGCGGAATGTCGAAAATGAAAAAAAATAGTCATGTCAAAAACAAATAAAAAGTTATGCCGCGGCATTTCGAAAATAAAAAAAAATAGTCATGTCAAAAACAAATAAAAAGTCATGCCGCGATGTCAAAAATCATAAAATACAAGTCATGTCGAAAACAAATAAAAAGTCATGCCGTCGAAATGTCGAAAATCATAACATACAAGTCATGTCAAAAACAAATAAAAAGTCATGCCGCGGCATGTCGAAAGTGATAACATACAAGTCATGTGAAAAACAAATAAAAAGTCATGTCACGGCATGTCGAAAATCATTAAAAGAAAGTCATGTCAAAAACAAATAAAAAGACATGCTGCGGCGAAAATGTCGAAAGTGTCGAAAATAATAAAATACAAGTCATGTCAAAAACAAATAAAAAGTCATGTCACGGCATGTCAAAAATCATAAAATACAAGTCATGTGAAAAACAAATAAAAAGTCATGCCGCGGCATGTCGTAAATCATTAAATAAAAGTCATGTCAAAAAAAATAAAAAGTCATGCCGCGGCAAGTCGAACATAAAAAAAACAATAGTCATGTCAAAAACAAATAAAAGTTATGTAGCGGCATGTCAAAAATCATTAAATACAAGTCATATCAAAAACAAATAAAAAGTCAAGCCGTCGAAATGTCGAAAATCATGAAATACAAGTCATGTCAAAAGCAAATAAAAGACATGCCGCGGCAAGTCGAACATAAAAAAAACAATAGTCATGTCAAAAACAAATAAAAGTCATTCCGCGTCAAAAAATACAAGTCATATCAAAAACAAATAAAAAGTCATGTAGCGGCATGTCAAAAATCATTAAATACAAGTCATATAAAAAAAAAATAAAAAGTCAAGCCGTCGAAATGTCGAAAATCATGAAATACAAGTCATGTCAAAAACAAATAAAAAGTCAGGCCGCGGCATGTCGAAAATCATAAAATACAAGTCATGTCAAAAACAAATAAAAGTCATGCCGCGGCAAGTCGAACATAAAAAAAACAATAGTCATGTCAAAAACAAATAAAAAGTCATGCTGCAGCATGTCGAAAATCATAAAATACAAGTCATGTCAAAAACAAATAAAAAGTCATGCCGCGGCAAGTCGAACATAAAAAAAACAATAGTCATGTCAAAAACAAATAAAAAGTCATGCTGCAGCATGTCGAAAATCATAAAATACAAATCATGTCAAAAACAAATAAAAAGTCATGCGCGGCAAGTCGAACATAAAAAAAACAATAGTCATGTCAAAAACAAATAAAATACAAGTCACGTCAAAAACAAATAAAAAGTCATTCCGTCGAAATGTCGAAAATCATAAAATACAAGTCACGTCAAAAAAAAATAAAAAGTCATGCTGTCGAAATGTCGAAAATCATAAAATAAAGGTCATGTCAAAAACAAATAAAAAGTCATGTAGCGGCATGTCAAAAATCATTAAATACAAGTCATGTCAAAAACAAATAAAAAGTCATGCCGTCGAAATGTAGAAAATAATAAAATACAAGTCATGTCAAAAACAAATAAAAAGTCATGCTGCAGCATGTCGAAAATCATAAAATACAAATCATGTCAAAAACAAATAAAAAGTCATGCTGCAGCATGTCGAAAATCATAAAATACAATTCATGTCAAAAACAAATAAAAAGTCATGTAGCGGCATGTCAAAAATCATTAAATACAAGTCATGTCAAAAACAAATAAAAAGTCATGCAGTCGAAATGTCGAAAATAATAAAATATAAGTCATGTCAAAAACAAATAAAAAGTTATGCCGCGGCATGTCGAAAATGAAAAAAAATAGTCATGTCAAAAACAAATAAAAAGTTATGCCGCGGCATTTCGAAAATAAAAAAAAATAGTCATGTCAAAAACAAATAAAAAGTCATGCCGCGATGTCAAAAATCATAAAATACAAGTCATGTTGAAAACAAATAAAAAGTCATGCTGTCGAAATGTCGAAAATCATAACATACAAGTCATGTCAAAAACAAATAAAAAGTCATGCCGCGGCATGTCGAAAGTGATAACATACAAGTCATGTGAAAAACAAATAAAAAGTCATGCCACAGCATTTCAAAAATAAATAAAAAAAAATTCTTGCCGAAAATCATAAAAGTCATGTCAAAGACAAATAAAAAGTCATGCCACGGCATGTCGAAAATCATTAAAAGAAAGTCATGTCAAAAACAAATAAAAAGTCATGCTGCGGCATGTTGAAAATCAAAAATACAAGTCGTGGAAAATAATAAAAAATTATGCCGCGGCATGTCGAAAATCATAAAAAAAAGTCATTTCAAAAACAAATAAAAAGTCATGTAGCGGCATGTCAAAAATCATTAAATACAAGTCATGTCAAAAACAAATAAAAAGTCATGCCGTCGAAATGTAGAAAATAATAAAATACAAGTCATGTCAAAAACAAATAAAAAGTCATGCTGCAGCATGTCGAAAATCATAAAATACAAATAATGTCAAAAACAAATAAAAAGTCATGCGCGGCAAGTCGAACATAAAAAAAACAATAGTCATGTCAAAAACAAATAAAAGACATGCCGCTGCATGTCAAAAATCATAAAATACAAGTCACGTCAAAAACAAATAAAAAGTCATTCCGTCGAAATGTCGAAAATCATAAAATACAAGTCACGTCAAAAAAAAATAAAAAGTCATGCTGTCGAAATGTCGAAAATCATAAAATAAAGGTCATGTCAAAAACAAATAAAAAGTCATGTAGCGGCATGTCAAAAATCATTAAATACAAGTCATGTCAAAAACAAATAAAAAGTCATGCTGTCGAAATGTAGAAAATAATAAAATACAAGTCATGTAAAAAACAAATAAAAAGTCATGCTGCAGAATGACGAAAATCATAAAATACAAATCATGTCAAAAACAAATAAAAAGTCATGCTGCAGCATGTCGAAAATCATAAAATACAATTCATGTCAAAAACAAATAAAAAGTCATGTAGCGGCATGTCAAAAATCATTAAATACAAGTCATGTCAAAAACAAATAAAAAGTCATGCAGTCGAAATGTCGAAAATAATAAAATATAAGTCATGTCAAAAACAAATAAAAAGTCATGTAGCGGCATGTCAAAAATCATTAAATACAAGTCATGTCAAAAACAAATAAAAAGTCATGCTGCAGCATGTCGAAAATCATAAAATACAAATCATGTCAAAAACAAATAAAAAGTCATGCTGCAGCATGTCGAAAATCATAAAATACCATTCATGTCAAAAACAAATAAAAAGTCATGTAGCGGCATGTCAAAAATCATTAAATACAAGTCATGTCAAAAACAAATAAAAAGTCATGTCACGGCATGTCAAAAATCATAAAATACAAGTCATGTGAAAAACAAATAAAAAGTCATGCCGCGGCATGTCGTAAATCATTAAATAAAAGTCATGTCAAAAAAAATAAAAAGTCATGCCGCGGCAAGTCGAACATAAAAAAAACAATAGTCATGTCAAAAACAAATAAAAGTCATGTAGCGGCATGTCAAAAATCATTAAATACAAGTCATATCAAAAACAAATAAAAAGTCAAGCCGTCGAAATGTCGAAAATCATGAAATACAAGTCATGTCAAAAACAAATAAAAGACATGCCGCGGCAAGTCGAACATAAAAAAAACAATAGTCATGTCAAAAACAAATAAAAGTCATTCCGCGTCAAAAAATACAAGTCATGTCAAAAACAAATAAAAAGTCATGTAGCGGCATGTCAAAAATCATTAAATACAAGTCATATCAAAAACAAATAAAAAGTCAAGCTGTCGAAATGTCGAAAATCATGAAATACAAGTCATGTCAAAAACAAATAAAAAGTCAGGCCGCGGCATGTCGAAAATCATAAAATACAAGTCATGTCAAAAACAAATAAAAGTCATGCCGCGGCAAGTCGAACATAAAAAAAACAATAGTCATGTCAAAAACAAATAAAAAGTCATGCTGCAGCATGTCGAAAATCATAAAATACAAGTCATGTCAAAAACAAATAAAAAGTCATGCCGCGGCAAGTCGAACATAAAAAAAACAATAGTCATGTCAAAAACAAATAAAAAGTCATGCTGCAGCATGTCGAAAATCATAAAATACAAATCATGTCAAAAACAAATAAAAAGTCATGCGCGGCAAGTCGAACATAAAAAAAACAATAGTCATGTCAAAAACAAATAAAAGACATGCCGCTGCATGTCAAAAATCATAAAATACAAGTCACGTCAAAAACAAATAAAAAGTCATTCCGTCGAAATGTCGAAAATCATAAAATACAAGTCACGTCAAAAAAAAAATAAAAAGTCATGCTGTCGAAATGTCGAAAATCATAAAATAAAGGTCATGTCAAAAACAAATAAAAAGTCATGTAGCGGCATGTCAAAAATCATTAAATACAAGTCATGTCAAAAACAAATAAAAAGTCATGCCGTCGAAATGTAGAAAATAATAAAATACAAGTCATGTCAAAAACAAATAAAAAGTCATGTAGCGGCATGTCAAAAATCATTAAATACAAGTCATGTCAAAAACAAATAAAAAGTCATGCAGTCGAAATGTCGAAAATAATAAAATATAAGTCATGTCAAAAACAAATAAAAAGTTATGCCGCGGCATGTCGAAAATGAAAAAAAATAGTCATGTCAAAAACAAATAAAAAGTTATGCCGCGGCATGTCGAAAATGAAAAAAAATAGTCATGTCAAAAACAAATAAAAAGTTATGCCGCGGCATTTCGAAAATAAAAAAAAATAGTCATGTCAAAAACAAATAAAAAGTCATGCCGCGATGTCAAAAATCATAAAATACAAGTCATGTCGAAAACAAATAAAAAGTCATGCCGTCGAAATGTCGAAAATCATAACATACAAGTCATGTCAAAAACAAATAAAAAGTCATGCCGCGGCATGTCGAAAGTGATAACATACAAGTCATGTGAAAAACAAATAAAAAGTCATGCCACAGCATTTCAAAAATCAATAAAAAAAAATTCTTGCCGAAAATCATAAAAGTCATGTCAAAAACAAATAAAAAGTCATGCCACGGCATGTCGAAAATCATTAAAAGAAAGTCATGTCAAAAACAAATAAAAAGTCATGCTGCGGCATGTTGAAAATCAAAAATACAAGTCGTGGAAAATAATAAAAAATTATGCCGCGGCATGTCGAAAATCATAAAAAAAAGTCATTTCAAAAACAAATAAAAAGTCATGCTGCGGCATGTTGAAAATCAAAAATACAAGTCGTGGAAAATAATAAAAAATTCATGATAAAAAAAAATAAAAAGTCATGCTGCAGCATGTCGAAAATCATAAAATACAATTCATGTCAAAAACAAATAAAAAGTTATGCCGCGGCATGTCGAAAATGAAAAAAAATAGTCATGTCAAAAACAAATAAAAAGTTATGCCGCGGCATTTCGAAAACAAAAAAAATAGTCATGTCAAAAACAAATAAAAAGTCATGCCGCGATGTCAAAAATCATAAAATACAAGTCATGTCGAAAACAAATAAAAAGTCATGCCGTCGAAATGTCGAAAATCATAACATACAAGTCATGTCAAAAACAAATAAAAAGTCATGCCGCGAAATGTCGAAAGTGATAACATACAAGTCATGTGAAAAACAAATAAAAAGTCATGCCGCGGCATGTCGTAAATCATTAAATAAAAGTCATGTCAAAAAAAATAAAAAGTCATGCATCAGTCTTTTTAAGTCGAACATAAAAAAAACAATAGTCATGTCAAAAACAAATAAAAGTCATGTAGCGGCATGTCAAAAATCATTAAATACAAGTCATATCAAAAACAAATAAAAAGTCAAGCCGTCGAAATGTCGAAAATCATGAAATACAAGTCATGTCAAAAGCAAATAAAAGACATGCCGCGGCAAGTCGAACATAAAAAAAACAATAGTCATGTCAAAAACAAATAAAAGTCATTCCGCGTCAAAAAATACAAGTCATATCAAAAACAAATAAAAAGTCATGTAGCGGCATGTCAAAAATCATTAAATACAAGTCATATAAAAAAAAAATAAAAAGTCAAGCCGTCGAAATGTCGAAAATCATGAAATACAAGTCATGTCAAAAACAAATAAAAAGTCAGGCCGCGGCATGTCGAAAATCATAAAATACAAGTCATGTCAAAAACAAATAAAAGTCATGCCGCGGCAAGTCGAACATAAAAAAAACAATAGTCATGTCAAAAACAAATAAAAAGTCATGCTGCAGCATGTCGAAAATCATAAAATACAAGTCATGTCAAAAACAAATAAAAAGTCATGCCGCGGCAAGTCGAGCATAAAAAAAACAATAGTCATGTCAAAAACAAATAAAAAGTCATGCTGCAGCATGTCGAAAATCATAAAATACAAATCATGTCAAAAACAAATAAAAAGTCATGCGCGGCAAGTCGAACATAAAAAAAACAATAGTCATGTCAAAAACAAATAAAAGACATGCCGCTGCATGTCAAAAATCATAAAATACAAGTCACGTCAAAAACAAATAAAAAGTCATTCCGTCGAAATGTCGAAAATCATAAAATACAAGTCACGTCAAAAAAAAATAAAAAGTCATGCTGTCGAAATGTCGAAAATCATAAAATAAAGGTCATGTCAAAAACAAATAAAAAGTCATGTAGCGGCATGTCAAAAATCATTAAATACAAGTCATGTCAAAAACAAATAAAAAGTCATGCCGTCGAAATGTAGAAAATAATAAAATACAAGTCATGTCAAAAACAAATAAAAAGTCATGCTGCAGCATGTCGAAAATCATAAAATACAAATCATGTCAAAAACAAATAAAAAGTCATGCTGCAGCATGTCGAAAATCATAAAATACAATTCATGTCAAAAACAAATAAAAAGTCATGCTGCAGCATGTCGAAAATCATAAAATACAATTCATGTCAAAAACAAATAAAAAGTCATGTAGCGGCATGTCAAAAATCATTAAATACAAGTCATGTCAAAAACAAATAAAAAGTCATGCAGTCGAAATGTCGAAAATAATAAAATATAAGTCATGTCAAAAACAAATAAAAAGTTATGCCGCGGCATGTCGAAAATGAAAAAAAATAGTCATGTCAAAAACAAATAAAAAGTTATGCCGCGGCATTTCGAAAATAAAAAAAAATAGTCATGTCAAAAACAAATAAAAAGTCATGCCGCGATGTCAAAAATCATAAAATACAAGTCATGTCGAAAACAAATAAAAAGTCATGCCGTCGAAATGTCGAAAATCATAACATACAAGTCATGTCAAAAACAAATAAAAAGTCATGCCGCGGCATGTCGAAAGTGATAACATACAAGTCATGTGAAAAACAAATAAAAAGTCATGTCACGGCATGTCGAAAATCATTAAAAGAAAGTCATGTCAAAAACAAATAAAAAGACATGCTGCGGCGAAAATGTCGAAAGTGTCGAAAATAATAAAATACAAGTCATGTCAAAAACAAATAAAAAGTCATGTCACGGCATGTCAAAAATCATAAAATACAAGTCATGTGAAAAACAAATAAAAAGTCATGCCGCGGCATGTCGTAAATCATTAAATAAAAGTCATGTAAAAAAAAATAAAAAGTCATGCCGCGGCAAGTCGAACATAAAAAAAACAATAGTCATGTCAAAAACAAATAAAAGTCATGTAGCGGCATGTCAAAAATCATTAAATACAAGTCATATCAAAAACAAATAAAAAGTCAAGCCGTCGAAATGTCGAAAATCATGAAATACAAGTCATGTCAAAAGCAAATAAAAGACATGCCGCGGCAAGTCGAACATAAAAAAAACAATAGTCATGTCAAAAACAAATAAAAGTCATTCCGCGTCAAAAAATACAAGTCATATCAAAATCAAATAAAAAGTCATGTAGCGGCATGTCAAAAATCATTAAATACAAGTCATATCAAAAACAAATAAAAAGTCAAGCCGTCGAAATGTCGAAAATCATGAAATACAAGTCATGTCAAAAACAAATAAAAAGTCAGGCCGCGGCATGTCGAAAATAATAAAATACAAGTCATGTCAAAAACAAATAAAAGTCATGCCGCGGCAAGTCGAACATAAAAAAAACAATAGTCATGTCAAAAACAAATAAAAAGTCATGCTGCAGCATGTCGAAAATCATAAAATACAAGTCATGTCAAAAACAAATAAAAAGTCATGCCGCGGCAAGTCGAACATAAAAAAAACAATAGTCATGTCAAAAACAAATAAAAAGTCATGCTGCAGCATGTCGAAAATCATAAAATACAAGTCACGTCAAAAAAAAATAAAAAGTCATGCCGTCGAAATGTCGAAAATCATAAAATAAAGGTCATGTCAAAAACAAATAAAAAGTCATGTAGCGGCATGTCAAAAATCATTAAATACAAGTCATGTCAAAAACAAATAAAAAGTCATGCCGTCGAAATGTAGAAAATAATAAAATACAAGTCATGTCAAAAACAAATAAAAAGTCATGCTGCAGCATGTCGAAAATCATAAAATACAAATCATGTCAAAAACAAATAAAAAGTCATGCGCGGCAAGTCGAACATAAAAAAAACAATAGTCATGTCAAAAACAAATAAAAGACATGCCGCTGCATGTCAAAAATCATAAAATACAAGTCACGTCAAAAACAAATAAAAAGTCATTCCGTCGAAATGTCGAAAATCATAAAATACAAGTCACGTCAAAAAAAAAAAAAAAGTCATGCTGTCGAAATGTCGAAAATCATAAAATAAAGGTCATGTCAAAAACAAAAAAAAAGTCATGCCACGGCATGTC
This sequence comes from Sebastes fasciatus, assembly GCF_043250625.1. Classification (NCBI taxonomy): domain Eukaryota; kingdom Metazoa; phylum Chordata; class Actinopteri; order Perciformes; family Sebastidae; genus Sebastes; species Sebastes fasciatus. Next base: position 446,194 of record NC_133803.1, on the reverse strand, counting down.
GAAAATCATTAAAAGAAAGTCATGTCAAAAACAAATAAAAAGACATGCTGCGGCGAAAGTGTCGAAAATAATAAAATACAAGTCATGTCAAAAACAAATAAAAAGTCATGTCACGGCATGTCAAAAATCATAAAATACAAGTCATGTGAAAAACAAATAAAAAGTCATGCCGCGGCATGTCGTAAATCATTAAATAAAAGTCATGTCAAAAAAAATAAAAAGTCATGCCGCGGCAAGTCGAACATAAAAAAAACAATAGTCATGTCAAAAACAAATAAAAGTCATGTAGCGGCATGTCAAAAATCATTAAATACAAGTCATATCAAAAACAAATAAAAAGTCAAGCCGTCGAAATGTCGAAAATCATGAAATACAAGTCATGTCAAAAACAAATAAAAGACATGCCGCGGCTTGTCAAAAATCATAAAATACAAGTCACGTCAAAAACAAATAAAAAGTCAAGCCGTCGAAATGTCGAAAATCATGAAATACAAGTCATGTCAAAAACAAATAAAAGACATGCCGCGGCAAGTCGAACATAAAAAAAACAATAGTCATGTCAAAAACAAATAAAAGTCATTCCGTGTCAAAAAATACAAGTCATATCAAAAACAAATAAAAAGTCATGTAGCGGCATGTCAAAAATCATTAAATACAAGTCATATCAAAAACAAATAAAAAGTCAAGCCGTCGAAATGTCGAAAATCATGAAATACAAGTCATGTCAAAAACAAATAAAAAGTCAGGACGCGGCATGTCGAAAATCATAAAATACAAGTCATGTCAAAAACAAATAAAAGTCATGCCGTGGCAAGTCGAACATAAAAAAAACAATAGTCATGTCAAAAACAAATAAAAAGTCATGCTGCAGCATGTCGAAAATCATAAAATACAAGTCATGTCAAAAACAAATAAAAAGTCATGCCGCGGCAAGTCGAACATAAAAAAAACAATAGTCATGTCAATAACAAATAAAAAGTCATGCTGCAGCATGTCGAAAATCATAAAATACAAGTCACGTCAAAAAAAAATAAAAAGTCATGCCGTCGAAATGTCGAAAATCATAAAATAAAGGTCATGTCAAAAACAAATAAAAAGTCATGTAGCGGCATGTCAAAAATCATTAAATACAAGTCATGTCAAAAACAAATAAAAAGTCATGCCGTCGAAATGTAGAAAATAATAAAATACAAGTCATGTCAAAAACAAATAAAAAGTCATGCTGCAGCATGTCGAAAATCATAAAATACAAATCATGTCAAAAACAAATAAAAAGTCATGCGCGGCAAGTCGAACATAAAAAAAACAATAGTCATGTCAAAAACAAATAAAAGACATGCCGCTGCATGTCAAAAATCATAAAATACAAGTCACGTCAAAAACAAATAAAAAGTCATTCCGTCGAAATGTCGAAAATCATAAAATACAAGTCACGTCAAAAAAAAATAAAAAGTCATGCTGTCGAAATGTCGAAAATCATGAAATACAAGTCATGTCAAAAACAAATAAAAGACATGCCGCGGCTTGTCAAAAATCATAAAATACAAGTCACGTCAAAAACAAATAAAAAGTCAAGCCGTCGAAATGTCGAAAATCATGAAATACAAGTCATGTCAAAAACAAATAAAAGACATGCCGCGGCAAGTCGAACATAAAAAAAACAATAGTCATGTCAAAAACAAATAAAAGTCATTCCGTGTCAAAAAATACAAGTCATATCAAAAACAAATAAAAAGTCATGTAGCGGCATGTCAAAAATCATTAAATACAAGTCATATCAAAAACAAATAAAAAGTCAAGCCGTCGAAATGTCGAAAATCATGAAATACAAGTCATGTCAAAAACAAATAAAAAGTCAGGACGCGGCATGTCGAAAATCATAAAATACAAGTCATGTCAAAAACAAATAAAAGTCATGCCGCGGCAAGTCGAACATAATAAAAAACAATAGTCATGTCAAAAACAAATAAAAAGTCATGCTGCAGCATGTCGAAAATCATAAAATACAAGTCATGTCAAAAACAAATAAAAAGTCATGCCGCGGCAAGTCGAACATAAAAAAAACAATAGTCATGTCAAAAACAAATAAAAAGTCATGCTGCAGCATGTCGAAAATCATAAAATACAAGTCACGTCAAAAAAAAATAAAAAGTCATGCCGTCGAAATGTCGAAAATCATAAAATAAAGGTCATGTCAAAAACAAATAAAAAGTCATGTAGCGGCATGTCAAAAATCATTAAATACAAGTCATGTCAAAAACAAATAAAAAGTCATGCCGTCGAAATGTAGAAAATAATAAAATACAAGTCATGTCAAAAACAAATAAAAAGTCATGCTGCAGCATGTCGAAAATCATAAAATACAAATCATGTCAAAAACAAATAAAAAGTCATGCGCGGCAAGTCGAACATAAAAAAAACAATAGTCATGTCAAAAACAAATAAAAGACATGCCGCTGCATGTCAAAAATCATAAAATACAAGTCACGTCAAAAACAAATAAAAAGTCATTCCGTCGAAATGTCGAAAATCATAAAATACAAGTCACGTCAAAAAAAAATAAAAAGTCATGCTGTCGAAATGTCGAAAATCATAAAATAAAGGTCATGTCAAAAACAAATAAAAAGTCATGTAGCGGCATGTCAAAAATCATTAAATACAAGTCATGTCAAAAACAAATAAAAAGTCATGCCGTCGAAATGTAGAAAATAATAAAATACAAGTCATGTAAAAAACAAATAAAAAGTCATGCTGCAGAATGACGAAAATCATAAAATACAAATCATGTCAAAAACAAATAAAAAGTCATGCTGCAGCATGTCGACAATCATAAAATACAATTCATGTCAAAAACAAATAAAAAGTCATGTAGCGGCATGTCAAAAATCATTAAATACAAGTCATGTCAAAAACAAATAAAAAGTCATGCCGTCGAAATGTAGAAAATAATAAAATACAAGTCATGTCAAAAACAAATAAAAAGTCATGCTGCAGCATGTCGAAAATCATAAAATACAAATCATGTCAAAAACAAATAAAAAGTCATGCGCGGCAAGTCGAACATAAAAAAAACAATAGTCATGTCAAAAACAAATAAAAGACATGCCGCTGCATGTCAAAAATCATAAAATACAAGTCACGTCAAAAACAAATAAAAAGTCATTCCGTCGAAATGTCGAAAATCATAAAATACAAGTCACGTCAAAAAAAAATAAAAAGTCATGCTGTCGAAATGTCGAAAATCATAAAATAAAGGTCATGTCAAAAACAAATAAAAAGTCATGTAGCGGCATGTCAAAAATCATTAAATACAAGTCATGTCAAAAACAAATAAAAAGTTATGCCGCGGCATTTCGAAAATAAAAAAAAATAGTCATGTCAAAAACAAATAAAAAGTCATGCCGCGATGTCAAAAATCATAAAATACAAGTCATGTCGAAAACAAATAAAAAGTCATGCCGTCGAAATGTCGAAAATCATAACATACAAGTCATGTCAAAAACAAATAAAAAGTCATGCCGCGGCATGTCGAAAATCATAACATACAAGTCATGTCAAAAACAAATAAAAAGTCATGCCGCGGCATGTCGAAAGTGATAACATACAAGTCATATCAAAAACAAATAAAAAGTCAAGCCGTCGAAATGTCGAAAATCATGAAATACAAGTCATGTCAAAAGCAAATAAAAGACATGCCGCGGCAAGTCGAACATAAAAAAAACAATAGTCATGTCAAAAACAAATAAAAGTCATTCCGCGTCAAAAAATACAAGTCATATCAAAAACAAATAAAAAGTCATGTAGCGGCATGTCAAAAATCATTAAATACAAGTCATATAAAAAAAAAATAAAAAGTCAAGCCGTCGAAATGTCGAAAATCATGAAATACAAGTCATGTCAAAAACAAATAAAAAGTCAGGCCGCGGCATGTCGAAAATCATAAAATACAAGTTATGTCAAAAACAAATAAAAGTCATGCCGCGGCAAGTCGAACATAAAAAAAACAATAGTCATGTCAAAAACAAATAAAAAGTCATGCTGCAGCATGTCGAAAATCATAAAATACAAGTCATGTCAAAAACAAATAAAAAGTCATGCCGCGGCAAGTCGAACATAAAAAAAACAATAGTCATGTCAAAAACAAATAAAAAGTCATGCTGCAGCATGTCGAAAATCATAAAATACAAGTCATGTCAAAAACAAATAAAAAGTCATGCCGCGGCAAGTCGAACATAAAAAAAACAATAGTCATGTCAAAAACAAATAAAAAGTCATGCTGCAGCATGTCGAAAATCATAAAATACAAATCATGTCAAAAACAAATAAAAAGTCATGCGCGGCAAGTCGAACATAAAAAAAACAATAGTCATGTCAAAAACAAATAAAAGACATGCCGCTGCATGTCAAAAATCATAAAATACAAGTCACGTCAAAAACAAATAAAAAGTCATTCCGTCGAAATGTCGAAAATCATAAAATACAAGTCACGTCAAAAAAAAATAAAAAGTCATGCTGTCGAAATGTCGAAAATCATAAAATAAAGGTCATGTCAAAAACAAATAAAAAGTCATGTAGCGGCATGTCAAAAATCATTAAATACAAGTCATGTCAAAAACAAATAAAAAGTCATGCCGTCGAAATGTAGAAAATAATAAAATACAAGTCATGTCAAAAACAAATAAAAAGTCATGCTGCAGCATGTCGAAAATCATAAAATACAAATCATGTCAAAAACAAATAAAAAGTCATGCCGTCGAAATGTAGAAAATAATAAAATACAAGTCATGTCAAAAACAAATAAAAAGTCATGCTGCAGCATGTCGAAAATCATAAAATAAAGGTCATGTCAAAAACAAATAAATAGTCATGTAGCGGCATGTCAAAAATCATTAAATACAAGTCATGTCAAAAACAAATAAAAAGTCATGCTGCAGCATGTCGAAAATCATAAAATACAAATCATGTCAAAAACAAATAAAAAGTCATGCTGCAGCATGTCGAAAATCATAAAATACAATTCATGTCAAAAACAAATAAAAAGTCATGTAGCGGCATGTCAAAAATCATTAAATACAAGTCATGTCAAAAACAAATAAAAAGTCATGCAGTCGAAATGTCGAAAATAATAAAATATAAGTCATGTCAAAAACAAATAAAAAGTTATGCCGCGGCATGTCGAAAATGAAAAAAAATAGTCATGTCAAAAACAAATAAAAAGTTATGCCGCGGCATTTTGAAAATAAAAAAAAATAGTCATGTCAAAAACAAATAAAAAGTCATGCCGCGATGTCAAAAATCATAAAATACAAGTCATGTCGAAAACAAATAAAAAGTCATGCCGTCGAAATGTCGAAAATCATAACATACAAGTCATGTCAAAAACAAATAAAAAGTCATGCCGCGGCATGTCGAAAGTGATAACATACAAGTCATGTGAAAAACAAATAAAAAGTCATGCCACAGCATTTCAAAAATAAATAAAAAAAAATTCTTGCCGAAAATCATAAAAGTCATGTCAAAGACAAATAAAAAGTCATGCCACGGCATGTCGAAAATCATAAAAAAAAGTCATTTCAAAAACAAATAAAAAGTCATGCTGCGGCATGTTGAAAATCAAAAATACAAGTCGTGGAAAATAATAAAAAATTAATGATAAAAACAAATAAAAAGTCATGCCGCGGCATGTCGAAAATCATAAAAAAAAGTCTTGTCGAAAATCATAAAAGTCATGCCACGGCACGTCAAAAATCTTTAAAAGAAAGTTGTGTCTTTAAAATAATAAAAGTCATGTCAAAAACAAAAAAAAAGTCATGCCACGGCATGTCGAAAATCATTAAAAGAAAGTCATGTCAAAAACAAATAAAAAGACATGCTGCGGCGAAAATGTCGAAAGTGTCGAAAATAATAAAATACAAGTCATGTCAAAAACAAATAAAAAGTCATGTCACGGCATGTCAAAAATCATAAAATACAAGTCATGTGAAAAACAAATAAAAAGTCATGCCGCGGCATGTCGTAAATCATTAAATAAAAGTCATGTCAAAAAAAATAAAAAGTCATGCCGCGGCAAGTCGAACATAAAAAAAACAATAGTCATGTCAAAAACAAATAAAAGTCATGTAGCGGCATGTCAAAAATCATTAAATACAAGTCATATCAAAAACAAATAAAAAGTCAAGCCGTCGAAATGTCGAAAATCATGAAATACAAGTCATGTCAAAAGCAAATAAAAGACATGCCGCGGCAAGTCGAACATAAAAAAAACAATAGTCATGTCAAAAACAAATAAAAGACATGCCGCGGCTTGTCAAAAATCATAAAATACAAGTCACGTCAAAAACAAATAAAAAGTCATGCCGCGGCAAGTCGAACATAAAAAAAACAATAGTCATGTCAAAAACAAATAAAAGTCATTCCGCGTCAAAAAATACAAGTCATGTCAAAAACAAATAAAAAGTCATGTAGCGGCATGTCAAAAATCATTAAATACAAGTCATATCAAAAACAAATAAAAAGTCAAGCCGTCGAAATGTCGAAAATCATGAAATACAAGTCATGTCAAAAACAAATAAAAAGTCATGCCGCGGCAAGTCGAACATAAAAAAAACAATAGTCATGTCAAAAACAAATAAAAAGTCATGCTGCAGCATGTCGAAAATCATAAAATACAAGTCATGTCAAAAACAAATAAAAAGTCATGCCGCAGCAAGTCGAACATAAAAAAAACAATAGTCATGTTAAAAAACAAATAAAAAGTCATGCTGCAGCATGTCGAAAATCATAAAATACAAGTCATGTCAAAAACAAATAAAAAGTCATGCGCGGCAAGTCGAACATAAAAAAAACAATAGTCATGTCAAAAACAAATAAAAGACATGCCGCTGCATGTCAAAAATCATAAAATACAAGTGACGTCAAAAAAAAATAAAAAGTCATGCCGTCGAAATGTCGAAAATCATAAAATAAAGGTCATGTCAAAAACAAATAAAAAGTCATGTAGCGGCATGTCAAAAATCATTAAATACAAGTCATGTCAAAAACAAATAAAAAGTCATGCCGTCGAAATGTAGAAAATAATAAAATACAAGTCATGTCAAAAACAAATAAAAAGTCATGCTGCAGCATGTCGAAAATCATAAAATACAAATCATGTCAAAAAAAAAAAAAAGTCATGCTGCAGCATGTCAAAAATCATTAAATACAAGTCATGTCAAAAACAAATAAAAAGTCATGCAGTCGAAATGTCGAAAATAATAAAATATAAGTCATGTCAAAAACAAATAAAAAGTTATGCCGCGGCATGTCGAAAATGAAAAAAAATAGTCATGTCAAAAACAAATAAAAAGTTATGCCGCGGCATTTCGAAAATAAAAAAAAATAGTCATGTCAAAAACAAATAAAAAGTCATGCCGCGATGTCAAAAATCATAAAATACAAGTCATGTCGAAAACAAATAAAAAGTCATGCCGTCGAAATCTCAAAAATCATAAAATACAAGTCATGTCAAAAACAAATAAAAAGTAATGCCGCGGTATGTCAAAAATCATAAAATACAAGTCATGTCCAAAACAAATAAAAATTCATTCCGCGGCATGTCGAAAATCATAAAATACAAGTCATGTCAAAAACAAATAAAAAGTAATGTAGCGGCATGTCAAAAATAATTAAATACAAGTCATGTCAAAAACAAATAAAAAGTCATGCCGTCGAAATGTCAAAAATCATAAAATACAAGTCATGTAAAAAACAAATAAAAAGTCATGCTGCGGCATGTCAAAAATCATAAACTACAAAGCTTCACAAAGTACATCAGACACTGCTGCACAGCAACACTGCCACTTTTCTGGACATTTAAATTTAGATTTTCCATACGTCATTTCGAATATTCATACATATCCTTTTAAGTATTACAGTGATGTCATCGTCCTTTGTGATGTGATGTCATCGTCCTTTGATGTGATGTCATCGTTCTTTGATGTGATGTCATCGTCCTTTGATGTTTTCACACATTCTGGATCATTAGGCTAGTTTGGATAGACACATTGAAGTGTGCTGCCACAATACACTCACAGTTGACAATCTCTACTCAGTTGGATATTTGTAACATACATATTTTTTTCTTCAAAATAATGCTTCTTTTCTAGAATATGGCTGGTATTGATCTGTATTTCTTTATAACTTTAAAAAAATGATTGTCATAACATACTTGATCATTGTATCTCCAATGCCAGGTAAATATGAGTTGGATGCGACTCGCATTGCTCAACACACAGCTTCACAACGGTCACCAGACACTGCTGCACAGCAACACTGCCACTTTTCTGGACATTTAAATTTAGTTTTCCATACGTCATTTCGAATATTCATACATATCCTTTTATGTATTACAGTGATGTCATCGTTCTTTGATGTGATGTCTTCATCCCTTGATGTCCTTTGATGTGATGTCATCGTCCTTTGATGTTTTCACACATTCTGGATCATTAGGCTAGTTTGGGTAGACACATTGAAGCGTGCTGCCACAATACACTCACAGTTGACAATCTCTACTCAGTTGGATATTTGTAACATACATATTGTTTTGTTCAAAATAATGCTTCTTTTCTAGAATATGGCTGGTATTGATCTGTATTTCTTTATAACTTTAAAAAAATTATTGACATAACATACTTGATCATTGTATCTCCAATGCCAGGTAAATATGAGTTGGATGCGACTCGCATTGCTCAACACACAGCTTCACAACGTACATCAGACACTGCTGCACAGCAACACTGCCAACTTTTCTGGACATTTAAATTTAGTTTTCCATACGTCATTTTGAATATTCTTACATATCCTTTTGTGTATTACAGTGATGTCATCGTCCTTTGATGTGATGTCATCGTCCTTTGATGTCTTCACACATTCTGGAACATTAGGCTAGTTTGGATAGACACATTGAAGCGTGCTGCCACAATACACTCACAGTTGACTTCTCTACTCAGTTGGATATTTGTAACATACATATTTTTTTCTTCAAAATAATGCTTCTTTTCAAGAATATGGATGGTATTAATCTGTATTGGTTTTTAACTTTAAAAAAAATTATTGTCATAAAATACTTGATCATTGTATCTCCAATGCTAGGTAAATATGAGTTTGATGCGACTCGCATTGGTCAACACACAGCTTCACAACGTACATCAGACACTGCAGCACAGCAACACTGCCACTTTTCTGGACATTTAAATTTAGTTTTCCATACGTCATTTTGAATATTCATACATATCCTTTTATGTATTACAGTGATGTCATCGTCCTTTGATGTGATGTCTTCGTCCTTTGATGTGATGTCATCGTCCTTTGATGTGATGTGATCGTCCTTTGATGTTGTCACACATTCTGGAACATTAGGCTAGTTTGGGTAGACACTTGAAGCGTGCTGCTACAATACACTCACAATTGACAATCTCTACTCAGTTGGATATTTGTAACATACATATATTTTTCTTCAAAATAATGCTTTTTTTCAAGAATATGGCTGGTATTGATCTGTATTTCTTTATAACTTCAAAAAAAATGATTGTCATAACATACTTGATCATTGTATCTCCCATGGCAGGTAAATATGAGTTGGATGCAACTCGCATTGCTCAACACACAGCTTCACAACGGTCACCAGACACTGCTGCGCAGCAAAACTGTCACTTTTCTGGACATTTAAATTTAGTTTTCCATACGTCATTTTGAATATTCATACATATCCTTTTAAGTATTACAGTGATGTCATCGTCCTTTGATGTGATGTCATCGTCCTTTGATGTGATGTCATCATCCTTTGATGTTTTCACACATTCTGGAACATTAGGCTAGTTTGGATAGACACATTGAAGCGTGCTGCCACAATACACTCACAATTGACAATCTCTACTCAGTTGGATATTTGTAACATACATCATTTTTTCTTCAAAATAATGCTTCTTTTCAAGAATATGGCTGGTATTAATCTGTATTTGTTTTTAACTTTAAAAACTAATTATTGTCATAAAATAGTTGATCATTGTATCTCCAATGCCAGGTAAATATGAGTTTGATGCGACTCGCATTGGTCAACACACAGCTTCACAACGTACATCAGACACTGCTGCACAGCAACACTGCCACTTTTCTGGAAATTTAAATTTAGTTTTCCATACGTCATTTAGAATATTCATACATATACTTTTATGTATTACAGTGATGTCATCGTCCTTTGATGTGATGTCTTCATCCCTTGATGTGATGTCATTGTCCTTTGATGTGATGTCATCGTCCTTTGATGTGATGTCATCGTCCTTTGATGTTTTCACACATTCTGGAACATTAGGCTAGTTTGGGTAGGCACTTGAATCATGCTACTACAATACACTCACAGTTGACAATCTCTACTCAGTTGGATATTTGTAACATACCTATTTTTTTCTTTAAAATAATGCTTCTTTTCAAGAATATGGATGGTATTAATCTGTATTTGTTTTTAACTTTAAAAAAAAAAATTATTGTCATAACATACTTGATCATTGTATCTCCCATGCCAGGTTGTATGCAACTCGCATTGCTCAACACACAGCTTCACAACGTACACCAGACACTGCTGCACAGCAACACTGCCACTTTTCTGGACATTTAAATTTAGTTTTCCATTCGTCATTTCGAATATTCATACATATCCTTTTATGTATTACAGTGATGTCATCGTCCTTTGATGTGATGTCATCGTCCTTTGATGTTTTCACACATTCTGGAACATTAGGCTAGTTTGGATAGACACATTGAAGCGTGCTGCCACAATACACTCACAGTTGACAATCTCTACTCAGTTGGATATTAGTAACATACATATATTTTTCTTTACAAAATAATGCTTCTTTTCAAGAATATGGCTGGTATTGATCTGTATTTCTTTATAACTTTAAAAAAGATTATTGTCATAACATACTTGATCATTGTATCTCCCAGGCCAGGTAAATATGTGTTGGATGCAACTCGCATTGCTCAACACACAGCTTCACAACGGTCACCAGACACTGCTGCGCAGCAACACTGCCACTTTTCTGGACATTTAAATTTAGTTTTCCATACTTCATTTCAAATATTCATACATATCCTTTTATGTATTACAGTGATGTCATCGTCCTTTGATGTGATGTCATCGTACTTTGATGTGATGTTATCGGCCATTGATGTTGTCACACATTCTGGAACATTAGGCTAGTTTGGGTAAACACTTGAGGCGTGCTGCTACAATATACTCACAATTGGATATTTGTAACATACATATGTTTTTCTTCAAAATAATGCTTCTTTTCAAGAATATGGATAGTATTAATCTGGATTAGTGAAATGGAGGAGCGACATGGAGGAGTGACATAGAGGAATGACAAAGAGGGGCGACGTGGAGAACCAAGGAGGAGCGACATGGAGGAGCGACATGGAGGAGTGACATGGAGGAGTGAGAAGGAGGAGTGGTACGGAGGATTGACATAGGGGAGTGATATGGTGGAGCTAAATTGAGGAGAGTCACCGAGGAGTGATAGGGAGGAGTGACATGGAGGCTCGACATGGAGGAGTGACATTGAGGAGTGACATGAAGGGTTGATATAGAGGAGTGACATTGAAGAGCAAGGAAGAGTGACATGGAGGAGCCACATGGAGGACTGATTTGTAGGATCGACAGGTAGGAGCTACATGGAGGAGCGACATTGAGGACTGATTTGTAGGATCGACAGGTAGGAGCTACATGGAGGAGCGACATGTAGGAGAAACATTGGGGAGTGACATGGAGGGGTGACATAGAGGAGTGAGATGGAGGAGCAAGGAAGAGTGACATGGAGGAGTAATATGAAGGAGCGACATGGAGGATCGACATTTGGGAGTAACATGGTGGAGTGAATTGGAAAATCGACATGGAGGAGTGAATTGAAGGACCGACATGGAGAAGTAACATAGAGGAGTGACATGGAGGAGTGACATGGAGGAGTGACATGGAGGATCGACATGGAGGAGTGACATGGAGGAGCAACATGGAGGAGTTACACAGAGGTGTTATATGGAGGCTTGACATGGAGCAGTGACACTGAATAGTGACATGGACGAGCGACATGGAAGATCGACATGGGGGAATGACATAGAGGAGTGATATTGAGGATTGACATGGAGGAGCGACATGGTGGAGTGACATGGAGGAGTGACATGGAAGACATATAGAAGTAAGTACTGACCAGGCCCGACCCTGCTTGGCTTCCGAGATCAGACGAGATCGGCCGTGTTCAGGGTGGTATGGCCGTAAGCAACATTTGCAGCAACATTTGCAGCAACAAAAAGGCCATTTAAAGATGCTGTAACACAAAGTTTTCGTATTCTGTCTATACAGGTAGCAGCTGCAGATTGTCAGGAACACAAACAAATATTCTCACTATAATGACAAAAAGGGCCTTTGTTACAAACTCTGTCGTTGTTACATTGTTACAGGCTATGTTATAAAAATATTATTGGATTATTATCACTGATGTATTGCTGTGTAAGCAGCATTTTCAAGTATCATACTGCGCCATATTTTATGAAACAATCACGTTTTAAATGTCAAATCTAAATCTACAAAGTCGCAATAACAATCACAAACGTAGTGGAGTAAAAACTCCAATCTATCCCTGTAAAATCAAGTATAAAGTAGCATAAAATTGCAAAAAGCACCTCAAACCTGCATTCAAGCAGCTCAGTTACAATCTCACCTCTGTCATAGATAGTGTTTATCATTCATGTGGGGAAACTGTGTCACTGTAATCAGAGCTCCTTGCCCAGAACTTCTGGAAATATGCTAATGTCCCTATGGACAGAAATGCATACAGGCGTTCACGGTGGCAGTGATTGACATCTATAAAGGGCCGTTTTGTCACCAGTGCTGTTGCTTACGGCCATACCACCCTGAACACGCCCGATCTCGTCACCAGTGCTGTTGCTTACGGCCATACCACCCTGAACACGCCCGATCTCGTCTGATCTCGGAAGCTAAGCAGGGTCGGGCCTGGTCAGTACTTGGGTGGGAGACCGCCTGAGAATACCAGGTGCTGTAAGCTTTTTCACTTCTCTTTACAAGCAGCAGAGGGCGCCGCTGCTTCTCCGGTGGAGACTTTGAAAATCAGAGCAGCTTGACTCTGGATGTTGAATTTCAGCATTTTTCTTTCTCCCACATTTTCAACGCTTTGTCCTGATGCTAGTGTGCTGTCACCAAAGAGTAACGGCCATTACTTCAGTTTGAATCACTTCTGCATGCTATTGAAAAAAAGTTGAAAACTGACGTGTCGTTTCTGAGTGATGTATATCTTCACCATTCTTTCCACTGCATGCTGTCCAATAAACTTCAATAAAGGTTTCTTTTTTTCCCGAGTGAAATTGATCAGCTTCTAATTAGTTTATGATATAATGATATACACTTGTAACTGGTGATCTGCTCTTAAAAAAATATTTGAAAAGCATTGACATTGTGTGTACACCATTCTATTGATTTTCATCAGCGCCTGCCAGTGTCCAACGAAGAAGCAGCAGCGCCCTCCACTGTTTGTAAAAGAGAAGCGAAAAAGCTTACAGCACCTGGTATTCCCAGGCGGTCTCCCATCCAAGTACTGACCAGGCCCGACCCTGCTTGGCTTCCGAGATCAGACGAGATCGGCCGTGTTCAGGGTGGTATGTCCGTAAGCAACATTTGCAGCAACAAAAAGGCCATTTAAAGATGCTGTAACACAAAGTTTTCGTATTCTGTCTATGAAGGTAGCAGCTGCAGATTGTCAGGAACACAAACAAATATTCTCACTATAATGACAAAAAGGGCCTTTGTTACAAACTCTGTCGTTGTTACATTGTTACAGGCTATGTTATAAAAATATTATTGGATTATTATCACTGATGTATTGCTGTGTAAGCAGCATTTTCAAGTATCATACTGCGCCATATTTTATGAAACAATCACGTTTTAAATGTCAAATCTAAATCTACAAAGTCGCAATAACAATCACAAACGTAGTGGAGTAAAAACTCCAATCTATCCCTGTAAAATCAAGTATAAAGTAGCATAAAATTGCAAAAAGCACCTCAAACCTGCATTCAAGCAGCTCAGTTACAATCTCACCTCTGTCATAGATAGTGTTTATCATTCATGTGGGGAAACTGTGTCACTGTAATCAGAGCTCCTTGCCCAGAACTTCTGGAAATATGCTAATGTCCCTATGGACAGAAATGCATACAGGCGTTCACGGTGGCAGTGATTGACATCTATAAAGGGCCGTTTTGTCACCAGTGCTGTTGCTTACGGCCATACCACCCTGAACACGCCCGATCTCGTCACCAGTGCTGTTGCTTACGGCCATACCACCCTGAACACGCCCGATCTCGTCTGATCTCGGAAGCTAAGCAGGGTCGGGCCTGGTCAGTACTTGGGTGGGAGACCGCCTGAGAATACCAGGTGCTGTAAGCTTTTTCACTTCTCTTTACAAGCAGCAGAGGGCGCCGCTGCTTCTCCGGTGGAGACTTTGAAAATCAGAGCAGCTTGACTCTGGATGTTGAATTTCAGCATTTTTCTTTCTCCCACATTTTCAACGCTTTGTCCTGATGCTAGTGTGCTGTCACCAAAGAGTAACGGCCATTACTTCAGTTTGAATCACTTCTGCATGCTTTTGAAAAAAAGTTGAAAACTGACGTGTCGTTTCTGAGTGATGTATATCTTCACCATTCTTTCCACTGTATGCTGTCCAATAAACTTCAATAAAGGTTTCTTTTTTTCCCGAGTGAAATTGATCAGCTTCTAATTAGTTTATGATATAATGATATACACTTGTAACTGGTGATCTGCTCTTAAAAAAATATTTGAAAAGCATTGACATTGTGTGTACACCATTCTATTGATTTTCATCAGCGCCTGCCAGTGTCCAACGAAGAAGCAGCAGCGCCCTCCACTGTTTGTAAAAGAGAAGCAAAAAAGCTTACAGCACCTGGTATTCCCAGGCGGTCTCCCATCCAAGTACTGACCAGGCCCGACCCTGCTTGGCTTCCGAGATCAGACGAGATCGGCCGTGTTCAGGGTGGTATGGCCGTAAGCAACATTTGCAGCAACATTTGCAGCAACAAAAAGGCCATTTAAAGATGCTGTAACACAAAGTTTTCGTATTCTGTCTATACAGGTAGCAGCTGCAGATTGTCAGGAACACAAACAAATATTCTCACTATAATGACAAAAAGGGCCTTTGTTACAAACTCTGTCGTTGTTACATTGTTACAGGCTATGTTATAAAAATATTATTGGATTATTATCACTGATGTATTGCTGTGTAAGCAGCATTTTCAAGTATCATACTGCGCCACATTTTATGAAACAATCACGTTTTAAATGTCAA
Source organism: Sebastes fasciatus (assembly GCF_043250625.1). NCBI lineage: Eukaryota > Metazoa > Chordata > Actinopteri > Perciformes > Sebastidae > Sebastes > Sebastes fasciatus. Next base: position 430,787 of record NC_133803.1, on the reverse strand, counting down.
ATCTAAAGTCGCAAAGTCGCAATAACAATCACAAACGTAGTGGAGTAAAAACTCCAATCTATCCCTGTAAAATCAAGTATAAAGTAGCATAAAATTGCAAAAAGCACCTCAAACCTGCATTCAAGCAGCTCAGTTACAATCTCACCTCTGTCATAGATAGTGTTTATCATTCATGTGGGGAAACTGTGTCACTGTAATCAGAGCTCCTTGCCCAGAACTTCTGGAAATATGCTAATGTCCCTATGGACAGAAATGCACACAGGCGTTCACGGTGGCAGTGATTGACATCTATAAAGGGCCGTTTTGTCACCAGTGCTGTTGCTTACGGCCATGCCACCCTGAACACGCCCGATCTCGTCACCAGTGCTGTTGCTTACGGCCATACCACCCTGAACACGCCCGATCTCGTCTGATCTCAGAAGCTAAGCAGGGTCGGGCCTGGTCAGTACTTGGGTGGGAGACCGCCTGGGAATACCAGGTGCTGTAAGCTTTTTCACTTCTCTTTACAAGCAGCAGAGGGCGCCGCTGCTTCTCCGGTGGAGACTTTGAAAATCAGAGCAGCTTGACTCTGGATGTTGAATTTCAGCATTTTTCTTTCTCCCACATTTTCAACGCTTTGTCCTGATGCTAGTGTGCTGTCACCAAAGAGTAACGGCCATTACTTCAGTTTGAATCACTTCTGCATGCTTTTGAAAAAAAGTTGAAAACTGACGTGTCGTTTCTGAGTGATGTATATCTTCACCATTCTTTCCACTGTATGCTGTCCAATAAACTTCAATAAAGGTTTCTTTTTTTCCCGAGTGAAATTGATCAGCTTCTAATTAGTTTATGATATAATGATATACACTTGTAACTTGTGATATGCTCTTTAAAAAATATTTGAAAAGCATTGACATTGTGTGTACACCATTCTATTGATTTTCATCAGCGCCTGCCAGTGTCCAACGAAGAAGCAGCAGCGCCCTCCGCTGTTTGTAAAAGAGAAGCGAAAAAGCTTACAGCACCTGGTATTCCCAGGCTGTCTCCCATCCAAGTACTGACCAGGCCCGACCCTGCTTGGCTTCCGAGATCAGACGAGATCGGCCGTGTTCAGGGTGGTATGTCCGTAAGCAACATTTGCAGCAACAAAAAGGCCATTTAAAGATGCTGTAACACAAAGTTTTCGTATTCTGTCTATGAAGGTAGCAGCTGCAGATTGTCAGGAACACAAACAAATATTCTCACTATAATGACAAAAAGGGCCTTTGTTACAAACTCTGTCGTTGTTACATTGTTACAGGCTATGTTATAAAAATATTATTGGATTATTATCACTGATGTATTGCTGTGTAAGCAGCATTTTCAAGTATCATACTGCGCCATATTTTATGAAACAATCACGTTTTAAATGTCAAATCTAAATCTACAAAGTCGCAATAACAATCACAAACATAGTTGAGTAAAAACTCCAATCTATCCCTGTAAAGTCAAGTATAAAGTAGCATAAAATTGCAAAAAGCACCTCAAACCTGCATTCAAGCAGCTCAGTTACAATCTCACCTCTGTCATAGATAGTGTTTATCATTCATGTGGGGAAACTGTGTCACTGTAATCAAAGCTCCTTGCCCAGAACTTCTGGAAATATGCTAATGTCCCTATGGACAGAAATGCACACAGGCGTTCACGGTGGCAGTGATTGACATCTATAAAGGGCCGTTTTGTCAACAGTGCTGTTGCTTACGGCCATACCACCCTGAACACGCCCGATCTCGTCACCAGTGCTGTTGCTTACGGCCATACCACCCTGAACGCGCCCGATCTCGTCTGATCTCGGAAGCTAAGCAGGGTCGGGCCTGGTCAGTACTTGGGTGGGAGACCGCCTGGGAATACCAGGTGCTGTAAGCTTTTTCACTTCTCTTTACAAGCAGCAGAGGGCGCCGCTGCTTCTCCGGTGGAGACTTTGAAAATCAGAGCAGCTTGACTCTGGATGTTGAATTTCAGCATTTTTCTTTCGCCCACATTTTCAACGCTTTGTCCTGATGCTAGTGTGCTGTCACCAAAGAGTAACGGCCATTACTTCAGTTTGAATCACTTCTGCATGCTTTTGAAAAAAAGTTGAAAACTGACGTGTCGTTTCTGAGTGATGTATATCTTCACCATTCTTTCCACTGTATGCTGTCCAATAAACTTCAATAAAGGTTTCTTTTTTTCCCGAGTGAAATTGATCAGCTTCTAATTAGTTTATGATATAATGATATACACTTGTAACTGGTGATCTGCTCTTTAAAAAATATTTGAAAAGCATTGACATTGTGTGTACACCATTCTATTGATTTTCATCAGCACCTGCCAATGTCCAACGAAGAAGCAGCAGCGCCCTCCGCTGTTTGTAAAAGAGAAGCGAAAAAGCTTACAGCACCTGGTATTCCCAGGCGGTCTCCCATCCAAGTACTGACCAGGCCCGACCCTGCTTGGCTTCCGAGATCAGACGAGATCAGCCGTGTTCAGGGTGGTATGGCCGTAAGCAACATTTGAAGCAACAAAAAGGCCATTTAAAGATGCTGTAACAGAAAGTTTTCGTATTCTGTCTATGAAGGTAGCAGCTGCAGATTGTCAGGAACACAAACAAATATTCTCACTATAATGACAAAAAGGGCCTTTGTTACAAACTCTGTCGTTGTTACATTGTTACAGGCTATGTTATAAAAATATTATTGGATTATTATCACTGATGTATTTCTGTGTAAGCAGCATTTTCAAGTATCATACTGCGCCATATTTTATGAAACAATCACGTTTTAAATGTCAAATCTAAATCTACAAAGTCGCAATAACAATCACAAACGTAGTGGAGTAAAAACTCCAATCTATCCCTGTAAAATCAAGTATAAAGTAGCATAAAATTGCAAAAAGCACCTCAAACCTGCATTCAAGCAGCTCAGTTACAATCTCACCTCTGTCATAGATAGTGTTTATCATTCATGTGGGGAAACTGTGTCACTGTAATCAGAGCTCCTTGCCCAGAACTTCTGGAAATATGCTAATGTCCCTATGGACAGAAATGCATACAGGCGTTCACGGTGGCAGTGATTGACATCTATAAAGGGCCGTTTTGTCACCAGTGCTGTTGCTTACGGCCATACCACCCTGAACACGCCCGATCTCGTCACCAGTGCTGTTGCTTACGGCCATACCACCCTGAACACGCCCGATCTCGTCTGATCTCGGAAGCTAAGCAGGGTCGGGCCTGGTCAGTACTTGGGTGGGAGACCGCCTGGGAATACCAGGTGCTGTAAGCTTTTTCACTTCTCTTTACAAGCAGCAGAGGGCGCCGCTGCTTCTCCGGTGGAGACTTTGAAAATCAGAGCAGCTTGACTCTGGATGTTGAATTTCAGCATTTTTCTTTCTCCCACATTTTCAACGCTTTGTCCTGATGCTAGTGTGCTGTCACCAAAGAGTAACGGCCATTACTTCAGTTTGAATCACTTCTGCATGCTTTTGAAAAAAAGTTGAAAACTGACGTGTCGTTTCTGAGTGATGTATATCTTCACCATTCTTTCCACTGTATGCTGTCCAATAAACTTCAATAAAGGTTTCTTTTTTTCCCGAGTGAAATTGATCAGCTTCTAATTAGTTTATGATATAATGATATACACTTGTAACTGGTGATCTGCTCTTTAAAAAATATTTGAAAAGCATTGACATTGTGTGTACACCATTCTATTGATTTTCATCAGCACCTGCCAATGTCCAACGAAGAAGCAGCAGCGCCCTCCGCTGTTTGTAAAAGAGAAGCGAAAAAGCTTACAGCACCTGGTATTCCCAGGCGGTCTCCCATCCAAGTACTGACCAGGCCCGACCCTGCTTGGCTTCCGAGATCAGACGAGATCGGCCGTGTTCAGGGTGGTATGGCCGTAAGCAACATTTGCAGCAACATTTGCAGCAACAAAAAGGCCATTTAAAGATGCTGTAACACAAAGTTTTCGTATTCTGTCTATACAGGTAGCAGCTGCAGATTGTCAGGAACACAAACAAATATTCTCACTATAATGACAAAAAGGGCCTTTGTTACAAACTCTGTCGTTGTTACATTGTTACAGGCTATGTTATAAAAATATTATTGGATTATTATCACTGATGTATTGCTGTGTAAGCAGCATTTTCAAGTATCATACTGCGCCATATTTTATGAAACAATCACGTTTTAAATGTCAAATCTAAATCTACAAAGTCGCAATAACAATCACAAACATAGTTGAGTAAAAACTCCAATCTATCCCTGTAAAGTCAAGTATAAAGTAGCATAAAATTGCAAAAAGCACCTCAAACCTGCATTCAAGCAGCTCAGTTACAATCTCACCTCTGTCATAGATAGTGTTTATCATTCATGTGGGGAAACTGTGTCACTGTAATCAGAGCTCCTTGCCCAGAACTTCTGGAAATATGCTAATGTCCCTATGGACAGAAATGCATACAGGCGTTCACGGTGGCAGTGATTGCCGTTTTGGGCCGTTTTGTCACCAGTGCTGTTGCTTACGGCCATACCACCCTGAACACGCCCGATCTCGTCACCAGTGCTGTTGCTTACGGCCATACCACCCTGAACACGCCTGATCTCGTCTGATCTCGGAAGCTAAGCAGGGTCGGGCCTGGTCAGTACTTGGGTGGGAGACCGCCTGAGAATACCAGGTGCTGTAAGCTTTTTCACTTCTCTTTACAAGCAGCAGAGGGCGCCGCTGCTTCTCCGGTGGAGACTTTGAAAATCAGAGCAGCTTGACTCTGGATGTTGAATTTCAGCATTTTTCTTTCTCCCACATTTTCAACGCTTTGTCCTGATGCTAGTGTGCTGTCACCAAAGAGTAACGGCCATTACTTCAGTTTGAATCACTTCTGCATGCTTTTGAAAAAAAGTTGAAAACTGACGTGTCGTTTCTGAGTGATGTATATCTTCACCATTCTTTCCACTGTATGCTGTCCAATAAACTTCAATAAAGGTTTCTTTTTTTCCCGAGTGAAATTGATCAGCTTCTAATTAGTTTATGATATAATGATATACACTTGTAACTGGTGATCTGCTCTTAAAAAAATATTTGAAAAGCATTGACATTGTGTGTACACCATTCTATTGATTTTCATCAGCGCCTGCCAGTGTCCAACGAAGAAGCAGCAGCGCCCTCCACTGTTTGTAAAAGAGAAGCGAAAAAGCTTACAGCACCTGGTATTCCCAGGCGGTCTCCCATCCAAGTACTGACCAGGCCCGACCCTGCTTGGCTTCCGAGATCAGACGAGATCGGCCGTGTTCAGGGTGGTATGTCCGTAAGCAACATTTGCAGCAACAAAAAGGCCATTTAAAGATGCTGTAACACAAAGTTTTCGTATTCTGTCTATGAAGGTAGCAGCTGCAGATTGTCAGGAACACAAACAAATATTCTCACTATAATGACAAAAAGGGCCTTTGTTACAAACTCTGTCGTTGTTACATTGTTACAGGCTATGTTATAAAAATATTATTGGATTATTATCACTGATGTATTGCTGTGTAAGCAGCATTTTCAAGTATCATACTGCGCCATATTTTATGAAACAATCACGTTTTAAATGTCAAATCTAAATCTACAAAGTCGCAATAACAATCACAAACATAGTTGAGTAAAAACTCCAATCTATCCCTGTAAAGTCAAGTATAAAGTAGCATAAAATTGCAAAAAGCACCTCAAACCTGCATTCAAGCAGCTCAGTTACAATCTCACCTCTGTCATAGATAGTGTTTATCATTCATGTGGGGAAACTGTGTCACTGTAATCAAAGCTCCTTGCCCAGAACTTCTGGAAATATGCTAATGTCCCTATGGACAGAAATGCACACAGGCGTTCACGGTGGCAGTGATTGACATCTATAAAGGGCCGTTTTGTCAACAGTGCTGTTGCTTACGGCCATACCACCCTGAACACGCCCGATCTCGTCACCAGTGCTGTTGCTTACGGCCATACCACCCTGAACGCGCCCGATCTCGTCTGATCTCGGAAGCTAAGCAGGGTCGGGCCTGGTCAGTACTTGGGTGGGAGACCGCCTGGGAATACCAGGTGCTGTAAGCTTTTTCACTTCTCTTTACAAGCAGCAGAGGGCGCCGCTGCTTCTCCGGTGGAGACTTTGAAAATCAGAGCAGCTTGACTCTGGATGTTGAATTTCAGCATTTTTCTTTCGCCCACATTTTCAACGCTTTGTCCTGATGCTAGTGTGCTGTCACCAAAGAGTAACGGCCATTACTTCAGTTTGAATCACTTCTGCATGCTTTTGAAAAAAAGATGAAAACTGACGTGTCGTTTCTGAATGATGTATATCTTCACCATTCTTTCCACTGTATGCTGTCCAATAAACATCAATAAAGGTTTAATTTTTTTCCCGAGTGAAATTGATCAGCTTCTAATTAGTTTATGATATAATGATATACACTTGTAACTCGTGATCTGCTCTTTAAAAAATATTTGAAAAGCATTGACATTGTGTGTACACCATTCTATTGATTTTCATCAGCGCCTGCCAGTGTCCAACGAAGAAGCAGCAGCGCCCTCCGCTGTTTGTAAAAGAGAAGCGAAAAAGCTTACAGCACCTGGTATTCCCAGGCGGTCTCCCATCCAAGTACTGACCAGGCCCGACCCTGCTTGGCTTCCGAGATCAGACGAGATCGGCCGTGTTCAGGGTGGTATGGCCGTAAGCAACATTTGCAGCAACAAAAAGGCCATTTAAAGATGCTGTAACACAAAGTTTTCGTATTCTGTCTATGAAGGTAGCAGCTGCAGATTGTCAGGAACACAAACAAATATTCTCACTATAATGACAAAAAGGGCCTTTGTTACAAACTCTGTCGTTGTTACATTGTTACAGGCTATGTTATAAAAATATTATTGGATTATTATCACTGATGTATTGCTGTGTAAGCAGCATTTTCAAGTATCATACTGCGCCATATTTTATGAAACAATCACGTTTTAAATGTCAAATCTAAATCTACAAAGTCGCAATAACAATCACAAACGTAGTGGAGTAAAAACTCCAATCTATCCCTGTAAAATCAAGTATAAAGTAGCATAAAATTGCAAAAAGCACCTCAAACCTGCATTCAAGCAGCTCAGTTACAATCTCACCTCTGTCATAGATAGTGTTTATCATTCATGTGGGGAAACTGTGTCACTGTAATCAGAGCTCCTTGCCCAGAACTTCTGGAAATATGCTAATGTCCATATGGACAGAAATGCACACAGGCGTTCACGGTGGCAGTGATTGACATCTATAAAGGGCCGTTTTGTCACCAGTGCTGTTGCTTACGGCCATACCACCCTGAACACGCCCGATCTCGTCACCAGTGCTGTTGCTTACGGCCATACCACCCTGAACATGCCGGATCTCGTCTGATCTCGGAAGCTAAGTGGGGTCGGGCCTGGTCAGTACTTGGATGGGAGACCGCCTGGGAATACCAGGTGCTGTAAGCTTTTTCACTTCTCTTTACAAGCAACAGAGGGCCCTCGTGCCAACCCCCTCTCTGACCCCTCACCCGATCTCTGCAACCCATTCCTTCAGTTCTTCAGCGACAAAATCACCACCATCAACAACTCACTGCTCCCCGTGTCTGACCCAGCAGCAACCACACCGACCCCTATTCTCTCCATCCCTCTGGACCGCCTGACCCCTCCCCCCCAGCACCGCCTCTCCCGGTTCGACCCTGTTGACTCAGCAGCCATCGCCAAACTCATCAGCACATCCAAACCCACGATCTGCTCCCTCGACCCCCTCCCCACTCCCCTGCTGAAGTCCTGCCTCCCTGTCCTATGCCCTTACCTCACCGACCTCTTCAACTCCTCACTGTCCCATGGAACTGTCCCCTCAGCCTTCAAAACTGCTGCTGTCACCCCCACACTCAAGAAACCTGGTCTGGACCCCTCCTGTCTCAATCACTACCGCCCCATCTCCAACCTCCCCTTCCTCTCCAAAACCCTCGAACGCCTCGTCTCCACCCAGCTCCAATCCCACCTGCATTCCAACAACCTGCTTGAACCCCTCCAATCTGGCTTTCGCCCCCTCCACAGCACAGAAACTGCACTCCTCCAAGTCCTCAATAACCTCCTTACCTCTGCTGACACCGGAGCCCTCAAAATCCTCATCCTCCTGGACCTGAGTGCAGCCTTCGATACCGTATGTCACAACATTCTTCTCACCAGACTCCAAGACATCGGTATCGAAGGTACTGCACTCAGCTGGCTCCGGTCATACCTCACCAACAGATCTCATTTCATCTCCCTTCACAACAACTCCTCTGCCACATCCACAGTCACACAAGGTGTCCCCCAAGGCTCTGTACTCGGTCCACTCCTGTTCATAATCTACTTATTCCCCCTCGGTCAGATCCTACGCCACTTCAACCTGGACTTCCACTGCTATGCTGACGACACTCAGACCTACCTCAGCACCAACACCCCCCACAACCCACCGCTCTCCCACATCAACTCCTGCCTCTCTGCAATTAAAGCCTGGATGCAACAGAACTTTCTAAAACTCAACAGCGACAAAACACAACTCCTTCTCATCGGCTCCAAATCCACCCTCACCAAAACCAACAACCTCACACTCAACATCGATGGCACTTCTGTTTCCCCCTACCCCAGGCACGCAACCTTGGCGTGATCTTTGACTCCACCCTCTCCCTCGAGCCCCACATCCGCCAACTGGTCAAAATATCCTTCTTATTGCAAAAATCCGTCCCTCCCTCACACCCCCTACAGCAGAGAAACTCATCCACGCCTTCATCTCCTCCCGCCTTGACTATTGCAACTCTAAACTCTATGGCATCAGCAACACCTCCATAAATAAACTACAACTGGTCCAGAATGCAGCTGCTCGACTCCTCACCCACACCAAATCATGGCATCATATCACCCCAGTCCTGAAAGACCTTCACTGGCTCCCCATCTCCCACCGGATTTCCTACAAAATCCTGACCCTCACCTACAAAGCCCTCCACCAACTTGCACCCCCCTATCTCTCTGAACTCCTCTCCCCCTACCAACCTCAACGGTCCCTCAGATCCACCTCAGCTGGTTTACTCTCCACCCCCAAGTCCAAACTCCGCAGCTTTGGGGACAGAGCATTCTCTAGGGCAGCTCCCAAGCTCTGGAACTCACTCCCCAATCTTATCAGAGACTCCGATTCCCTCACCATATTCCAGTCCCGCCTCAAAACACATCTTTTCTCATCTGCTTACCCATAGCCACCTCCCTCCCCCTACCCATCAGTCCGTGTGTATGTATGTGATTGTGCCTGTGTATGTCGCTTTTTGTCGTTCGTCTCCTGTCTGTCTCACACCGTTTTCCCCCCGACTATGTTAAAGCGTCTTTGAGATCACTAAAAAGCGCTATATAAATCTAATATATTATTATTATTAGTCTGATGTCTTTAAATGATTTCATCCTTGTGCCTCTGTGCCACTAGTTTGTCCTCACTGTGTGGAACAACAATAAACCTGCTAGAGTATCTGATAGAAATATGAATGAATATCAAATCTAATGAATCCCTCAGTTCAGTGTGTGTGTGACTGTGGCTGAGATGGAGGTGGACTATGTGAACCTGGGCTGTGGTTTACGGCTCTCTTCCTGTCACAACCACTGTTTGACATCTGTTCCTCTGATGGTTTTTGTACAGGCTGCAGGCATCATTTATCACTGTGGAGACCTAGATCACTCCAACAGGAGCAGTAGTAGGAGGCTGAATGACTGAGTTCAACCTTCTGGATCTCCAACTCACAGCCGTTCTGTTTAATCGCAGCTGAGAAATCATCTTTCTGAGGATGATTGTAACCTGAATATATTTGACAATTGCTCCTATCAATAAACAGAATCAATGTGAATGTTTCTGTGTCTCTCTTCTGGTACCAGAATACATCACTGACACACGGGTCAGTTCCTCGACAGCTGAAGGAAACATTTCCACCAACTCTCCTGGTCCATGTTAAATCATCCTGAACCAGGTCTGCTGCCATGGCAACCAGCGCTGTAGAGAGACAGACAGGTAGATGAAGGTGAGTGTGACAGTGTTTGTTACAGGTGGACTTTATTGGCTCCTGATTGGCTGGAAACACTCACCTGAACACAGACAGCACAGAGCAGCAGCTGGGAGGAAAAGCATTGTGTGCAGTGGTGTTTCCTCTGGTGAACCTGGGGAGAAGTGGCGCTCTGATGCAGCTGAGGCCAAACAAGGACGAGCTGTGAGATCAGACGAGGGCCACGTGGTTCCTGAAGGCTCCTCACACCTCCCATCAGCCCCTGCAGTGGACAGATAACGCTGCTGTCTGACAGCTGCAGACATGTTGACTCGTCCTAGAAGGAAAAGCACAGTTTCTACTAACGTACTAAAAATAAAGATTAGAACAGTTACAGGAGTTTATTGTGGAATAGTTTAGAAAGGAAACATCTTTTATTTAGTTTCTTTCTTTCATTTTCAGTGTTTAAGAGTAATAAGCTAAAGTCACTCCCCTATAAACCTGCTTTGGTTTCTCTGTATTCTAAAGTACTGAATCATTGTTTTATTTTTTATTAGGGCTGTCAATCGATTCAAATATTTAATCACGATTAATCGCAATTTAATCACACATTTTTATATGTTCAAAATGTACCTTAAAGGGAGATTTATCAAGTATTTAATACTCTTATCAACATGGGAGTGGACAAATATGCTGCCTTATGTAAATGTATGTATATATTTATTATTGGAAATCAATTAACAACACAGAACAATGACAGATATTGTCCAGATATATATATATGTACTTACTTATGTATGATAAAATATATATAAATACATAAATAAATAAATATATATTAAAAAATAAATAAACAAATAAATAAATAACTATAAAAAATAAAGATTGAAAGGAATAATGAATAAATAAATAAATATAAAAAGATGGAAAATAAAAACTAAATATAAAAAATAAGAATGGAAAATAAAAAAAGATAAATAAATGAAAGAAAATGAAAATGTTATAGATACAATATAAATAAATAGATAGATAGATAGATAAATAAATAAATATGAAAAATGGAGATCAATTAACAACACAAAACAATGACAGATATTGTCCATAAACCCTCACAGGTACTGCATTTATCATAAAAAATATGGAAAATAAAATGTAATTTTTGATTAATTGTGAATAACTATTTCAATCTGAATAATTTAGTTTTGGTATAATCTGAATTTATTAAAGAAGCTATTTTTTTAAATGAATAAAATCTACCATCTCCCCTGTTATTATTATTATTATTAGTAGTAGTAGTAGTAGTAGTATATTAAGTATAGTTTTCTTCATTCAAAATAAAAAGACAAACACAAGTTTTTTTGTTTTTGCTTATTTAATGTTTTCTGAGTTATTTTTTAATTCTTGTTCTATAACTCTGAACAGGTTGAAGACAGACAACATCTTGCAGCTTCATCAGCAGACTAACATGTGTGACATCATCCACATGATGCTGATGATGCTGATGATGGTCGCCATGAGAACCACAGTGACATCTCGTGGATAAAAACACACACAGCAGCCTAAAACCTTCTGTCTGTTCCTCAAAGAACTTTTATCTTGTGACAGAAGTTTCAGTTTTTTTATCTCCTTCTGTTCAGTGATCTCATTTGTGTTCAGATTCATGCATTTTATTTTCTCCTTTTGTACCAAAGTTTTCATGCTAACATGTAGAGAAGGAGGTTAAATAACGCTCCAAACTTACACTGAATCTTAGCGAGGAAAGAAAGTCCAAAAACTGTCCAAAGAAATGTTTGAAAATTGTCCCAAAAAAGTCAGGAAAATGTCCAAAAGAAAGGCAGAAGAAAAGTCTGATACTGGTATCATAGTTAACTGTTACATATATACTGAAGTGTATTTTTCATAACTGTCATATTTTGAGAATTATTAAACATATTCCATCAAAAATGTCCCATTCAAATGAATAGGAGACATGTTCAGAATTTAAACATGAACTACTCATTCATACTTTCACCTATAAATCGCCTTCAAACTTTAAAATGTTCCACATCTTCCATAGATTATAACTCTTATTCAACTTTTAAACTATTTGAAATGTTTAACTTTGTTTGGAGCTCAGTAAAAGTACCCTTGTCTGACTTTTATTGCACTGGCTAGAGTGGTGACATCACTAGCTAGAGTGGAGAAGAGCTTTAAAATCTTCTGTAAAAAGAAAATATATATATTTTAAACTCGCTCTCATCCCCACAATTTTCACTCTTCATACACATTTATTTTCATAGAAATGTGTGAAATCTTGTGCTGGTCACAGACATATTACTATTGAATCAGTCAGACTCACACGTTTGGCTCTAAATAACTGGAAGTGACCAGAAGTCCAAGCGTCAGCCCCATAGAGAGCCATGTTAATGTGACCAGTACAAACAACCTGTGCTGAGGTGGAGGCTCAGGAGAGGGAAGCTGACACATGATGTTTGATGGACAGTGACACAGTGATGAAGATGAATTCATGTTTTATTGGTGTGAAATGGTGTTAAAGGTGAATAACTGTGTGAAGGATATGTGTAAAACATGACACAGTGTTTATTATATGGGTGGTGGGGGGGTAGAACTGTCTCTTCTTCCTGATCAGCTGAAATCTGGGGAATCAACACCGCCACAGTTTGATCATTGTCACCATGAAAAACTGCTGGAAGAATGACAACATGTCAGCAGACAAACATGTGAGGCATCACACGTCTGTCTTAGAGAGGTGTCACACCAATAAATGAGCTCTTCCAACTCAGCTGTGTGACACATTTCAAACTAAACTTGATCACATGGTGGATTTCTGTGTTTGCTGCTGGCGCTGACATTAAACATGACGGAGAAAGATCACCACCATAGTTGATAAAAACACACACAGCAGTAAATGTATCACTGGTATCATTGTTAATATTTATAAAAAATAATTCAAGGACTATTTCTACTGCAGCTAATACAACACAGTAAATGATACTATTACAGATATCACCACTACTTCTAGTTCTATGTGTGGAGCAGACAAACCAGAGGTCTGTACTACGAAGAGAGTTCAACATCTCCAGGGTATCTTCTCCTTATCTGGTTTCACTAACCCTAACAAACCAGATCACGCTAAGCGGTCCTACGAAGCTGGTTATCAACTCAGTAAATCTGTCAGCAGACAGACAGGCAGAGAGACACATTTAACAAAGGAAGAGTAAACTATATTAGATAAATATGAAGAAGTTAAACACTTAATCCAGACTAAAAGTAACACAGTTGAAGCTGCCAGATGCAGGAAAAACAGCTGGCGAAAGAAAGAACTCCAGATGTGTGAATGCAAACTAACAGATTTATGAATTTAACGGAACACTTAAATGTCAGATATACTCTTCTAGATATAAATACTTTACTATATGTGAAGGATGAATGAATTACACCTAATTATGCCCATTCTTAATGTTGCAGCATGTTTGACTATTTCAGCCTTGTTTCAGCTGCACTCGGAAAACTCTGAAGTTACCTCGCTGACGCCAAATCCTGCTTCGTAGTACAGGCCTCTGAAGCGTGCTGCTACAATACACTCACAGTTAACAATCTCTACTCAGTTGAATATTTGTAACATACATATGTGTTTTTCTTCAAAATAATGCTTCACTTAAAGAATGAAGCTTAAGCGTAAATTCAGTCAGGAAGACTAGGTGTGCAACCTCATTCATTCTCATTCATTCTGGGTCACTCTCTCATGGGCTATTACTATGTCAGCTGATTATGGGCGTCTCTCTTTTCAGTGACCAATCAGAGCTTGCCATGTCCCCTGAACCAATCACATTGTTGCTGTCAAAAGTTTAAAAACCGTTCTCCTCTATGCTGTTTCAGTGTCAGTATCAGCACAAACCGATGCGAGCAGCTCGATGCAAACAGCAAATAGTTAACGTACCTTCATCCAGTCTTGTGGTATAACCAGCGACGTCTGATCCTCAGCAGAGGAGTTTCTCCTCCCTCTGGTTCACTGCTCAGGCAGCTTCATCTGCTACTCCAGGCTACAAACATCGCACTCGCAGTCTCGGTTAAATCCAGCAAACTTTATGCATTCAGCTCATATGCTCAGGCTCACGCCTCATCAGCATCTTCATCAGCATCTGGCGTCTTCATCACAGCCGCCTCATCACTACGTTCATTCCACTTCAAGCCCTTTCATCTAAAGGTAAAGGCTTCAAAATTCACCAGCCTCATATTACCTGGCAAGATGCCACATATCACCATCGAGGAAACGTTGTCATACGTTTGGATAGCTTCGATATCAATGTGTCATATCAATGACTCATTCATTCCGCTTCGTATTCAGACAGAGTTAAAACATTTCCGGGTTCCTCACAGAAGAAACGGCGTGATTCAAAGTCATCTGCTCAATAAATTCATAAGTTCAGCGGTTACATCAAACCGGTGGTCTCATGGGATCCAGTACTTATAGATAACCAGGGGCCTCATGTATAAACGGTGCGCACTGTTACAACCCGGCTCTTAGGCTGTAACAAAAATGGGAGTGGAGACGAGGTAAATGCAAAAAGTATCAAAGTTTATTTACAAAACACTAATTCATGAATAAATGTAAAGCTCAGTATCAGTAGTCAGTGGTGTAGGAGTGCATGGATGCGCGTGCATGTAGAAAAAGAGGAAGAATAGCCGCGCCGCGATGTCCACAGGAATGGAGAGATGTGCGTGAATTAGTTTGTTTTTTAAAATGATTCTGTTGAACCACAATTCAAAAGCAATGTCTGATTTTCATTAGTTAATTTTCAGTGAATTTTTATTTATTATTACTTTTGTCAGTTTCAAGTTATTTCAGTGACCATTGTGGGTTCCACATTCCGCAGCATTCCGCAGTCAAAACTCATGACTCATAAGTGAACAAACCGTTGGGTGTTATAAAGGCAGAGATTTATTTTGCCCTCTGAGACAGTGGAACCTGCCAGTAACCCTTCAGTAGATCATATTTACTTACAAATTTCGCAGAACCAACCTGATCAACACAATCTTCGATCCGAGGCAGTGGATAGGCATCAGGTTTGGTAACTGTATTTACTTTACGATAATCTGTACAAAACCTAGGACTTTTGTCAGACTTTTCAACAAGCAAACATGGTGACGCCCAGCTCGAAGATGAGGGTTCTGCGATGCCATTTTCGAGCATGTATTTAATTTCTGTGTCCATTGCCTTGCGCTTCTCTTCAGACACACGGTAAAAACGCTGACAGATGGGCTGCGCGTCGCCTACATCTATGTCATGCTCAACCAGATGAGTTTGGCTTGGTGTATCACCAAACAAGCATGGATAGCTGTGAATAAGAGCAGACAACTCAGCACTTCTTTCCGCAGACAAATGAACAAACAAAGAATCAAGATTACGCAACATTTCAGCGTTCTTCAGTCGCCCACGCAACAAGCTTTCATCTGGTGCGGTAACCCCATCATCCTCCCCTGCAGGGAACTGACTCCCAACAGCCGCCGCTGCTGAGAGAGGTCTAGACTCGCGAGCATAGTACGGTTTCAACATGTTGACATGGCAGAGTTAAGTTACTTTCCTACGCTTCGGCGTGGAAAGGATATAATTTTGGTCAGACACCTGCCACAGTACAGTAAAAGGGCCAGTAAATTTAGCTTGAAATGGCGACTTAACCATTGGAAACAAAGCGAGGACCTGATCTCCAGGACTAAACCCGCGCTGCTCGGTTTTCCGATCATACAAATGCTTCATTTTTTCCTGGGCAGACGACAACTTTTCTTTAGCCATCTCCCCAGCAGAGTACAAACGATGCCGGAACCCGTTTACATACTCTATCAGATTACTAGGCGGTTCTGATGGCGTGACAGTGTCATGCAACAGCGTGAGCGGCCCACGCACTGTATGGCCAAAAACAAGTTTGTTAGGGCTAAAACCGGTGCTTTCCTGCACAACTTCTCTAGCAGCCAACAGAAGCCATGGCAGCCCTTCCTCCCAGTCCTGATTCAGCTCAACACAATAACTACGGAAAAGAGACTTCAGAGTCTGGTGGAACCTCTCAAGAGCTCCCCGACTCTGTGCGTGATATGCGGAAGACTGGTTATGTTGGACCTTCAACTGTTTCCACACTTGTGCAAAACGGTTGGATGAGAAATTTGAACCCTGATCACTCTGGATCACTTTCGGGATTCCGAAGATGGAGATGAATTGTGTCAGTGCTTTCAGTACCGACTTCGTAGTGATAGAACGCAGTGGATATGCGGCTGGATACCGCGTGCTCTGACACATCACAGTAAGCAAGTAGTTACAGCCTGCTTTGGAACAAGGTAAAGGACCGACACAGTCAATGATCAAATATTCAAATGGCTGTGCAGTCGCTGGGATGGGGCACAGTGGAGCAGGTTTAATGCTCTGATTGGGTTTACCTGTCATTTGGCACGTGTGACATGATTTAATATAACGAGACACATCTTTCTTTAAACGAGGCCAAAAAAAATACCGTAAAATGTAATTATACGTCTTACGGACGCCCAGATGTCCTGACTGGTTATGTGATGTTTGAAGGACCTCGTCACGAAACTTTACAGGAACCACAATCTGAAACACTGGCTTACCGACAAAGTCTTCCCCATGCGACAGCCATTTTCTCACCAAAAGCTCTCCTTGCAACAGATAACCACTGGCGGCGCTGTTTCCATCCTCAGTGGAGAGAACAGCCTCAAACAGCTGACTCAGGGAGGGATCAGCTCTCTGCTCCGCCACTAGGTCACTGCGAGATACAGACAACAATGAGTCAGGAACAACAACAAGATCCCCCTCACTCAACTCCTCTTCACCCTGCTCAGGTTCCCCCTGTGCACGGCTCATAGCCCGTGTCACAGCGCAAGCGGTAAACACTTCTGGGAAACACCAAGCGTTCTCTTCTGGGTTACCAGTCACAGTGGGTGAAGATGACACTATAGGAGGTGGTGTACGCTCGGCCCACATCCCGGCTGCCAGCCAGGCCGTTACCAAGAATGATGTCCACACCTTCGATCGGCAGTGCAGGACGGACCCCCATGGCGACCTTACCCTGCACCAAACCACAGTTAATTTCAACAGAATGCAGAGGAACAGGCACAACGTTCAAACCCATACCCCGCATCAGGACAAAGTCCCCAGTGTCAGAATCATCACAAAAAGGCAGAACAGAGCTCAAAATGTACGAGTCATATGCTGCGGTATCTCTCAAGATTTTTACCGGCACACTGTTACCTCCCACCAGTGACACACAGCCGTCAGACACAAAGGCAGAGAAGTCAGGTTCCTCCAACCTGCATGGCTCTCCAATGTTAACCTGTCTAAAGGGAGAGACAACAGGGACAGGTTCCACAGATACAGCACAAGCACCAGAGTTCATCCGACCCCCGCTATACCCTCTTCCAGCATTAGCTCTGGGACAGTCAGCTTTCCAGTGCCCTCTACCCTTGCAAAAGTTACATACTCTTGAAGAGTCCAAATGCGTCTGACCTCGTGTACAGTGTTCCAACCTACCAAGGCGTGAATGAGGTTTCTCTTCTCGTCTACCCGAGGCACGATACATACCACCTCCATCTGGGACCCTGAAGTTGCGGTCACCTCTGTGCGTCAGCAGGTAGTCATCAGCCAGGGTGGCGGCCTCAGCAGCAGTCTTCACCTTATGCTCACCGATGTAAACAGCGACGTGGCTGGGAATGGAATTTTTAAATTGTTCTAAAACAACCAGATCACATAAAGCATTATAAGTGTCTACTTTTACGGCATTGCACCACCGACTGAAAAAAGTGACCAGATCTCTGGCAAACTCCACATGACTCTGTTTCCCTGACTTCTCCCAGGTCCTGAACTTCTGGCGATACGCCTCAGGGACTAACTCGTAGGCCTTTAATACAGCAGACTTAACAGTTAAATACACCTTACTTTCTGCCACTGTCAGAGCAGAGTAGGCCTCCTGAGCCTTACCTATTAAAACACACTGCAATAATAATGTACGATCAGCATCAGACCACTCTCTGCTCTCAGCTACACGCTCAAACAATGAGAAAAAGGTGTCTGGGTCTCGCTCACTAAACTGAGGAACTAACCTCAGATTACTGGCAACATCAAATGACGAAGTCGATCTACCAGAGAAGTCAGATGCACAGCTAGCACCTCCAGCAGGTAAACTCAACCTGTGCTCTATCTCCAGCCTTTTAAGTTCTGCCTCTCTCCTCAGTTTCTCCACTGCCAGCTTCTCCATCTCTGTCTGCAGTAGCAACAGCTCTCTCCTCTGCTCAAAAGTCTGACCTGTATCTCTGCAGCCAGACACAGCAACACTGTCCACCTCAGGACCAACAGTATACATTTTACCTCTGAAAATACCCCTATCAGTGAGATTGGCTTTAACAATACCTTTAATTTTGTCCTTCATCCTCTTATCACCAACATCTAAATTAAAATGTTCGGAAATACGGATTAACTGTTCACGTGAGCAGCTGTCCAGCAGCTCCTCCGATGGCGCTCTCAAAAACTCCACTACACTCGCCATAACTCACTTACCTACACGCACGATCCTCTACTGACGCGACAAAAACACACCCGGCACGCTGAGCTCACACAGCCCCCCCGCACAGCCGTGACGTCACCGTGCACCGTCCCTCTAACTGCCTGACAGAGAACTAGGTAAACTCCCCCCTAGTCTTCAGGTGCTAGTTGCGGTGGGTATTTATGCACTCTCTACCGCAAAGCAACCGAAGCAACCAGCAACCGGCAACTTCCCCCGCAGCCTCGGCCGTGCTCCCGAGCTGACAGCAGCTCTAACCGCGTTCACACCACACTAACACCCCCCCCACAAACTCCAAAGGGAGTCCACACTGAAGCCTAACAGGGACAGAAACACTAACTTACAGTGGCTGGACCTGACTGCTGAACTCACTGCCAAACATCACCAGCACATCAAACCTGGCGACACTAACAAACAACCAGCGGCTTCACTGAAATGACCACAAACAGCACTTACCCTCGTCAACGCTACTCCCAAACATTTAGCTGAGCGCTCAATGACAAAAAACGCTCCTGAAATTGGCAACAGCTGTGTGTCGAGTCACACTACAACCGGTCCTTCTCACTAACTCCGCCCAACAGACCCCTTACTACCTGAGAAACTAAATCCACCAAAATAGACGAGCCCCCATTTGTTACAACCCGGCTCTTAGGCTGTACCAAAAATGGGAGTGGAGACGAGGTAAATGCAAAAAGTATCAAAGTTTATTTACAAAACACTAATTCATGAATAAATGTAAAGCTCAGTATCAGTAGTCAGTGGTGTAGGAGTGAATGGATGCGTGTGTGTGAGTGCATGTAGAAAAAGAGGAAGAATAGCCACGCCACGATGTCCACAGGAATGGAGAGATGTGCGTGAATGGAGAGAGAGCGCGTTCTGAATGGCGAAGAGGGTTTTATAGTCAGCGCTACACCGGGCCCAGGTGTAGCTCATCAACCCATCATGTCCTCATGTCCCCGCCTCAACCAGAGCCTGCAAGAAACAAAAGAACCAACACACACCTAGTGGTGGGGAGGGGTCGTCACAAACATACATATATTTTTCTTCAAAATAATGCTTCTTTTAAGAATATGGTTGGTATTAATCTGTATTTGTTTTTAATTAAAAAAAAAAGTTATTGTCTTAACATACTTGATCATGTATCTCCCATGCCAGGTAAATATGAGTTGGATGCAGCTTCACAATGTACACCAGACACTGCTGCACAGCAACACTGCCACTTTTCTGGACATTTAAATTTAGTTTTCCATATGTCATTTTGAATATTCATACATATCCTTTTATGTAATACAGTGATGTCATCGTCCTTTGATGTGATGTCATCGTCCTTTGATGTGATGTCATCATCTTTTGATGTTTTCACACATTCTGGAACATTAGGCTAGTTTGGATAGACACATTGAAGCGTGCTGCCACAATACACTCACAGTTGACAATCTCTACTCAGTTGGATATTTGTAAAATACATATTTTTTTCTTCAAAATAATGTTTCTTTTCAAGAATATGGCTGGTATTAATCTGTATTTGTTTACAACTTTAAAAAAAAATTATTGTCATAAAATACTTGATCATTGTATCTCCCATGCCATGTAAATATGTGTTGGATGCAACTCGCATTGCTCAACTCACAGCTTCACAATGAACACCAGACACTGCTGCACAGCAACACTGCCACTTTTCTGGACATTTAAATTTAGTTTTCCATACGTCATTTTGAATATTCATACATGTCCTTTTATGTATTACAGTGATGTCATCGTCCTTTGATGTGATGTCATCATCTTTTGATGTTTTCACACATTCTGGAACATTAGGCTAGTTTGGATAGACACATTGAAGCGTGCTGCCACAATACACTCACCGTTGACAATCTCTACTCAGTTGGATATTTGTAACATACATATTTTTTTCTTCAAAATAATGTTTCTTTTCAAGAATATGGCTGGTATTAATCTGTATTTGTTTACAACTTTAAAAAAAAATTATTGTCATAAAATACTTGATCATTGTATCTCCCATGCCATGTAAATATGTGTTGGATGCAACTCGCATTGCTCAACTCACAGCTTCACAATGAACACCAGACACTGCTGCACAGCAACACTGCCACTTTTCTGGACATTTAAATTTAGTTTTCCATACATCATTTTGAATATTCATACATGTCCTTTTATGTATTACAGTGATGTCATCGTCCTTTGATGTGATGTCATCATCTTTTGATGTTTTCACACATTCTGGAACATTAGGCTAGTTTGGATAGACACATTGAAGCGTGCTGCCACAATACACTCACAGTTGACAATCTCTACTCAGTTGGATATTTGTAACATACATATTTTTTTCTTCAAAATAATGCTTCTTTTCAAGAATATGGATTACATATCATTTTATGTATTACAGTGATGTCATCATCCTTTGATGTGATGTCATCATCCTTGGATGTGATGTCATTGTCCTTTATATGTTTTCACACATTCTGGAACATTAGGCTAGTTTGGATAGACACATTGAAGCGTGCTGCCACAATACACTCACAGTTGACAATCTCTACTCAGTTGGATATTTGTAAAATACATATTTTTTTCTTCAAAATAATGTTTCTTTTCAAGAATATGGCTGGTATTAATCTGTATTTGTTTACAACTTTAAAAAAAAATTATTGTCATAAAATACTTGATCATTGTATCTCCCATGCCATGTAAATATGTGTTGGATGCAACTCGCATTGCTCAACTCACAGCTTCACAATGAACACCAGACACTGCTGCACAGCAACACTGCCACTTTTCTGGACATTTAAATTTAGTTTTCCATACGTCATTTTGAATATTCATACATGTCCTTTTATGTATTACAGTGATGTCATCGTCCTTTGATGTGATGTCATCATCTTTTGATGTTTTCACACATTCTGGAACATTAGGCTAGTTTGGATAGACACATTGAAGCGTGCTGCCACAATACACTCACAGTTGACAATCTCTACTCAGTTGGATATTTGTAACATTCATATTTTTTTCTTCAAAATAATGCTTCTTTTCAAGAATATGGATTACATATCATTTTATGTATTACAGTGATGTCATCATCCTTTGATGTGATGTCATCGTCCTTGGATGTGATGTCATTGTCCTTTATATGTTTTCACACATTCTGGAACATTAGGCTAGTTTGGATAGACACATTGAAGCGTGCTGCCACAATACACTCACAGTTGACAATCTCTACTCAGTTGGATATTTGTAAAATACATATTTTTTTCTTCAAAATAATGTTTCTTTTCAAGAATATGGCTGGTATTAATCTGTATTTGTTTACAACTTTAAAAAAAAATTATTGTCATAAAATACTTGATCATTGTATCTCCCATGCAAGGTAAATATGAGTTGGATGCAACTCGCATTGCTCAACACACAGCTTCCCAACGTACACCAGACACTGCTGCACAGCAACACTGCCACTTTTCTGGACATTTAAATTTAGTTTTCCATATGTCATTTTAAATATTCATACATATCCTTTTATGTATTACAGTGATGTCATCGTCCTTTGATGTTTTCACACATTCTGGAACATTAGGCTAGTTTGGATAGACACATTGAAGCGTGCTGCCACAATACACTCACAGTTGACAATCTCTACTCAGTTGGATATTTGTAACATACATATTTTTTTCTTCAAAATAATGCTTCTTTTCAAGAATATGGTTTGTATTAATCTGTATTTGTTTTTAACTTTTAAAAAAATGATTGTCATAAAATACTTGATCATTGTATCTCCCATGCAAGGTAAATATGAGTTGGATGCAACTCGCATTGCTCAACACAGAGCTTCCCAACGTACACCAGACACTGCTGCACAGCAACACTGCCACTTTTCTGGACACTTAAATTGAGTTTTCCATACGTCATTTTGAATATTCATACATATCATTTTATGTATTACAGTGATGTAATCATCCTTTGATGTGATGTCATCGTCCTTGGATGTGATGTCATTGTCCTTTATATGTTTTCACACATTTTGGAACATTAGGCTAGTTTGGATAGACACATTGAAGCGTGCTGCCACAATACACTCACAGTTGACAATCTCTACTCAGTTGGATATTTGTAACATACATATTTTCTTCTTCAAAATAATGCTCCTTTTCAAGAATATGGTTTGTATTAATCTGTATTTGTTTTTAACTTTTAAAAAAATGATTGTCATAAAATACTTGATCATTAAATGCTCATATTTACCATGCAAGGTAAATATGAGTTGGATGCAACTCGCATTGTTCAACACAGAGCTTCCCAACGTACACCAGACACTGCTGCACAGCAACACTGCCACTTTTCTGGACATTTAAATTGAGTTTTCCATACGTCATTTTGAATATTCATACATATCATTTTATGTATTACAGTGATGTCATCATCCTTTGATGTGATGTCATCGTCCTTGGATGTGATGTCATTGTCCTTTATATGTTTTCACACATTCTGGAACATTAGGCTAGTTTGGATAGACACATTGAAGCGTGCTGCCACAATACACTCACAGTTGACAATCTCTACTCAGTTGGATATTTGTAAAATACATATTTTTTTCTTCAAAATAATGTTTCTTTTCAAGAATATGGCTGGTATTAATCTGTATTTGTTTACAACTTTAAAAAAAAATTATTGTCATAAAATACTTGATCATTGTATCTCCCATGCAAGGTAAATATGAGTTGGATGCAACTCGCATTGCTCAACACACAGCTTCCCAACGTACACCAGACACTGCTGCACAGCAACACTGCCACTTTTCTGGACATTTAAATTTAGTTTTCCATATGTCATTTTAAATATTCATACATATCCTTTTATGTATTACAGTGATGTCATCGTCCTTTGATGTTTTCACACATTCTGGAACATTAGGCTAGTTTGGATAGACACATTGAAGCGTGCTGCCACAATACACTCACAGTTGACAATCTCTACTCAGTTGGATATTTGTAACATACATATTTTTTTCTTCAAAATAATGCTTCTTTTCAAGAATATGGTTTGTATTAATCTGTATTTGTTTTTAACTTTTAAAAAAATGATTGTCATAAAATACTTGATCATTGTATCTCCCATGCAAGGTAAATATGAGTTGGATGCAACTCGCATTGCTCAACACAGAGCTTCCCAACGTACACCAGACACTGCTGCACAGCAACACTGCCACTTTTCTGGACACTTAAATTGAGTTTTCCATACGTCATTTTGAATATTCATACATATCATTTTATGTATTACAGTGATGTAATCATCCTTTGATGTGATGTCATCGTCCTTGGATGTGATGTCATTGTCCTTTATATGTTTTCACACATTTTGGAACATTAGGCTAGTTTGGATAGACGCATTGAAGCGTGCTGCCACAATACACTCACAGTTGACAATCTCTACTCAGTTGGATATTTGTAACATACATATTTTCTTCTTCAAAATAATGCTCCTTTTCAAGAATATGGTTTGTATTAATCTGTATTTGTTTTTAACTTTTAAAAAAATGATTGTCATAAAATACTTGATCATTGTATCTCCCATGCAAGGTAAATATGAGTTGGATGCAACTCGCATTGTTCAACACAGAGCTTCCCAACGTACACCAGACACTGCTGCACAGCAACACTGCCACTTTTCTGGACATTTAAATTGAGTTTTCCATACGTCATTTTGAATATTCATACATATCATTTTATGTATTACAGTGATGTCATCATCCTTTGATGTGATGTCATCGTCCTTGGATGTGATGTCATTGTCCTTTATATGTTTTCACACATTCTGGAACATTAGGCTAGTTTGGATAGACACATTGAAGCGTGCTGCCACAATACACTCACAGTTGACAATCTCTACTCAGTTGGATATTTGTAAAATACATATTTTTTTCTTCAAAATAATGTTTCTTTTCAAGAATATGGCTGGTATTAATCTGTATTTGTTTACAACTTTAAAAAAAAATTATTGTCATAAAATACTTGATCATTGTATCTCCCATGCCATGTAAATATGTGTTGGATGCAACTCGCATTGCTCAACTCACAGCTTCACAATGAACACCAGACACTGCTGCACAGCAACACTGCCACTTTTCTGGACATTTAAATTTAGTTTTCCATACGTCATTTTGAATATTCATACATGTCCTTTTATGTATTACAGTGATGTCATCGTCCTTTGATGTGATGTCATCATCTTTTGATGTGATGTCATCATCTTTTGATGTTTTCACACATTCTGGAACATTAGGCTAGTTTGGATAGACACATTGAAGCGTGCTGCCACAATACACTCACAGTTGACAATCTCTACTCAGTTGGATATTTGTAACATACATATTTTTTTCTTCAAAATAATGCTTCTTTTCAAGAATATGGTTTGTATTAATCTGTATTTGTTTTTAACTTTTAAAAAAATGATTGTCATAAAATACTTGATCATTGTATCTCCCATGCAAGGTAAATATGAGTTGGATGCAACTCGCATTGCTCAACACACAGCTTCCCAACGTACACCAGACACTGCTGCACAGCAACACTGCCACTTTTCTGGACATTTAAAT
The DNA here is from genome assembly GCF_043250625.1 of Sebastes fasciatus. Lineage (NCBI taxonomy): Eukaryota > Metazoa > Chordata > Actinopteri > Perciformes > Sebastidae > Sebastes > Sebastes fasciatus. Next base: position 405,616 of record NC_133803.1, on the reverse strand, counting down.
TTAGTTTTCCATATGTCATTTTAAATATTCATACATATCCTTTTATGTATTACGGTGATGTCATCGTCCTTTGATGTTTTCACACATTCTGGAACAATAGGCGAGTTTGGATAGACACATTGAAGCGTGCTGCCACAATACACTCACAATTGACAATCTCTACTCAGTTGGATATTTGTAAAATACATATTTTTTTCTTCAAAATAATGTTTCTTTTCAAGAATATGGCTGGTATTAATCTGTATTTGTTTACAACTTTAAAAAAAAATTATTGTCATAAAATACTTGATCATTGTATCTCCCATGCCATGTAAATATGTGTTGGATGCAACTCGCATTGCTCAACTCACAGCTTCACAATGAACACCAGACACTGCTGCACAGCAACACTGCCACTTTTCTGGACATTTAAATTTAGTTTTCCATACGTCATTTTGAATATTCATACATGTCCTTTTATGTATTACAGTGATGTCATCGTCCTTTGATGTGATGTCATCATCTTTTGATGTTTTCACACATTCTGGAACATTAGGCTAGTTTGGATAGACACATTGAAGCGTGCTGCCACAATACACTCACAGTTGACAATCTCTACTCAGTTGGATATTTGTAAAATAGATATTTTTTTCTTCAAAATAATGTTTCTTTTCAAGAATATGGCTGGTATTAATCTGTATTTGTTTACAACTTTAAAAAAAAATTATTGTCATAAAATACTTGATCATTGTATCTCCCATGCCATGTAAATATGTGTTGGATGCAACTCGCATTGCTCAACTTTCAGCTTCACAATGAACACCAGACACTGCTGCACAGCAACACTGCCACTTTTCTGGACATTTAAATTTAGTTTTCCATACATCATTTTGAATATTCATACATGTCCTTTTATGTATTACAGTGATGTCATCGTCCTTTGATGTGATGTCATCATCTTTTGATGTTTTCACACATTCTGGAACATTAGGCTAGTTTGGATAGACACATTGAAGCGTGCTGCCACAATACACTCACAGTTGACAATCTCTACTCAGTTGGATATTTGTAACATACATATTTTTTTCTTCAAAATAATGCTTCTTTTCAAGAATATGGATTACATATCATTTTATGTATTACAGTGATGTCATCATCCTTTGATGTGATGTCATCGTCCTTGGATGTGATGTCATTGTCCTTTATATGTTTTCACACATTCTGGAACATTAGGCTAGTTTGGATAGACACATTGAAGCGTGCTGCCACAATACACTCACAGTTGACAATCTCTACTCAGTTGGATATTTGTAAAATACATATTTTTTTCTTCAAAATAATGTTTCTTTTCAAGAATATGGCTGGTATTAATCTGTATTTGTTTACAACTTTAAAAAAAAATTATTGTCATAAAATACTTGATCATTGTATCTCCCATGCCATGTAAATATGTGTTGGATGCAACTCGCATTGCTCAACTCACAGCTTCACAATGAACACCAGACACTGCTGCACAGCAACACTGCCACTTTTCTGGACATTTAAATTTAGTTTTCCATACGTCATTTTGAATATTCATACATGTCCTTTTATGTATTACAGTGATGTCATCGTCCTTTGATGTGATGTCATCATCTTTTGATGTTTTCACACATTCTGGAACATTAGGCTAGTTTGGATAGACACATTGAAGCGTGCTGCCACAATACACTCACAGTTGACAATCTCTACTCAGTTGGATATTTGTAAAATACATATTTTTTTCTTCAAAATAATGTTTCTTTTCAAGAATATGGCTGGTATTAATCTGTATTTGTTTACAACTTTAAAAAAAAATTATTGTCATAAAATACTTGATCATTGTATCTCCCATGCAAGGTAAATATGAGTTGGATGCAACTCGCATTGCTCAACACACAGCTTCCCAACGTACACCAGACACTGCTGCACAGCAACACTGCCACTTTTCTGGACATTTAAATTTAGTTTTCCATATGTCATTTTAAATATTCATACATATCCTTTTATGTATTACAGTGATGTCATCGTCCTTTGATGTTTTCACACATTCTGGAACATTAGGCTAGTTTGGATAGACACATTGAAGCGTGCTGCCACAATACACTCAGAGTTGACAATCTCTACTCAGTTGGATATTTTTAACATACATATTTTTTTCTTCAAAATAATGCTTCTTTTCAAGAATATGGTTTGTATTAATCTGTATTTGTTTTTAACTTTTAAAAAAATGATTGTCATAAAATACTTGATCATTGTATCTCCCATGCAAGGTAAATATGAGTTGGATGCAACTCGCATTGCTCAACACAGAGCTTCCCAACGTACACCAGACACTGCTGCACAGCAACACTGCCACTTTTCTGGACATTTAAATTGAGTTTTCCATACGTCATTTTGAATATTCATACATATCATTTTATGTATTACAGTGATGTCATCATCCTTTGATGTGATGTCATCGTCCTTGGATGTGATGTCATTGTCCTTTATATGTTTTCACACATTTTGGAACATTAGGCTAGTTTGGATAGACACATTGAAGCGTGCTGCCACAATACACTCACAGTTGACAATCTCTACTCAGTTGGATATTTGTAAAATACATATTTTTTTCTTCAAAATAATGTTTCTTTTCAAGAATATGGCTGGTATTAATCTGTATTTGTTTACAACTTTAAAAAAAAATTATTGTCATAAAATACTTGATCATTGTATCTCCCATGCCATGTAAATATGTGTTGGATGCAACTCGCATTGCTCAACTTTCAGCTTCACAATGAACACCAGACACTGCTGCACAGCAACACTGCCACTTTTCTGGACATTTAAATTTAGTTTTCCATACATCATTTTGAATATTCATACATGTCCTTTTATGTATTACAGTGATGTCATCGTCCTTTGATGTGATGTCATCATCTTTTGATGTTTTCACACATTTTGGAACATTAGGCTAGTTTGGATAGACACATTGAAGCGTGCTGCCACAATACACTCACAGTTGACAATCTCTACTCAGTTGGATATTTGTAAAATACATATTTTTTTCTTCAAAATAATGTTTCTTTTCAAGAATATGGCTGGTATTAATCTGTATTTGTTTACAACTTTAAAAAAAAATTATTGTCATAAAATACTTGATCATTGTATCTCCCATGCCATGTAAATATGTGTTGGATGCAACTCGCATTGCTCAACTTTCAGCTTCACAATGAACACCAGACACTGCTGCACAGCAACACTGCCACTTTTCTGGACATTTAAATTTAGTTTTCCATACATCATTTTGAATATTCATACATGTCCTTTTATGTATTACAGTGATGTCATCGTCCTTTGATGTGATGTCATCATCTTTTGATGTTTTCACACATTCTGGAACATTAGGCTAGTTTGGATAGACACATTGAAGCGTGCTGCCACAATACACTCACAGTTGACAATCTCTACTCAGTTGGATATTTGTAAAATACATATTTTTTTCTTCAAAATAATGTTTCTTTTCAAGAATATGGCTGGTATTAATCTGTATTTGTTTACAACTTTAAAAAAAAATTATTGTCATAAAATACTTGATCATTGTATCTCCCATGCCATGTAAATATGTGTTGGATGCAACTCGCATTGCTCAACTCACAGCTTCACAATGAACACCAGACACTGCTGCACAGCAACACTGCCACTTTTCTGGACATTTAAATTTAGTTTTCCATACGTCATTTTGAATATTCATACATGTCCTTTTATGTATTACAGTGATGTCATCGTCCTTTGATGTGATGTCATCATCTTTTGATGTTTTCACACATTCTGGAACATTAGGCTAGTTTGGATAGACACATTGAAGCGTGCTGCCACAATACACTCACAGTTGACAATCTCTACTCAGTTGGATATTTGTAACATACATATTTTCTTCTTCAAAATGATGCTTCTTTTCAAGAATATGGTTTGTATTAATCTGTATTTGTTTTTAACTTTTAAAAAAATTATTGTCATAAAATACTTGATCATTGTATCTCCCATGCAAGGTAAATATGAGTTGGATGCAACTCGCATTGCTCAACACAGAGCTTCCCAACGTACACCAGACACTGCTGCACAGCAACACTGCCACTTTTCTGGACATTTAAATTGAGTTTTCCATACGTCATTTTGAATATTCATACATATCATTTTATGTATTACAGTGATGTCATCATCCTTTGATGTGATGTCATCGTCCTTGGATGTGATGTCATTGTCCTTTATATGTTTTCACACATTCTGGAACATTAGGCTAGTTTGGATAGACACATTGAAGCGTGCTGCCACAATACACTCACAGTTGACAATCTCTACTCAGTTGGATATTTGTAAAATACATATTTTTTTCTTCAAAATAATGCTTCTTTTCAAGAATATGGTTTGTATTAATCTGTATTTGTTTTTAACTTTTAAAAAAATGTTTGTCATAAAATACTTGATCATTGTATCTCCCATGCAAGGTAAATATGAGTTGGATGCAACTGGCATTGCTCAACACACAGCTTCCCAACGTACACCAGACACTGCTGCACAGCAACACTGCCACTTTACTGGACATTTAAATTGAGTTTTCCATACGTCATTTTGAATATTCATACATATCATTTTATGTATTACAGTGATGTCATCATCCTTTGATGTGATGTCATCGTCCTTGGATGTGATGTCATTGTCCTTTATATGTTTTCACACATTCTGGAACATTAGGCTAGTTTGGATAGACACATTGAAGCATGCTGCCACAATACACTCACAGTTGACAATCTCTACTCAGTTGGATATTTGTAAAATACATATTTTTTTCTTCAAAATAATGTTTCTTTTCAAGAATATGGCTGGTATTAATCTGTATCTGTTTACAACTTTAAAAAAAAATTATTGTCATAAAATACTTGATCATTGTATCTCCCATGCAAGGTAAATATGAATTGGATGCAACTCGCATTGCTCAACACACAGCTTCCCAACGTACACCAGACACTGCTGCACAGCAACACTGCCACTTTTCTGGACATTTAAATTTAGTTTTCCATACGTCATTTTGAATATTCATACATGTCCTTTTATGTATTACAGTGATGTCATCGTCCTTTGATGTGATGTCATCATCTTTTGATGTTTTCACACATTCTGGAACATTAGGCTAGTTTGGATAGACACATTGAAGCGTGCTGCCACAATACACTCACAGTTGACAATCTCTACTCAGTTGGATATTTGTAAAATACATATTTTTTTCTTCAAAATAATGTTTCTTTTCAAGAATATGGCTGGTATTAATCTGTATTTGTTTACAACTTTAAAAAAAAATTATTGTCATAAAATACTTGATCATTGTATCTCCCATGCAAGGTAAATATGAGTTGGATGCAACTCGCATTGCTCAACACACAGCTTCCCAACGTACACCAGACACTGCTGCACAGCAACACTGCCACTTTTCTGGACATTTAAATTTAGTTTTCCATATGTCATTTTAAATATTCATACATATCCTTTTATGTATTACAGTGATGTCATCGTCCTTTGATGTTTTCACACATTCTGGAACAATAGGCGAGTTTGGATAGACACATTGAAGCGTGCTGCCACAATACACTCACAGTTGACAATCTGTACTCAGTTGGATATTTGTAACATACATATTTTTTTCTTCAAAATAATGCTTCATTTCAATAATATGGTTTGTATTAATCTGTATTTGTTTTTAACTTTTAAAAAAATGATTGTCATAAAATACTTGATCATTGTATCTCCCATGCAAGGTAAATATGAGTTGGATGCAACTGGCATTGCTCAACACACAGCTTCCCAACGTACACCAGACACTGCTGCACAGCAACACTGCCACTTTACTGGACATTTAAATTGAGTTTTCCATAAGTCATTTTGAATATTCATACATATCATTTTATGTATTACAGTGATGTCATCATCCTTTGATGTGATGTCATCGTCCTTGGATGTGATGTCATTGTCCTTTATATGTTTTCACACATTCTGGAACATTAGGCTAGTTTGGATAGACACATTGAAGCGTGCTGCCACAATACACTCACAGTTGACAATCTCTACTCAGTTGGATATTTGTAAAATACATATTTTTTTCTTCAAAATAATGTTTCTTTTCAAGAATATGGCTGGTATTAATCTGTATTTGTTTACAACTTAGAAAAAAAAATTATTGTCATAAAATACTTGATCATTGTATCTCCCATGCAAGGTAAATATGAATTGGATGCAACTCGCATTGCTCAACACACAGCTTCCCAACGTACACCAGACACTGCTGCACAGCAACACTGCCACTTTTCTGGACATTTAAATTTAGTTTTCCATACGTCATTTTGAATATTCATACATGTCCTTTTATGTATTACAGTGATGTCATCGTCCTTTGATGTGATGTCATCATCTTTTGATGTTTTCACACATTCTGGAACATTAGGCTAGTTTGGATAGACACATTGAAGCGTGCTGCCACAATACACTCACAGTTGACAATCTCTACTCAGTTGGATATTTGTAAAATACATATTTTTTTCTTCAAAATAATGTTTCTTTTCAAGAATATGGCTGGTATTAATCTGTATTTGTTTACAACTTTAAAAAAAAATTATTGTCATAAAATACTTGATCATTGTATCTCCCATGCAAGGTAAATATGAGTTGGATGCAACTCGCATTGCTCAACACACAGCTTCCCAACGTACACCAGACACTGCTGCACAGCAACACTGCCACTTTTCTGGACATTTAAATTTAGTTTTCCATATGTCATTTTAAATATTCATACATATCCTTTTATGTATTACAGTGATGTCATCGTCCTTTGATGTTTTCACACATTCTGGAACAATAGGCGAGTTTGGATAGACACATTGAAGCGTGCTGCCACAATACACTCACAGTTGACAATCTCTACTCAGTTGGATATTTGTAACATACATATTTTTTTCTTCAAAATAATGCTTCTTTTCAAGAATATGGTTTGTATTAATCTGTATTTGTTTTTAACTTTTAAAAAAATGATTGTCATAAAATACTTGATCATTGTATCTCCCATGCAAGGTAAATATGAGTTGGATGCAACTGGCATTGCTCAACACACAGCTTCCCAACGTACACCAGACACTGCTGCACAGCAACACTGCCACTTTACTGGACATTTAAATTGAGTTTTCCATACGTCATTTTGAATATTCATACATATCATTTTATGTATTACAGTGATGTCATCATCCTTTGATGTGATGTCATCGTCCTTGGATGTGATGTCATTGTCCTTTATATGTTTTCACACATTCTGGAACATTAGGCTAGTTTGGATAGACACATTGAAGCATGCTGCCACAATACACTCACAGTTGACAATCTCTACTCAGTTGGATATTTGTAAAATACATATTTTTTTCTTCAAAATAATGTTTCATTTCAAGAATATGGCTGGTATTAATCTGTATCTGTTTACAACTTTAAAAAAAAATTATTGTCATAAAATACTTGATCATTGTATCTCCCATGCAAGGTAAATATGAATTGGATGCAACTCGCATTGCTCAACACACAGCTTCCCAACGTACACCAGACACTGCTGCACAGCAACACTGCCACTTTTCTGGACATTTAAATTTAGTTTTCCATACGTCATTTTGAATATTCATACATGTCCTTTTATGTATTACAGTGATGTCATCGTCCTTTGATGTGATGTCATCATCTTTTGATGTTTTCACACATTCTGGAACATTAGGCTAGTTTGGATAGACACATTGAAGCGTGCTGCCACAATACACTCACAGTTGACAATCTCTACTCAGTTGGATATTTGTAAAATACATATTTTTTTCTTCAAAATAATGTTTCTTTTCAAGAATATGGCTGGTATTAATCTGTATCTGTTTACAACTTTAAAAAAAAATTATTGTCATAAAATACTTGATCATTGTATCTCCCATGCCATGTAAATATGTGTTGGATGCAACTCGCATTGCTCAACTCACAGCTTCACAATGAACACCAGACACTGCTGCACAGCAACACTGCCACTTTTCTGGACATTTAAATTTAGTTTTCCATACGTCATTTTGAATATTCATACATGTCCTTTTATGTATTACAGTGATGTCATCGTCCTTTGATGTGATGTCATCATCTTTTGATGTTTTCACACATTCTGGAACATTAGGCTAGTTTGGATAGACACATTGAAGCGTGCTGCCACAATACACTCACAGTTGACAATCTCTACTCAGTTGGATATTTGTAAAATACATATTTTTTTCTTCAAAATAATGTTTCTTTTCAAGAATATGGCTGGTATTAATCTGTATTTGTTTACAACTTTAAAAAAAAATTATTGTCATAAAATACTTGATCATTGTATCTCCCATGCAAGGTAAATATGAGTTGGATGCAACTCGCATTGCTCAACACACAGCTTCCCAACGTACACCAGACACTGCTGCACAGCAACACTGCCACTTTTCTGGACATTTAAATTTAGTTTTCCATATGTCATTTTAAATATTCATACATATCCTTTTATGTATTACAGTGATGTCATCGTCCTTTGATGTTTTCACACATTCTGGAACATTAGGCTAGTTTGGATAGACACATTGAAGCGTGCTGCCACAATACACTCACAGTTGACAATCTCTACTCAGTTGGATATTTGTAAAATACATATTTTTTTCTTCAAAATAATGTTTCTTTTCAAGAATATGGCTGGTATTAATCTGTATTTGTTTACAACTTTAAAAAAAAATTATTGTCATAAAATACTTGATCATTGTATCTCCCATGCCATGTAAATATGTGTTGGATGCAACTCGCATTGCTCAACTCACAGCTTCACAATGAACACCAGACACTGCTGCACAGCAACACTGCCACTTTTCTGGACATTTAAATTTAGTTTTCCATACGTCATTTTGAATATTCATACATGTCCTTTTATGTATTACAGTGATGTCATCGTCCTTTGATGTGATGTCATCATCTTTTGATGTTTTCACACATTCTGGAACATTAGGCTAGTTTGGATAGACACATTGAAGCGTGCTGCCACAATACACTCACAGTTGACAATCTCTACTCAGTTGGATATTTGTAACATACATATTTTCTTCTTCAAAATGATGCTTCTTTTCAAGAATATGGTTTGTATTAATCTGTATTTGTTTTTAACTTTTAAAAAAATGATTGTCATAAAATACTTGATCATTGTATCTCCCATGCAAGGTAAATATGAGTTGGATGCAACTCGCATTGCTCAACACAGAGCTTCCCAACGTACACCAGACACTGCTGCACAGCAACACTGCCACTTTTCTGGACATTTAAATTGAGTTTTCCATACGTCATTTTGAATATTCATACATATCATTTTATGTATTACAGTGATGTCATCATCCTTTGATGTGATGTCATCGTCCTTGGATGTGATGTCATTGTCCTTTATATGTTTTCACACATTCTGGAACATTAGGCTAGTTTGGATAGACACATTGAAGCGTGCTGCCACAATACACTCACAGTTGACAATCTCTACTCAGTTGGATATTTGTAAAATACATATTTTTTTCTTCAAAATAATGCTTCTTTTCAAGAATATGGTTTGTATTAATCTGTATTTGTTTTTAACTTTTAAAAAAATGTTTGTCATAAAATACTTGATCATTGTATCTCCCATGCAAGGTAAATATGAGTTGGATGCAACTGGCATTGCTCAACACACAGCTTCCCAACGTACACCAGACACTGCTGCACAGCAACACTGCCACTTTACTGGACATTTAAATTGAGTTTTCCATACGTCATTTTGAATATTCATACATATCATTTTATGTATTACAGTGATGTCATCATCCTTTGATGTGATGTCATCGTCCTTGGATGTGATGTCATTGTCCTTTATATGTTTTCACACATTCTGGAACATTAGGCTAGTTTGGATAGACACATTGAAGCATGCTGCCACAATACACTCACAGTTGACAATCTCTACTCAGTTGGATATTTGTAAAATACATATTTTTTTCTTCAAAATAATGTTTCTTTTCAAGAATATGGCTGGTATTAATCTGTATCTGTTTACAACTTTAAAAAAAAATTATTGTCATAAAATACTTGATCATTGTATCTCCCATGCAAGGTAAATATGAATTGGATGCAACTCGCATTGCTCAACACACAGCTTCCCAACGTACACCAGACACTGCTGCACAGCAACACTGCCACTTTTCTGGACATTTAAATTTAGTTTTCCATACGTCATTTTGAATATTCATACATGTCCTTTCATGTATTACAGTGATGTCATCGTCCTTTGATGTGATGTCATCATCATTTGATGTTTTCACACATTCTGGAACATTAGGCTAGTTTGGATAGACACATTGAAGCGTGCTGCCACAATACACTCACAGTTGACAATCTCTACTCAGTTGGATATTTGTAAAATACATATTTTTTTCTTCAAAATAATGTTTCTTTTCAAGAATATGGCTGGTATTAATCTGTATTTGTTTACAACTTTAAAAAAAAATTATTGTCATAAAATACTTGATCATTGTATCTCCCATGCAAGGTAAATATGAGTTGGATGCAACTCGCATTGCTCAACACACAGCTTCCCAACGTACACCAGACACTGCTGCACAGCAACACTGCCACTTTTCTGGACATTTAAATTTAGTTTTCCATATGTCATTTTAAATATTCATACATATCCTTTTATGTATTACAGTGATGTCATCGTCCTTTGATGTTTTCACACATTCTGGAACAATAGGCGAGTTTGGATAGACACATTGAAGCGTGCTGCCACAATACACTCACAGTTGACAATCTCTACTCAGTTGGATATTTGTAACATACATATTTTTTTCTTCAAAATAATGCTTCTTTTCAAGAATATGGTTTGTATTAATCTGTATTTGTTTTTAACTTTTAAAAAAATGATTGTCATAAAATACTTGATCATTGTATCTCCCATGCAAGGTAAATATGAGTTGGATGCAACTGGCATTGCTCAACACACAGCTTCCCAACGTACACCAGACACTGCTGCACAGCAACACTGCCACTTTACTGGACATTTAAATTGAGTTTTCCATACGTCATTTTGAATATTCATACATATCATTTTATGTATTACAGTGATGTCATCATCCTTTGATGTGATGTCATCGTCCTTGGATGTGATGTCATTGTCCTTTATATGTTTTCACACATTCTGGAACATTAGGCTAGTTTGGATAGACACATTGAAGCATGCTGCCACAATACACTCACAGTTGACAATCTCTACTCAGTTGGATATTTGTAAAATACATATTTTTTTCTTCAAAATAATGTTTCATTTCAAGAATATGGCTGGTATTAATCTGTATCTGTTTACAACTTTAAAAAAAAATTATTGTCATAAAATACTTGATCATTGTATCTCCCATGCAAGGTAAATATGAATTGGATGCAACTCGCATTGCTCAACACACAGCTTCCCAACGTACACCAGACACTGCTGCACAGCAACACTGCCACTTTTCTGGACATTTAAATTTAGTTTTCCATACGTCATTTTGAATATTCATACATGTCCTTTTATGTATTACAGTGATGTCATCGTCCTTTGATGTGATGTCATCATCTTTTGATGTTTTCACACATTCTGGAACATTAGGCTAGTTTGGATAGACACATTGAAGCGTGCTGCCACAATACACTCACAGTTGACAATCTCTACTCAGTTGGATATTTGTAAAATACATATTTTTTTCTTCAAAATAATGTTTCTTTTCAAGAATATGGCTGGTATTAATCTGTATTTGTTTACAACTTTAAAAAAAAATTATTGTCATAAAATACTTGATCATTGTATCTCCCATGCAAGGTAAATATGAGTTGGATGCAACTCGCATTGCTCAACACACAGCTTCCCAACGTACACCAGACACTGCTGCACAGCAACACTGCCACTTTTCTGGACATTTAAATTTAGTTTTCCATATGTCATTTTAAATATTCATACATATCCTTTTATGTATTACAGTGATGTCATCGTCCTTTGATGTTTTCACACATTCTGGAACAATAGGCGAGTTTGGATAGACACATTGAAGCGTGCTGCCACAATACACTCACAGTTGACAATCTCTACTCAGTTGGATATTTGTAACATACATATTTTTTTCTTCAAAATAATGCTTCTTTTCAAGAATATGGTTTGTATTAATCTGTATTTGTTTTTAACTTTTAAAAAAATGATTGTCATAAAATACTTGATCATTGTATCTCCCATGCAAGGTAAATATGAGTTGGATGCAACTCGCATTGCTCAACACACAGCTTCCCAACGTACACCAGACACTGCTGCACAGCAACACTGCCACTTTTCTGGACATTTAAATTGAGTTTTCCATACGTCATTTTGAATATTCATACATATCATTTTATGTATTACAGTGATGTAATCATCCTTTGATGTGATGTCATCGTCCTTGGATGTGATGTCATTGTCCTTTATATGTTTTCACACATTCTGGAACATTAGGCTAGTTTGGATAGACACATTGAAGCGTGCTGCCACAATACACTCACAGTTGACAATCTCTACTCAGTTGGATATTTGTAAAATACATATTTTTTTCTTCAAAATAATGTTTCTTTTCAAGAATATGGCTGGTATTAATCTGTATTTGTTTACAACTTTAAAAAAAAATTACTGTCATAAAATACTTGATCATTGTATCTCCCATGCCATGTAAATATGTGTTGGATGCAACTCGCATTGCTCAACTCACAGCTTCACAATGAACACCAGACACTGCTGCACAGCAACACTGCCACTTTTCTGGACATTTAAATTTAGTTTTCCATACGTCATTTTGAATATTCATACATGTCCTTTTATGTATTACAGTGATGTCATCGTCCTTTGATGTGATGTCATCATCTTTTGATGTTTTCACACATTCTGGAACATTAGGCTAGTTTGGATAGACACATTGAAGCGTGCTGCCACAATACACTCACAGTTGACAATCTCTACTCAGTTGGATATTTGTAAAATACATATTTTTTTCTTCAAAATAATGTTTCTTTTCAAGAATATGGCTGGTATTAATCTGTATTTGTTTACAACTTTAAAAAAAAATTATTGTCATAAAATACTTGATCATTGTATCTCCCATGCAAGGTAAATATGAGTTGGATGCAACTCGCATTGCTCAACACACAGCTTCCCAACGTACACCAGACACTGCTGCACAGCAACACTGCCACTTTTCTGGACATTTAAATTTAGTTTTCCATATGTCATTTTAAATATTCATACATATCCTTTTATGTATTACAGTGATGTCATCGTCCTTTGATGTTTTCACACATTCTGGAACATTAGGCTAGTTTGAATAGACACATTGAAGCGTGCTGCCACAATACACTCACAGTTGACAATCTCTACTCAGTTGGATATTTGTAAAATACATATTTTTTTCTTCAAAATAATGTTTCTTTTCAAGAATATGGCTGGTATTAATCTGTATTTGTTTACAACTTTAAAAAAAAATTATTGTCATAAAATACTTGATCATTGTATCTCCCATGCCATGTAAATATGTGTTGGATGCAACTCGCATTGCTCAACTCACAGCTTCACAATGAACACCAGACACTGCTGCACAGCAACACTGCCACTTTTCTGGACATTTAAATTTAGTTTTCCATACGTCATTTTGAATATTCATACATGTCCTTTTATGTATTACAGTGATGTCATCGTCCTTTGATGTGATGTCATCATCTTTTGATGTTTTCACACATTCTGGAACATTAGGCTAGTTTGGATAGACACATTGAAGCGTGCTGCCACAATACACTCACAGTTGACAATCTCTACTCAGTTGGATATTTGTAACATACATATTTTCTTCTTCAAAATAATGCTTCTTTTCAAGAATATGGTTTGTATTAATCTGTATTTGTTTTTAACTTTTAAAAAAATTATTGTCATAAAATACTTGATCATTGTATCTCCCATGCAAGGTAAATATGAGTTGGATGCAACTCGCATTGCTCAACACAGAGCTTCCCAACGTACACCAGACACTGCTGCACAGCAACACTGCCACTTTTCTGGACATTTAAATTTAGTTTTCCATATGTCATTTTAAATATTCATACATATCCTTTTATGTATTACAGTGATGTCATCGTCCTTTGATGTTTTCACACATTCTGGAACATTAGGCTAGTTTGGATAGACACATTGAAGCGTGCTGCCACAATACACTCACAGTTGACAATCTCTACTCAGTTGGATATTTGTAAAATACATATTTTTTTCTTCAAAATAATGTTTCTTTTCAAGAATATGGCTGGTATTAATTTGTATTTGTTTACAACTTTAAAAAAAAATTATTGTCATAAAATACTTGATCATTGTATCTCCCATGCCATGTAAATATGTGTTGGATGTGTAGTCTCTTTCCTGCGACAGTGCTGTTGAAGTGATGATGAAGGATGCTTCGCGGACACTGTTCTTTTTGGTATAATAGAGTTTATTACACACAAGCAACAAATGTCATAACGAACGTCTAGAACGTCCGGAGGTCTCAAGTCAAATCTGAGAGTCCTCCCTTCGGAGCTCTCTCGCCTCCTTATATCGGGTCCATGGCATGTAACAGCTGAGCTGAGCGTATAACCATGCATGGCTCCTTTGTCCTACATAACCATGCATGGCTCCTTTGTCCTACATATTTATCTTTCAGCCCCATGTCATATCTTGTGACCATATTCTCCACTTATGATTCTTACCCATGTGTTTACCCTTATGGCCTCTCGGTCATGTGCAAGACTTGAAAATATACCACATATTCCCCCCTTCGAGACTTACACAAAGTCTCGAAAAAATAAAAGAAGATACATACAGGTGTATTTAACATGACAAATTTAACAACCCGCCCTTTTTACCATTGAAACAACTGTATGGAGTCTAAAAGTGAGAGTGAAAAACCTGTCAGGCAGCTAATCTTTCTTGAAATATCCATTGAACAATGTAGACAGGAAAATTCTCTCACGGTCCCTCTGCCAAGGCGACCATACGTGGAACTTCATACCACTGAAATGAGGAAATTTAGCAATTTGTGTATGGAAATGATTTAAGCAAATACATATGGAACTCTCAGCAAATTAAAACAAGACAATGTCCAAAGTCAGGCTGGTCGACCCATCGCACCTTTCTATGGACCTTTTCCTGCCTACCCCACTGTCCCTAAACATCGAGAAAAAGAAAACATCTGAGGTCCCATTATATTTAGAAACCATCACTTGCCAAGCATGTAATACACAAAAAAGACAATTCATTTTTAAGAATACTAATGTACCATCTAAGAGAAGACATAAGACTATATAACGCTGCAGTTTCTCAGCAGCCTTGACTCCGGTATAGTATCGATGACGTCTTGACTCTGGATGTTGTATCGCCAGTCCACGTTCAGAGTTCTTCAGGCCATTCGTATTTTCATGTTTGAAGTGTCTGAATCCATTCAGCCCATCGGAGTCCCTGACAATCTACCACCCTCACAGTGGTCTTCCCCCAATATGTTCTAGAATGAAAGAAAAGAAAACCAGTATCTTTTGCATACATAACAGATACAAATTAAAACATCAAACACAGAATAAGAACACTTCTATAAGTAAAAATGTGAAATTAGAAATCATATAAGTCAAAATGTGAAATTAGAAATCATATAAGTCAAAATGTGAAATTAGAAATCATATAAGTCAAAATGTGAAATTAGAAATCATATAAGTCAAAATGTGAAATTAGAAATCATATAAGTCAAAATGTGAAATTAGAAATCATATTGTTCCTTTGTTGCCATATCCCCCCTTCGAGACTAAACAAAGTCTCGAAAGAGCAAAACAAAATCAACACTACAAACTACGCAAGCAAAAACAGAGGTAAATAATAGGATTATAATCATATGAGATATTTAAAATGGATATTCCTCCACCAATTCGATCTTTATTGCGTCATCCTCATCCCCGTCCGTGTCAGCTTCGTGTAATAATGGCATCAGCGTTTGCTCGCCGGGCAGCACAACTCCAACCCATCTAATTATCATAGCCTTTGCAAAGGTCAACAACAGCGTGCAAAAACAAAACATCACACACAACGCCAGAACGAGCGCTACCAAAACCTGAACTAACACTGCCCCTAGTGGCCCCAATTTATCCTGTAACCAAGCATTTGCAGACCATCCCGCGTCTTCTGATGGGCCAAACGCATCTCTTATGAGCTTCAATGCCCCTATGACACTAGTCATATTATCAGAACTATCAGGAATCAAAGTGTAGCAGGCATCTCCTGTTAAATTTAAAGCAACACATAAGCCCCCTTGTTTGGCCAAAATATAAT
The DNA here is from genome assembly GCF_043250625.1 of Sebastes fasciatus. Lineage (NCBI taxonomy): Eukaryota > Metazoa > Chordata > Actinopteri > Perciformes > Sebastidae > Sebastes > Sebastes fasciatus. The sequence goes on along the minus strand of NC_133803.1, from coordinate 389,160 downwards.
CAAGAGCCATGTCATGTTTCAGCAACGTCAGTCTGTGACTTCTCTGGGTGTTTGACAACAATTCGAAACCTCTTATGGTTTCGTTCGCAAAGCCTTGCAAGGTGTAGGTAATGTTGTCGATGTGATCTGCTAAGAATGTCACACCATACCACGGAAAAAATCCTATACCCCACTTCTCTCCTAAACTTATTCTCCAATGGAAGGATTCCAACTTGTGAAACTGTGCCAACTCACGTTTTCTCCTACTACTTGAAGCGACATCAGATTGGACCCCCTCTGGCCCTACTCCCTTCTGGATAGTAAGAACCTCATATGGAAGTTTCAACAGTGACATATAACAGCATCCTGTCCACCCATATGGTAGAAATATGTATGCCTTATTACCACAGACCCACCAAATATCCTTGAAATTCCCTATAGTCACATTCCCCGGCAATATCTGATTATGTACCCTTAAAATTGTCTTCTCTTTGTGTTGTGGTACCTGAAAAGATGCTTCATACGAATCATTACTATTCCCACGTTCCATTTTACCTTGTTCTGATATCTTCATGCTGATCAAGTACATTTACATATGGTAATTCTGCCAACCAAGAACAAGTCAATCTAGGCTTAAAAAGGTTCATTGCTAAAGCCATCACTTTATCCACTGATGATTGCTGTTGATACAAGAGCCATGATAATGCATAACTTTGACACATAGTGGTTAGTGGTTCTGGTATAGTCTCTAAAATCGAAGGCCATGAGCTTGGCGATCGGATTTTCACCAGACACGGACCATCCGTTTTCACAACCGATCTTACGGAGTGGGTTACTTGCTGAAACCATAAGTTCCTACCTGCCCAAGGGTCTGCGATTTGTAACACTGAAGGATCAAACCCAAATGCCTTCCATTTAGTGTCTCTCTTTTGTATTGTATGGTAATGATCCATCATGTACTCTGGTGTCTGATCAGAGTCAACAAAGGTTTCATCTATGTTTAAACTAGTCCTCTGGGCTGTCATAGATGACTCTACATACTTCTCTTCTATCCTCTGTTCTCTAACTTCAACAATGTCATTACTGCTGTTCACGCTAGGCTCTATTTTTGACATTTGCTTCTGGAGTACATTAGTCACATCCTTAAAGGTCCAAGATGTCATATTAGATATCTGCGTTGTATTTACAAATGTCGTAGATGCCACGGATGTCGTCGCTGTTGTAGCATTCATCCCCTTTGAAGTCATAACTAGAGTAGTAGCCAGAGTAGGTGTATGAACATTCTTAGTTGTTTTTGGAACTAATGTAACAAGCTTTATCTGTGTACTAATCACCTTTGGAGTGGTTACTGTAGTAAATTGTTTCTGAACTTCTTTAGTACCCATAGCAACTTCAATAGGCCCCAAATCTTTTATCAGGAGTGACACTCTACGAGTCACACGACCTGTGATCCAATAATTATGATATGGAACAAATTTGAACTCCGGTTCTTCATAAGAACACATGTATTCTCCTTCGTCTTCCCGGGTAACGTTACGCAGGACAAGGGAACAATCATCTTTAATTTTTATCCACCTAACCTCATTATACAAAATATACTTCCTCTGACCACGAGGCACAACGTCATCGTCAGGTCTTGTCAACAACAAATCTTCACCACGACTATTTTCCCATTTGGGAAACAAGTTCCCTCCATTATTCCATCTCCCACATTGACAAGGAAGGTAAACTGTTCCTCCTAACCTAGCTCTGATCACAGTACTCAAAGGAGGTGACGTTATAGATATCACCTGAGGCGCCTTTGTAGTTACATGTGATGCATTTATACTTCCAATAGCTTTTGCCATTGAAGGAGTAGATTTCTCTTCCATCTGTCCAGCTTTCATCTGGAGAGTTGATGTCATAGTTGTTAATTCTCTTGTTTCCCCAACCTCTTGGGGGTCTATGCTTTTATTCCCCCCTAGTATCACTAGATACACCACGCGAACTACAAATCCTAACTCGGACTGCTCACTTCCAATACGTCGATCGTAAAAAGAACACCTGTAATCACCTTGATCTTCCTGTTGAGGCTTATATACATAGAGACTACAGTCTCCCTCAACCTTCGCTCTCCTTTTGTCATTAACTAATGTATATTTCCCTAATGGTGCTGTCTCTGACAGATCTAGGATCTTACCATGGCTATCTTCCCACTGAACTCTGAGTTTCCCTTTACCACTATTTTCTTCTGTACACTGACATGGAAGCCGAACTGACTTTCCCAAGGTTGCTTCAACCCTGGTTCTAATAACGGTCTGGTTTGACTCTTCTCCTAACTGGTCTCGGGCTCCTTGGTCTAACTGGATCCCTGGGTTGTCCTGCAGCGGAGTCACCGCCCTTTGATATCTCTGACGCTTTGCAGGCAACTGAAATAGGTCCTGCTGGGTCTGGGACATGTTGAAAGACAATGTCTCTAAATCTTCTGTCCTGTCCATCAACTGCCGAGTCATCTCTGGCATCATCAGGAATGTGTACAGAAACATCAACATTGTCCACAACCTGGGTGATCTCTCCTTCTGAGTTCTGACTCTGGGGATTTTCATGCATCTCCCTCTCTGGTGTGTGTTCTTCCACATTGTCTTCGGGCTCTCTTGAGCCTTCAACATCTTGAATCAGTGAATGTGGCGCCCCTTCACTTGGTGCTTTAACACAATGTGATAAATGATACCATGTAGGAGACCCCTTAACCTGGACCGCGGTTCCAGTACTGCGAACCACTTCAAACGGTCCCTCACGGCGTTCGTTATACCACTTCCGTCTAAACACCTTCACGAACACCTTGTCTCCAGGTTGCACTGTGATCCTTTTTTGCTCATTGAGCTTCTCCTGCACCTCCTCCTTAGTTTGCCTGTCAGACACATATGTGGATATTCTTTTATGTAGATTAACCATGTATGTAACATACGTTTGCATTTCATCTTCTAAAAGGGCCAAACTTGGACCTTTCCCACTTGTCCGCAGACAAGGCGTTGGCATCAGTCTTCCTGTAACCAACTCATGAGGTGTCATATGTAAATCGCGGAGCTCACTAGAGCGACATACCATTAACGCCAATGGAAGTGCTGCTATCCAATTTAACCCCGTGTGCTGGCATATTTTGACAATACGATTTTTCAGAACACCATTCATTCTCTCGCAGATTCCTTGACTACGTGGGCTATAGATTGCCCCAAGACGCTGTTTGATTCCTAATTTTTGCAAAATCAATTTCACCGTCTTATCCACAAACTCTTTCCCATTGTCTGAGGATATTCGATCTGGAAGTCCCCACCTGCTTATGACCTCTCTGCATAAGAACTTGGCAACCGATTGAGCATCCTTTCGTTTTGTTGGACAGGCCTCAGGCCATCGTGAAAATCTGTCCACCACGACTAGCATGTACCTTTTCCCTTCAATCGGTTTTATCATGTCAACATAGTCTATAACTAGTTCCCGCATCGGACCTCTTGGAGTTGGGATGTGGCCAGGAGGAACCGGCACTCCCCTCCGAACATTGTTTTTCAGACAAATAGTACACCTGCCTATGACATAATCAATCTGTTCAAGCAAACATGGTGCCCAAAACCCATACTCTTTCGTGATCTTTCTCTTCACTTCCCCCCTTGCAACGTGAGCTAAGCCATGCGCCTCCTGAATCATCAGACCCAACAGGTCTGGAGGTGATAATACCAGCCCCTCATGATTTCTCCAAAGTCCAGTAGCATCTCGGGTGGCACCTCGGTCTAGCCACAACTGTTTGTCCATTTCAGGAGCAGCTTCCTGCATTAAAATCACATCTTTGAGCGTAATTTTGTCTTCCAAGTTCACTTCATGCGTGACGAGAAGAACTTTGCCCAATTTATCTGCTCCAGTGACTGCTTTTGCAGCTTCATCAGCCGCTCTGTTCCCTTGTGAAACCCTTGACGCATCCTTCTTATGTGCCGCACATTTAGCTATTGCTATTTCTTTAGGCTTCATCATAGCATGCAACAATTTCATGATCTGGGCGTGATGCTGTATCGGCGAACCATCCGTTTTCTTAAACCCTCGGTTCTTCCACACTGCTCCAAACAAGTGGCACACATTATGTGCATATGCAGAGTCAGTATATATCGTCACTCGCTTCCCTTCTGCCAACAAACACGCTTCAGTTAACCCCACCAGCTCAGCAAGTTGTGCAGATGCAGGCTGTGGTATCTCTTCAGCCTTCTCCACTGTAAATCCAGTTCCTTGGGCTTTTACTATCGCATAGCCGGCCCTTAATTTATCGCCCACACGATAACAAGACCCATCGGTCCAATACTCCAAGTCCACCACATGCAATGGGAGGGCTTGTAAATCCGATCTAAGTCTAGAGTATTTCTCTGCTTCATGAACACAATCGTGTGGCTCACCGTCTTCTGGGGTTGGCAAATTCTCCGCTGGATTTACCGTAACACATCTTGCTAGGGTAACATCTTCCTGCTCTAAGAGCCTATGATAGTCTCTGAGCCTAGACATGGTCAAGTTGTTCTTACCATAATTCAAAAGATTTCTGAGACTATGATGTGTAAGAATTGTCACTGGATAACCCATTGTTACAGAGGATGCTTTATTGTACATTAGAGAAACTCCCACCATAGCTCTGTAACACAGTGGTAACCCTAGCTCTACTTCTGATTACATCTGGGTTAAGAGTCCCCTCCATTGGCCATGGTTGGTCAATTTCAGGCCAGCGTTTGTGCCATTTTTCCGATATTTTTGCAATGTTTGCGATGCCCCTAATTAAAGGATTATTCTTCTGTACTATCTCAACAGGAGTGATTACTTTTGGATTTTTAGTGTTCTTTTTTCCCATTATAACGGCTTCCTTATGTTCCGTTATTGTACTTTAATGAGTAATTGCTAAAATTAAAACTACTCAAGGCTTTTTAGATTACTCCCCCCTTTTTTTTTTTTTTTTTTTTAACCCAATTACCCAATTAATCAATTAACCAATTAATCAATTAACCAATTATCCAATCAACCAATCAATCAATCAACAATTATCCAATTAATCCAATTAATCAATTAGCCAATCAATCAACTAACCAATCAATCAATTAACCAATTTATCCAATTATCCAATTAATCCAATTAATCAATTAACCAATCAATCAACTAACCAATCAATCAATTAACCAATTTATCCAATTAAATTAATCAACAAATCAACCAATCATAAATTATCCAATTAATCAATATTCAGCTCAAATCGTCAAACAGTCACCACATTGAATATCCACCACAGCACAGATCAGACAACCCACGCACAATAACATAAATGAACATCTGCAATTGTCAGCAGAGGTTAGACTAAACAATCATATGCCATTAATTAATCAAATGCATTAACTGATCAATCCGTTGCCAAGTTGTCTATTTATTCATTTATTTATTTCTCCAAACTGCCTAGAGCATGTACTCTTTCATGTGTATAGGAGCAGGTCAGTCTCCTCTTAGGTTTATAAATGCAAGCAGGTTTATATGTGTACCATCAATGTTGCTTACGACTGAGAATATATACAAATATGGAAATGCAGGTTTTGTTTTTGTTAAAGAGTCTGTGGATAAATTTGTACCGGCCTTTAGTAGATTGAAGCGGAAGCCTCCTCATGGACGTCAGCAAGCCACACTCCATGGTGGGCCGTCTCGCTGCCTTGCCTCCCGTTTCAATTCTCATTCACCATAAATGACATAACAGACAAAAAACATGCAATGATTTAGTCTCTTGTGAACCCATTAGGTCCCTTTAACAGCATCATCAATTTTATTCCTCCCCTTTAAGAAGAGCTCATGTTTTATTTACCGACTCATTTAATTCATATATTTCTATTCTTTTCCAAGGGCCATACGGGTACTGCAGTTACACAACTCCACTTTATTTGTCCTGGTTTATAGTTATTTATCTTATGTGTATGCGTTTATCGTAACCAGGCTCATTTCAGTGGCTCATCGTTTTATTCTTTTTACTGTATCTCCCGGAAATCCCTCTTTTGCAGAGAAAACAAGCATCCACTCATACCGGCCGTGCCATCACGCCCAACGGCGTGAGTGGCAACAGTGATCCAGAGAGAGCGCGCTTCGATCTCTGATCCAGAGAAATTCCCACAATCAACAGCTTATGTTTTACATTATTTAATTCATTTAGTCTTCTGGAAACAGAAGCTCATGGTTTTATACAATACCTCGGGCCACGTATCTATTCTTACAAATTATTAAATGACACATATACTCTCTGGAGCCAAATGTCACACACACACACACATTTTCCCTCCTCCCAAAGTCCATACACACACATTCTCTTCACTCCAACTTTAGATATCGTCATTCGTACAGCATGCTTTCTGCCGCTATTTTCCTTACTTTTTCTCATAAAATTTGTGCTACCTTTGAGGTGTAAAAATCTTCGACGAGAGGCTGCTTCAGACACCGTTCGTCAACAAACGTCAGAGTGGTAACGGTCATTCGAATTGTGATTCTACACTCTCCAGTTATTAAACTGACCATAAGATGTCGTTTTCAGGTTTTAATTGCGGCCCATACTACATGCTCCTCCACTTGAGGGCTTTCTATTCTATCCGATTTGCGGCTTGTCATATGATCATTTCCTTTATTTCCTTTATTTCCTTTATTTCTCTGTCTCTTAACACTCTTTACATTTATTTATTCAAATTACCTGGATCCAGGTTTCCCACTTTTGTCTTTCTAACTTAATTCCGGACTATGTCAGAGCCATCGTTACGCAGTGGCTAATATGCATGTGTCTTACCGTTAATAAGTTGAGGGCCCCTCTTTATTAATCTCGCACGATACTATTTAACACACCTTACCGTTACCATGAAGCTATTCTAAACTATTCCTTGTATTTCTCATACTTCTTTTCTTCACTTTATATATATATATATATTTTTTTTTTTCTCTATTCATTCCCCCTTTTTTTTTCATTAAATTTAGCACGGAGCCTCACTTTAAACATCAAATCAACAGGACATGTCCATAACAAGAAGGTTCTTAATTTACGGTGTGGCCAAACAACTCCACATAATAGCCCCAATTTATGACCAGCATTCAATGAGTGCGCTCACCGTTTTGTGAAGTTGTAGCAGTACTGCTGTTGCGGCCACCTCCGATCCTTTTTGTGACGCCAAATATGTAGTCTCTTTCCTGCGACAGTGCTGTTGAAGTGATGATGAAGGATGCTTCGCGGACACTGTTCTTTTTGGTATAATAGAGTTTATTACAAACAAGCAACAAATGTCATAACGAACGTCTAGAGCGTCCGGAGGTCTCAAGTCAAATCTGAGAGTCCTCCCTTCGGAGCTCTCTCGCCTCCTTATATCGGGTCCATGGCATGTAACAGCTGAGCTGAGCGTATAACCATGCATGGCTCCTTTGTCCTACATAACCATGCATGGCTCCTTTGTCCTACATATTTATCTTTCAGCCCCATGTCATATCTTGTGACCATATTCTCCACTTATGATTCTTACCCATGTGTTTACCCTTATGGCCTCTCGGTCATGTGCAAGACTTGAAAATATACCACAGATGCAACTCGCATTGCTCAACTCACAGCTTCACAATGAACACCAGACACTGCTGCACAGCAACACTGCCACTTTTCTGGACATTTAAATTGAGTTTTCCATACATGTCCTTTTATGTATTACAGTGATGTCATCGTCCTTTGATGTGATGTCATCATCTTTTGATGTTTTCACACATTCTGGAACATTAGGCTAGTTTGGATAGACACATTGAAGCGTGCTGCCACAATACACTCACAGTTGACAATCTCTACTCAGTTGGATATTTGTAACATACATATTTTCTTCTTCAAAATAATGCTTCTTTTCAAGAATATGGTTTGTATTAATCTGTATTTGTTTTTAACTTTTAAAAAAATGATTGTCATAAAATACTTGATCATTGTATCTCCCATGCAAGGTAAATATGAGTTGGATGCAACTCGCATTGCTCAACACAGAGCTTCCCAACGTACACCAGACACTGCTGCACAGCAACACTGCCACTTTTCTGGACATTTAAATTGAGTTTTCCATACGTCATTTTTAATATTCATACATATCATTTTATGTATTACAGTGATGTCATCATCCTTTGATGTGATGTCATCGTCCTTGGATGTGATGTCATTGTCCTTTATATGTTTTCACACATTCTGGAACATTAGGCTAGTATGGATAGACACATTGAAGCGTGCTGCCACAATACACTCACAGTTGACAATCTCTACTCAGTTGGATATTTGTAAAATACATATTTTTTTCTTCAAAATAATGTTTCTTTTCAAGAATATGGCTGGTATTAATCTGTATTTGTTTACAAGTTTAAAAAAAAATTATTGTCATAAAATACTTGATCATTGTATCTCCCATGCCATGTAAATATGTGTTGGATGCAACTCGCATTGCTCAACTCACAGCTTCACAATGAACACCAGACACTGCTGCACAGCAACACTGCCACTTTTCTGGACATTTAAATTTAGTTTTCCATACGTCATTTTGAATATTCATACATGTCCTTTTATGTATTACAGTGATGTCATCGTCCTTTGATGTGATGTCATCATCTTTTGATGTTTTCACACATTCTGGAACATTAGGCTAGTTTGGATAGACACATTGAAGCGTGCTGCCACAATACACTCACAGTTGACAATCTCTACTCAGTTGGATATTTGTAAAATACATATTTTTTTCTTCAAAATAATGTTTCTTTTCAAGAATATGGCTGGTATTAATCTGTATTTTTTTACAAGTTTAAAAAAAAATTATTGTCATAAAATACTTGATCATTGTATCTCCCATGCAAGGTAAATATGAGTTGGATGCAACTCGCATTGCTCAACACACAGCTTCCCAACGTACACCAGACACTGCTGCACAGCAACACTGCCACTTTTCTGGACATTTAAATTTAGTTTTCCATATGTCATTTTAAATATTCATACATATCCTTTTATGTATTACAGTGATGTCATCGTCCTTTGATGTTTTCACACATTCTGGAACATTAGGCTAGTTTGGATAGACACATTGAAGCGTGCTGCCACAATACACTCACAGTTGACAATCTCTACTCAGTTGGATATTTGTAAAATACATATTTTTTTCTTCAAAATAATGTTTCTTTTCAAGAATATGGCTGGTATTAATCTGTATTTGTTTACAACTTTAAAAAAAAATTATTGTCATAAAATACTTGATCATTGTATCTCCCATGCCATGTAAATATGTGTTGGATGCAACTCGCATTGCTCAACTCACAGCTTCACAATGAACACCAGACACTGCTGCACAGCAACACTGCCACTTTTCTGGACATTTAAATTTAGTTTTCCATACGTCATTTTGAATATTCATACATGTCCTTTTATGTATTACAGTGATGTCATCGTCCTTTGATGTGATGTCATCATCTTTTGATGTTTTCACACATTCTGGAACATTAGGCTAGTTTGGATAGACACATTGAAGCGTGCTGCCACAATACACTCACAGTTGACAATCTCTACTCAGTTGGATATTTGTAACATACATATTTTCTTCTTCAAAATAATGCTTCTTTTCAAGAATATGGTTTGTATTAATCTGTATTTGTTTTTAACTTTTAAAAAAATGATTGTCATAAAATACTTGATCATTGTATCTCCCATGCAAGGTAAATATGAGTTGGATGCAACTCGCATTGCTCAACACAGAGCTTCCCAACGTACACCAGACACTGCTGCACAGCAACACTGCCACTTTTCTGGACATTTAAATTTAGTTTTCCATATGTCATTTTAAATATTCATACATATCCTTTTATGTATTACAGTGATGTCATCGTCCTTTGATGTTTTCACACATTCTGGAACATTAGGCTAGTTTGGATAGACACATTGAAGCGTGCTGCCACAATACACTCACAGTTGACAATCTCTACTCAGTTGGATATTTGTAAAATACATATTTTTTTCTTCAAAATAATGTTTCTTTTCAAGAATATGGCTGGTATTAATCTGTATTTGTTTACAACTTTAAAAAAAAATTATTGTCATAAAATACTTGATCATTGTATCTCCCATGCCATGTAAATATGTGTTGGATGCAACTCGCATTGCTCAACTCACAGCTTCACAATGAACACCAGACACTGCTGCACAGCAACACTGCCACTTTTCTGGACATTTAAATTTAGTTTTCCATACGTCATTTTGAATATTCATACATGTCCTTTTATGTATTACAGTGATGTCATCGTCCTTTGATGTGATGTCATCATCTTTTGATGTTTTCACACATTCTGGAACATTAGGCTAGTTTGGATAGACACATTGAAGCGTGCTGCCACAATACACTCACAGTTGACAATCTCTACTCAGTTGGATATTTGTAACATACATATTTTCTTCTTCAAAATAATGCTTCTTTTCAAGAATATGGTTTGTATTAATCTGTATTTGTTTTTAACTTTTAAAAAAATGATTGTCATAAAATACTTGATCATTGTATCTCCCATGCAAGGTAAATATGAGTTGGATGCAACTCGCATTGCTCAACACAGAGCTTCCCAACGTACACCAGACACTGCTGCACAGCAACACTGCCACTTTTCTGGACATTTAAATTTAGTTTTCCATATGTCATTTTAAATATTCATACATATCCTTTTATGTATTACAGTGATGTCATCATCCTTTGATGTGATGTCATCGTCCTTGGATGTGATGTCATTGTCCTTTATATGTTTTCACACATTCTGGAACATTAGGCTAGTATGGATAGACACATTGAAGCGTGCTGCCACAATACACTCACAGTTGACAATCTCTACTCAGTTGGATATTTGTAAAATACATATTTTTTTCTTCAAAATAATGTTTCTTTTCAAGAATATGGCTGGTATTAATCTGTATTTGTTTACAACTTTAAAAAAAAATTATTGTCATAAAATACTTGATCATTGTATCTCCCATGCCATGTAAATATGTCTTGGATGCAACTCGCATTGCTCAACTCACAGCTTCACAATGAACACCAGACACTGCTGCACAGCAACACTGCCACTTTTCTGGACATTTAAATTTAGTTTTCCATACGTCATTTTGAATATTCATACATGTCCTTTTATGTATTACAGTGATGTCATCGTCCTTTGATGTGATGTCATCATCTTTTGATGTTTTCACACATTCTGGAACATTAGGCTAGTTTGGATAGACACATTGAAGCGTGCTGCCACAATACACTCACAGTTGACAATCTCTACTCAGTTGGATATTTGTAAAATACATATTTTTTTCTTCAAAATAATGTTTCTTTTCAAGAATATGGCTGGTATTAATCTGTATTTTTTTACAAGTTTAAAAAAAAATTATTGTCATAAAATACTTGATCATTGTATCTCCCATGCCATGTAAATATGTGTTGGATGCAACTCGCATTGCTCAACTCACAGCTTCACAATGAACACCAGACACTGCTGCACAGCAACACTGCCACTTTTCTGGACATTTAAATTTAGTTTTCCATACGTCATTTTGAATATTCATACATGTCCTTTTATGTATTACAGTGATGTCATCGTCCTTTGATGTGATGTCGTCATCTTTTGATGTTTTCACACATTCTGGAACATTAGGCTAGTTTGGATAGACACATTGAAGCGTGCTGCCACAATACACTCACAGTTGACAATCTCTACTCAGTTGGATATTTGTAACATACATATTTTTTTCTTCAAAATAATGCTTCTTTTCAAGAATATGGTTTGTATTAATCTGTATTTGTTTTTAACTTCTAAAAAAATGATTGTCATAAAATACTTGATCATTGTATCTCCCATGCAAGGTAAATATGAGTTGGATGCAACTCGCATTGCTCAACACACAGCTTCCCAACGTACACCAGACACTGCTGCACAGCAACACTGCCACTTTTCTGGACATTTAAATTGAGTTTTCCATACGTCATTTTGAATATTCATACATATCATTTTATGTATTACAGTGATGTCATCATCCTTTGATGTGATGTCATCGTCCTTGGATGTGATGTCATTGTCCTTTATATGTTTTCACACATTCTGGAACATTAGGCTAGTTTGGATAGACACATTGAAGCGTGCTGCCACAATAAACTCACAGTTGACAATCTCTACTCAGTTGGATATTTGTAAAATACATATTTTTTTCTTCAAAATAATGTTTCTTTTCAAGAATATGGCTGGTATTAATCTGTATTTGTTTACAACTTTAAAAAAAAATTATTGTCATAAAATACTTGATCATTGTATCTCCCATGCAAGGTAAATATGAGTTGGATGCAACTCGCATTGCTCAACACACAGCTTCCCAACGTACACCAGACACTGCTGCACAGCAACACTGCCACTTTTCTGGACATTTAAATTTAGTTTTCCATATGTCATTTTAAATATTCATACATATCCTTTTATGTATTACAGTGATGTCATCGTCCTTTGATGTTTTCACACATTCTGGAACATTAGGCTAGTTTGGATAGACACATTGAAGCGTGCTGCCACAATACATTCACAGTTGACAATCTCTACTCAGTTGGATATTTGTAAAATACATATTTTTTTCTTCAAAATAATGTTTCTTTTCAAGAATATGGCTGGTATTAATCTGTATTTGTTTACAACTTTAAAAAAAAATTATTGTCATAAAATACTTGATCATTGTATCTCCCATGCCATGTAAATATGTGTTGGATGCAACTCGCATTGCTCAACTCACAGCTTCACAATGAACACCAGACACTGCTGCACAGCAACACTGCCACTTTTCTGGACATTTAAATTTAGTTTTCCATACGTCATTTTGAATATTCATACATGTCCTTTTATGTATTACAGTGATGTCATCGTCCTTTGATGTGATGTCATCATCTTTTGATGTTTTCACACATTCTGGAACATTAGGCTAGTTTGGATAGACACATTGAAGCGTGCTGCCACAATACACTCACAGTTGACAATCTCTACTCAGTTGGATATTTGTAACATACATATTTTCTTCTTCAAAATAATGCTTCTTTTCAAGAATATGGTTTGTATTAATCTGTATTTGTTTTTAACTTTTAAAAAAATTATTGTCATAAAATACTTGATCATTGTATCTCCCATGCAAGGTAAATATGAGTTGGATGCAACTCGCATTGCTCAACACAGAGCTTCCCAACGTACACCAGACACTGCTGCACAGCAACACTGCCACTTTTCTGGACATTTAAATTTAGTTTTCCATATGTCATTTTAAATATTCATACATATCCTTTTATGTATTACAGTGATGTCATCGTCCTTTGATGTTTTCACACATTCTGGAACATTAGGCTAGTTTGGATAGACACATTGAAGCGTGCTGCCACAATACACTCACAGTTGACAATCTCTACTCAGTTGGATATTTGTAAAATACATATTTTTTTCTTCAAAATAATGTTTCTTTTCAAGAATATGGCTGGTATTAATTTGTATTTGTTTACAACTTTAAAAAAAAATTATTGTCATAAAATACTTGATCATTGTATCTCCCATGCCATGTAAATATGTGTTGGATGTGTAGTCTCTTTCCTGCGACAGTGCTGTTGAAGTGATGATGAAGGATGCTTCGCGGACACTGTTCTTTTTGGTATAATAGAGTTTATTACACACAAGCAACAAATGTCATAACGAACGTCTAGAACGTCCGGAGGTCTCAAGTCAAATCTGAGAGTCCTCCCTTCGGAGCTCTCTCGCCTCCTTATATCGGGTCCATGGCATGTAACAGCTGAGCTGAGCGTATAACCATGCATGGCTCCTTTGTCCTACATAACCATGCATGGCTCCTTTGTCCTACATATTTATCTTTCAGCCCCATGTCATATCTTGTGACCATATTCTCCACTTATGATTCTTACCCATGTGTTTACCCTTATGGCCTCTCGGTCATGTGCAAGACTTGAAAATATACCACATATTCCCCCCTTCGAGACTTACACAAAGTCTCGAAAAAATAAAAGAAGATACATACAGGTGTATTTAACATGACAAATTTAACAACCCGCCCTTTTTACCATTGAAACAACTGTATGGAGTCTAAAAGTGAGAGTGAAAAACCTGTCAGGCAGCTAATCTTTCTTGAAATATCCATTGAACAATGTAGACAGGAAAATTCTCTCACGGTCCCTCTGCCAAGGCGACCATACGTGGAACTTCATACCACTGAAATGAGGAAATTTAGCAATTTGTGTATGGAAATGATTTAAGCAAATACATATGGAACTCTCAGCAAATTAAAACAAGACAATGTCCAAAGTCAGGCTGGTCGACCCATCGCACCTTTCTATGGACCTTTTCCTGCCTACCCCACTGTCCCTAAACATCGAGAAAAAGAAAACATCTGAGGTCCCATTATATTTAGAAACCATCACTTGCCAAGCATGTAATACACAAAAAAGACAATTCATTTTTAAGAATACTAATGTACCATCTAAGAGAAGACATAAGACTATATAACGCTGCAGTTTCTCAGCAGCCTTGACTCCGGTATAGTATCGATGACGTCTTGACTCTGGATGTTGTATCGCCAGTCCACGTTCAGAGTTCTTCAGGCCATTCGTATTTTCATGTTTGAAGTGTCTGAATCCATTCAGCCCATCGGAGTCCCTGACAATCTACCACCCTCACAGTGGTCTTCCCCCAATATGTTCTAGAACGAAAGAAAAGAAAACCAGTATCTTTTGCATACATAACAGATACAAATTAAAACATCAAACACAGAATAAGAACACTTCTATAAGTAAAAATGTGAAATTAGAAATCATATAAGTCAAAATGTGAAATTAGAAATCATATAAGTCAAAATGTGAAATTAGAAATCATATAAGTCAAAATGTGAAATTAGAAATCATATAAGTCAAAATGTGAAATTAGAAATCATATAAGTCAAAATGTGAAATTAGAAATCATATTGTTCCTTTGTTGCCATATCCCCCCTTCGAGACTAAACAAAGTCTCGAAAGAGCAAAACAAAATCAACACTACAAACTACGCAAGCAAAAACAGAGGTAAATAATAGGATTATAATCATATGAGATATTTAAAATGGATATTCCTCCACCAATTCGATCTTTATTGCGTCATCCTCATCCCCGTCCGTGTCAGCTTCGTGTAATAATGGCATCAGCGTTTGCTCGCCGGGCAGCACAACTCCAACCCATCTAATTATCATAGCCTTTGCAAAGGTCAACAACAGCGTGCAAAAACAAAACATCACACACAACGCCAGAACGAGCGCTACCAAAACCTGAACTAACACTGCCCCTAGTGGCCCCAATTTATCCTGTAACCAAGCATTTGCAGACCATCCCGCGTCTTCTGATGGGCCAAACGCATCTCTTATGAGCTTCAATGCCCCTATGACACTAGTCATATTATCAGAACTATCAGGAATCAAAGTGTAGCAGGCATCTCCTGTTAAATTTAAAGCAACACATAAGCCCCCTTGTTTGGCCAAAATATAATCAAGAGCCATGTCATGTTTCAGCAACGTCAGTCTGTGACTTCTCTGGGTGTTTGACAACAATTCGAAACCTCTTATGGTTTCGTTCGCAAAGCCTTGCAAGGTGTAGGTAATGTTGTCGATGTGATCTGCTAAGAATGTCACACCATACCACGGAAAAAATCCTATACCCCACTTCTCTCCTAAACTTATTCTCCAATGGAAGGATTCCAACTTGTGAAACTGTGCCAACTCACGTTTTCTCCTACTACTTGAAGCGACATCAGATTGGACCCCCTCTGGCCCTACTCCCTTCTGGATAGTAAGAACCTCATATGGAAGTTTCAACAGTGACATATAACAGCATCCTGTCCACCCATATGGTAGAAATATGTATGCCTTATTACCACAGACCCACCAAATATCCTTGAAATTCCCTATAGTCACATTCCCCGGCAATATCTGATTATGTACCCTTAAAATTGTCTTCTCTTTGTGTTGTGGTACCTGAAAAGATGCTTCATACGAATCATTACTATTCCCACGTTCCATTTTACCTTGTTCTGATATCTTCATGCTGATCAAGTACATTTACATATGGTAATTCTGCCAACCAAGAACAAGTCAATCTAGGCTTAAAAAGGTTCATTGCTAAAGCCATCACTTTATCCACTGATGATTGCTGTTGATACAAGAGCCATGATAATGCATAACTTTGACACATAGTGGTTAGTGGTTCTGGTATAGTCTCTAAAATCGAAGGCCATGAGCTTGGCGATCGGATTTTCACCAGACACGGACCATCCGTTTTCACAACCGATCTTACGGAGTGGGTTACTTGCTGAAACCATAAGTTCCTACCTGCCCAAGGGTCTGCGATTTGTAACACTGAAGGATCAAACCCAAATGCCTTCCATTTAGTGTCTCTCTTTTGTATTGTATGGTAATGATCCATCATGTACTCTGGTGTCTGATCAGAGTCAACAAAGGTTTCATCTATGTTTAAACTAGTCCTCTGGGCTGTCATAGATGACTCTACATACTTCTCTTCTATCCTCTGTTCTCTAACTTCAACAATGTCATTACTGCTGTTCACGCTAGGCTCTATTTTTGACATTTGCTTCTGGAGTACATTAGTCACATCCTTAAAGGTCCAAGATGTCATATTAGATATCTGCGTTGTATTTACAAATGTCGTAGATGCCACGGATGTCGTCGCTGTTGTAGCATTCATCCCCTTTGAAGTCATAACTAGAGTAGTAGCCAGAGTAGGTGTATGAACATTCTTAGTTGTTTTTGGAACTAATGTAACAAGCTTTATCTGTGTACTAATCACCTTTGGAGTGGTTACTGTAGTAAATTGTTTCTGAACTTCTTTAGTACCCATAGCAACTTCAATAGGCCCCAAATCTTTTATCAGGAGTGACACTCTACGAGTCACACGACCTGTGATCCAATAATTATGATATGGAACAAATTTGAACTCCGGTTCTTCATAAGAACACATGTATTCTCCTTCGTCTTCCCGGGTAACGTTACGCAGGACAAGGGAACAATCATCTTTAATTTTTATCCACCTAACCTCATTATACAAAATATACTTCCTCTGACCACGAGGCACAACGTCATCGTCAGGTCTTGTCAACAACAAATCTTCACCACGACTATTTTCCCATTTGGGAAACAAGTTCCCTCCATTATTCCATCTCCCACATTGACAAGGAAGGTAAACTGTTCCTCCTAACCTAGCTCTGATCACAGTACTCAAAGGAGGTGACGTTATAGATATCACCTGAGGCGCCTTTGTAGTTACATGTGATGCATTTATACTTCCAATAGCTTTTGCCATTGAAGGAGTAGATTTCTCTTCCATCTGTCCAGCTTTCATCTGGAGAGTTGATGTCATAGTTGTTAATTCTCTTGTTTCCCCAACCTCTTGGGGGTCTATGCTTTTATTCCCCCCTAGTATCACTAGATACACCACGCGAACTACAAATCCTAACTCGGACCGCTCACTTCCAATACGTCGATCGTAAAAAGAACACCTGTAATCACCTTGATCTTCCTGTTGAGGCTTATATACATAGAGACTACAGTCTCCCTCAACCTTCGCTCTCCTTTTGTCATTAACTAATGTATATTTCCCTAATGGTGCTGTCTCTGACAGATCTAGGATCTTACCATGGCTATCTTCCCACTGAACTCTGAGTTTCCCTTTACCACTATTTTCTTCTGTACACTGACATGGAAGCCGAACTGACTTTCCCAAGGTTGCTTCAACCCTGGTTCTAATAACGGTCTGGTTTGACTCTTCTCCTAACTGGTCTCGGGCTCCTTGGTCTAACTGGATCCCTGGGTTGTCCTGCAGCGGAGTCACCGCCCTTTGATATCTCTGACGCTTTGCAGGCAACTGAAATAGGTCCTGCTGGGTCTGGGACATGTTGAAAGACAATGTCTCTAAATCTTCTGTCCTGTCCATCAACTGCCGAGTCATCTCTGGCATCATCAGGAATGTGTACAGAAACATCAACATTGTCCACAACCTGGGTGATCTCTCCTTCTGAGTTCTGACTCTGGGGATTTTCATGCATCTCCCTCTCTGGTGTGTGTTCTTCCACATTGTCTTCGGGCTCTCTTGAGCCTTCAACATCTTGAATCAGTGAATGTGGCGCCCCTTCACTTGGTGCTTTAACACAATGTGATAAATGATACCATGTAGGAGACCCCTTAACCTGGACCGCGGTTCCAGTACTGCGAACCACTTCAAACGGTCCCTCACGGCGTTCGTTATACCACTTCCGTCTAAACACCTTCACGAACACCTTGTCTCCAGGTTGCACTGTGATCCTTTTTTGCTCATTGAGCTTCTCCTGCACCTCCTCCTTAGTTTGCCTGTCAGACACATATGTGGATATTCTTTTATGTAGATTAACCATGTATGTAACATACGTTTGCATTTCATCTTCTAAAAGGGCCAAACTTGGACCTTTCCCACTTGTCCGCAGACAAGGCGTTGGCATCAGTCTTCCTGTAACCAACTCATGAGGTGTCATATGTAAATCGCGGAGCTCACTAGAGCGACATACCATTAACGCCAATGGAAGTGCTGCTATCCAATTTAACCCCGTGTGCTGGCATATTTTGACAATACGATTTTTCAGAACACCATTCATTCTCTCGCAGATTCCTTGACTACGTGGGCTATAGATTGCCCCAAGACGCTGTTTGATTCCTAATTTTTGCAAAATCAATTTCACCGTCTTATCCACAAACTCTTTCCCATTGTCTGAGGATATTCGATCTGGAAGTCCCCACCTGCTTATGACCTCTCTGCATAAGAACTTGGCAACCGATTGAGCATCCTTTCGTTTTGTTGGACAGGCCTCAGGCCATCGTGAAAATCTGTCCACCACGACTAGCATGTACCTTTTCCCTTCAATCGGTTTTATCATGTCAACATAGTCTATAACTAGTTCCCGCATCGGACCTCTTGGAGTTGGGATGTGGCCAGGAGGAACCGGCACTCCCCTCCGAACATTGTTTTTCAGACAAATAGTACACCTGCCTATGACATAATCAATCTGTTCAAGCAAACATGGTGCCCAAAACCCATACTCTTTCGTGATCTTTCTCTTCACTTCCCCCCTTGCAACGTGAGCTAAGCCATGCGCCTCCTGAATCATCAGACCCAACAGGTCTGGAGGTGATAATACCAGCCCCTCATGATTTCTCCAAAGTCCAGTAGCATCTCGGGTGGCACCTCGGTCTAGCCACAACTGTTTGTCCATTTCAGGAGCAGCTTCCTGCATTAAAATCACATCTTTGAGCGTAATTTTGTCTTCCAAGTTCACTTCATGCGTGACGAGAAGAACTTTGCCCAATTTATCTGCTCCAGTGACTGCTTTTGCAGCTTCATCAGCCGCTCTGTTCCCTTGTGAAACCCTTGACGCATCCTTCTTATGTGCCGCACATTTAGCTATTGCTATTTCTTTAGGCTTCATCATAGCATGCAACAATTTCATGATCTGGGCGTGATGCTGTATCGGCGAACCATCCGTTTTCTTAAACCCTCGGTTCTTCCACACTGCTCCAAACAAGTGGCACACATTATGTGCATATGCAGAGTCAGTATATATCGTCACTCGCTTCCCTTCTGCCAACAAACACGCTTCAGTTAACCCCACCAGCTCAGCAAGTTGTGCAGATGCAGGCTGTGGTATCTCTTCAGCCTTCTCCACTGTAAATCCAGTTCCTTGGGCTTTTACTATCGCATAGCCGGCCCTTAATTTATCGCCCACACGATAACAAGACCCATCGGTCCAATACTCCAAGTCCACCACATGCAATGGGAGGGCTTGTAAATCCGATCTAAGTCTAGAGTATTTCTCTGCTTCATGAACACAATCGTGTGGCTCACCGTCTTCTGGGGTTGGCAAATTCTCCGCTGGATTTACCGTAACACATCTTGCTAGGGTAACATCTTCCTGCTCTAAGAGCCTATGATAGTCTCTGAGCCTAGACATGGTCAAGTTGTTCTTACCATAATTCAAAAGATTTCTGAGACTATGATGTGTAAGAATTGTCACTGGATAACCCATTGTTACAGAGGATGCTTTATTGTACATTAGAGAAACTCCCACCATAGCTCTGTAACACAGTGGTAACCCTAGCTCTACTTCTGATTACATCTGGGTTAAGAGTCCCCTCCATTGGCCATGGTTGGTCAATTTCAGGCCAGCGTTTGTGCCATTTTTCCGATATTTTTGCAATGTTTGCGATGCCCCTAATTAAAGGATTATTCTTCTGTACTATCTCAACAGGAGTGATTACTTTTGGATTTTTAGTGTTCTTTTTTCCCATTATAACGGCTTCCTTATGTTCCGTTATTGTACTTTAATGAGTAATTGCTAAAATTAAAACTACTCAAGGCTTTTTAGATTACTCCCCCCTTTTTTTTTTTTTTTTTTTTAACCCAATTACCCAATTAATCAATTAACCAATTAATCAATTAACCAATTATCCAATCAACCAATCAATCAATCAACAATTATCCAATTAATCCAATTAATCAATTAGCCAATCAATCAACTAACCAATCAATCAATTAACCAATTTATCCAATTATCCAATTAATCCAATTAATCAATTAACCAATCAATCAACTAACCAATCAATCAATTAACCAATTTATCCAATTAAATTAATCAACAAATCAACCAATCATAAATTATCCAATTAATCAATATTCAGCTCAAATCGTCAAACAGTCACCACATTGAATATCCACCACAGCACAGATCAGACAACCCACGCACAATAACATAAATGAACATCTGCAATTGTCAGCAGAGGTTAGACTAAACAATCATATGCCATTAATTAATCAAATGCATTAACTGATCAATCCGTTGCCAAGTTGTCTATTTATTCATTTATTTATTTCTCCAAACTGCCTAGAGCATGTACTCTTTCATGTGTATAGGAGCAGGTCAGTCTCCTCTTAGGTTTATAAATGCAAGCAGGTTTATATGTGTACCATCAATGTTGCTTACGACTGAGAATATATACAAATATGGAAATGCAGGTTTTGTTTTTGTTAAAGAGTCTGTGGATAAATTTGTACCGGCCTTTAGTAGATTGAAGCGGAAGCCTCCTCATGGACGTCAGCAAGCCACACTCCATGGTGGGCCGTCTCGCTGCCTTGCCTCCCGTTTCAATTCTCATTCACCATAAATGACATAACAGACAAAAAACATGCAATGATTTAGTCTCTTGTGAACCCATTAGGTCCCTTTAACAGCATCATCAATTTTATTCCTCCCCTTTAAGAAGAGCTCATGTTTTATTTACCGACTCATTTAATTCATATATTTCTATTCTTTTCCAAGGGCCATACGGGTACTGCAGTTACACAACTCCACTTTATTTGTCCTGGTTTATAGTTATTTATCTTATGTGTATGCGTTTATCGTAACCAGGCTCATTTCAGTGGCTCATCGTTTTATTCTTTTTACTGTATCTCCCGGAAATCCCTCTTTTGCAGAGAAAACAAGCATCCACTCATACCGGCCGTGCCATCACGCCCAACGGCGTGAGTGGCAACAGTGATCCAGAGAGAGCGCGCTTCGATCTCTGATCCAGAGAAATTCCCACAATCAACAGCTTATGTTTTACATTATTTAATTCATTTAGTCTTCTGGAAACAGAAGCTCATGGTTTTATACAATACCTCGGGCCACGTATCTATTCTTACAAATTATTAAATGACACATATACTCTCTGGAGCCAAATGTCACACACACACACACATTTTCCCTCCTCCCAAAGTCCATACACACACATTCTCTTCACTCCAACTTTAGATATCGTCATTCGTACAGCATGCTTTCTGCCGCTATTTTCCTTACTTTTTCTCATAAAATTTGTGCTACCTTTGAGGTGTAAAAATCTTCGACGAGAGGCTGCTTCAGACACCGTTCGTCAACAAACGTCAGAGTGGTAACGGTCATTCGAATTGTGATTCTACACTCTCCAGTTATTAAACTGACCATAAGATGTCGTTTTCAGGTTTTAATTGCGGCCCATACTACATGCTCCTCCACTTGAGGGCTTTCTATTCTATCCGATTTGCGGCTTGTCATATGATCATTTCCTTTATTTCCTTTATTTCCTTTATTTCTCTGTCTCTTAACACTCTTTACATTTATTTATTCAAATTACCTGGATCCAGGTTTCCCACTTTTGTCTTTCTAACTTAATTCCGGACTATGTCAGAGCCATCGTTACGCAGTGGCTAATATGCATGTGTCTTACCGTTAATAAGTTGAGGGCCCCTCTTTATTAATCTCGCACGATACTATTTAACACACCTTACCGTTACCATGAAGCTATTCTAAACTATTCCTTGTATTTCTCATACTTCTTTTCTTCACTTTATATATATATATATATATTTTTTTTTCTCTATTCATTCCCCCTTTTTTTTTCATTAAATTTAGCACGGAGCCTCACTTTAAACATCAAATCAACAGGACATGTCCATAACAAGAAGGTTCTTAATTTACGGTGTGGCCAAACAACTCCACATAATAGCCCCAATTTATGACCAGCATTCAATGAGTGCGCTCACCGTTTTGTGAAGTTGTAGCAGTACTGCTGTTGCGGCCACCTCCGATCCTTTTTGTGACGCCAAATATGTAGTCTCTTTCCTGCGACAGTGCTGTTGAAGTGATGATGAAGGATGCTTCGCGGACACTGTTCTTTTTGGTATAATAGAGTTTATTACAAACAAGCAACAAATGTCATAACGAACGTCTAGAGCGTCCGGAGGTCTCAAGTCAAATCTGAGAGTCCTCCCTTCGGAGCTCTCTCGCCTCCTTATATCGGGTCCATGGCATGTAACAGCTGAGCTGAGCGTATAACCATGCATGGCTCCTTTGTCCTACATAACCATGCATGGCTCCTTTGTCCTACATATTTATCTTTCAGCCCCATGTCATATCTTGTGACCATATTCTCCACTTATGATTCTTACCCATGTGTTTACCCTTATGGCCTCTCGGTCATGTGCAAGACTTGAAAATATACCACAGATGCAACTCGCATTGCTCAACTCACAGCTTCACAATGAACACCAGACACTGCTGCACAGCAACACTGCCACTTTTCTGGACATTTAAATTGAGTTTTCCATACATGTCCTTTTATGTATTACAGTGATGTCATCGTCCTTTGATGTGATGTCATCATCTTTTGATGTTTTCACACATTCTGGAACATTAGGCTAGTTTGGATAGACACATTGAAGCGTGCTGCCACAATACACTCACAGTTGACAATCTCTACTCAGTTGGATATTTGTAACATACATATTTTCTTCTTCAAAATAATGCTTCTTTTCAAGAATATGGTTTGTATTAATCTGTATTTGTTTTTAACTTTTAAAAAAATGATTGTCATAAAATACTTGATCATTGTATCTCCCATGCAAGGTAAATATGAGTTGGATGCAACTCGCATTGCTCAACACAGAGCTTCCCAACGTACACCAGACACTGCTGCACAGCAACACTGCCACTTTTCTGGACATTTAAATTGAGTTTTCCATACGTCATTTTTAATATTCATACATATCATTTTATGTATTACAGTGATGTCATCATCCTTTGATGTGATGTCATCGTCCTTGGATGTGATGTCATTGTCCTTTATATGTTTTCACACATTCTGGAACATTAGGCTAGTATGGATAGACACATTGAAGCGTGCTGCCACAATACACTCACAGTTGACAATCTCTACTCAGTTGGATATTTGTAAAATACATATTTTTTTCTTCAAAATAATGTTTCTTTTCAAGAATATGGCTGGTATTAATCTGTATTTGTTTACAAGTTTAAAAAAAAATTATTGTCATAAAATACTTGATCATTGTATCTCCCATGCCATGTAAATATGTGTTGGATGCAACTCGCATTGCTCAACTCACAGCTTCACAATGAACACCAGACACTGCTGCACAGCAACACTGCCACTTTTCTGGACATTTAAATTTAGTTTTCCATACGTCATTTTGAATATTCATACATGTCCTTTTATGTATTACAGTGATGTCATCGTCCTTTGATGTGATGTCATCATCTTTTGATGTTTTCACACATTCTGGAACATTAGGCTAGTTTGGATAGACACATTGAAGCGTGCTGCCACAATACACTCACAGTTGACAATCTCTACTCAGTTGGATATTTGTAAAATACATATTTTTTTCTTCAAAATAATGTTTCTTTTCAAGAATATGGCTGGTATTAATCTGTATTTTTTTACAAGTTTAAAAAAAAATTATTGTCATAAAATACTTGATCATTGTATCTCCCATGCAAGGTAAATATGAGTTGGATGCAACTCGCATTGCTCAACACACAGCTTCCCAACGTACACCAGACACTGCTGCACAGCAACACTGCCACTTTTCTGGACATTTAAATTTAGTTTTCCATATGTCATTTTAAATATTCATACATATCCTTTTATGTATTACAGTGATGTCATCGTCCTTTGATGTTTTCACACATTCTGGAACATTAGGCTAGTTTGGATAGACACATTGAAGCGTGCTGCCACAATACATTCACAGTTGACAATCTCTACTCAGTTGGATATTTGTAAAATACATATTTTTTTCTTCAAAATAATGTTTCTTTTCAAGAATATGGCTGGTATTAATCTGTATTTGTTTACAACTTTAAAAAAAAATTATTGTCATAATATACTTGATCATTGTATCTCCCATGCCATGTAAATATGTGTTGGATGCAACTCGCATTGCTCAACTCACAGCTTCACAATGAACACCAGACACTGCTGCACAGCAACACTGCCACTTTTCTGGACATTTAAATTTAGTTTTCCATACGTCATTTTGAATATTCATACATGTCCTTTTATGTATTACAGTGATGTCATCGTCCTTTGATGTGATGTCATCATCTTTTGATGTTTTCACACATTCTGGAACATTAGGCTAGTTTGGATAGACACATTGAAGCGTGCTGCCACAATACACTCACAGTTGACAATCTCTACTCAGTTGGATATTTGTAACATACATATTTTCTTCTTCAAAATAATGCTTCTTTTCAAGAATATGGTTTGTATTAATCTGTATTTGTTTTTAACTTTTAAAAAAATGATTGTCATAAAATACTTGATCATTGTATCTCCCATGCAAGGTAAATATGAGTTGGATGCAACTCGCATTGCTCAACACAGAGCTTCCCAACGTACACCAGACACTGCTGCACAGCAACACTGCCACTTTTCTGGACATTTAAATTTAGTTTTCCATATGTCATTTTAAATATTCATACATATCCTTTTATGTATTACAGTGATGTCATCGTCCTTTGATGTTTTCACACATTCTGGAACATTAGGCTAGTTTGGATAGACACATTGAAGCGTGCTGCCACAATACACTCACAGTTGACAATCTCTACTCAGTTGGATATTTGTAAAATACATATTTATTTCTTCAAAATAATGTTTCTTTTCAAGAATATGGCTGGTATTAATTTGTATTTGTTTACAACTTTAAAAAAAAATTATTGTCATAAAATACTTGATCATTGTATCTCCCATGCCATGTAAATATGTGTTGGATGCAACTCGCATTGCTCAACTCACAGCTTCACAATGAACACCAGACACTGCTGCACAGCAACACTGCCACTTTTCTGGACATTTAAATTGAGTTTTCCATACGTCATTTTGAATATTCATACATGTCCTTTTATGTATTACAGTGATGTCATCGTCCTTTGATGTGATGTCATCATCTTTTGATGTTTTCACACATTCTGGAACATTAGGCTAGTTTGGATAGACACATTGAAGCGTGCTGCCACAATACACTCACAGTTGACAATCTCTACTCAGTTGGATATTTGTAACATACATATTTTCTTCTTCAAAATAATGCTTCTTTTCAAGAATATGGTTTGTATTAATCTGTATTTGTTTTTAACTTTTAAAAAAATGATTGTCATAAAATACTTGATCATTGTATCTCCCATGCAAGGTAAATATGAGTTGGATGCAACTCGCATTGCTCAACACAGAGCTTCCCAACGTACACCAGACACTGCTGCACAGCAACACTGCCACTTTTCTGGACATTTAAATTGAGTTTTCCATACGTCATTTTTAATATTCATACATATCATTTTATGTATTACAGTGATGTCATCATCCTTTGATGTGATGTCATCGTCCTTGGATGTGATGTCATTGTCCTTTATATGTTTTCACACATTCTGGAACATTAGGCTAGTATGGATAGACACATTGAAGCGTGCTGCCACAATACACTCACAGTTGACAATCTCTACTCAGTTGGATATTTGTAAAATACATATTTTTTTCTTCAAAATAATGTTTCTTTTCAAGAATATGGCTGGTATTAATCTGTATTTGTTTACAAGTTTAAAAAAAAATTATTGTCATAAAATACTTGATCATTGTATCTCCCATGCCATGTAAATATGTGTTGGATGCAACTCGCATTGCTCAACTCACAGCTTCACAATGAACACCAGACACTGCTGCACAGCAACACTGCCACTTTTCTGGACATTTAAATTTAGTTTTCCATACGTCATTTTGAATATTCATACATGTCCTTTTATGTATTACAGTGATGTCATCGTCCTTTGATGTGATGTCATCATCTTTTGATGTTTTCACACATTCTGGAACATTAGGCTAGTTTGGATAGACACATTGAAGCGTGCTGCCACAATACACTCACAGTTGACAATCTCTACTCAGTTGGATATTTGTAAAATACATATTTTTTTCTTCAAAATAATGTTTCTTTTCAAGAATATGGCTGGTATTAATCTGTATTTTTTTACAAGTTTAAAAAAAAATTATTGTCATAAAATACTTGATCATTGTATCTCCCATGCCATGTAAATATGTGTTGGATGCAACTCGCATTGCTCAACTCACAGCTTCACAATGAACACCAGACACTGCTGCACAGCAACACTGCCACTTTTCTGGACATTTAAATTTAGTTTTCCATACGTCATTTTGAATATTCATACATGTCCTTTTATGTATTACAGTGATGTCATCGTCCTTTGATGTGATGTCATCATCTTTTGATGTTTTCACACATTCTGGAACATTAGGCTAGTTTGGATAGACACATTGAAGCGTGCTGCCACAATACACTCACAGTTGACAATCTCTACTCAGTTGGATATTTGTAACATACATATTTTTTTCTTCAAAATAATGCTTCTTTTCAAGAATATGGTTTGTATTAATCTGTATTTGTTTTTAACTTCTAAAAAAATTATTGTCATAAAATACTTGATCATTGTATCTCCCATGCAAGGTAAATATGAGTTGGATGCAACTCGCATTGCTCAACAAACAGCTTCCCAACGTACACCAGACACTGCTGCACAGCAACACTGCCACTTTTCTGGACATTTAAATTGAGTTTTCCATACGTCATTTTGAATATTCATACATATCATTTTATGTATTACAGTGATGTCATCATCCTTTGATGTGATGTCATCGTCCTTGGATGTGATGTCATTGTCCTTTATATGTTTTCACACATTCTGGAACATTAGGCTAGTTTGGATAGACACATTGAAGCGTGCTGCCACAATAAACTCACAGTTGACAATCTCTACTCAGTTGGATATTTGTAAAATACATATTTTTTTCTTCAAAATAATGTTTCTTTTCAAGAATATGGCTGG
The DNA here is from genome assembly GCF_043250625.1 of Sebastes fasciatus. NCBI lineage: Eukaryota > Metazoa > Chordata > Actinopteri > Perciformes > Sebastidae > Sebastes > Sebastes fasciatus. The sequence goes on along the minus strand of NC_133803.1, from coordinate 361,335 downwards.
TATTAATCTGTATTTGTTTACAACTTTAAAAAAAAATTATTGTCATAAAATACTTGATCATTGTATCTCCCATGCAAGGTAAATATGAGTTGGATGCAACTCGCATTGCTCAACACACAGCTTCCCAACGTACACCAGACATTGCTGCACAGCAACACTGCCACTTTTCTGGACATTTAAATTTAGTTTTCCATATGTCATTTTAAATATTCATACATATCCTTTTATGTATTACAGTGATGCCATCGTCCTTTGATGTTTTCACACATTCTGGAACATTAGGCTAGTTTGGATAGACACATTGAAGCGTGCTGCCACAATACATTCACAGTTGACAATCTCTACTCAGTTGGATATTTGTAAAATACATATTTTTTTCTTCAAAATAATGTTTCTTTTCAAGAATATGGCTGGTATTAATCTGTATTTGTTTACAACTTTAAAAAAAAATTATTGTCATAAAATACTTGATCATTGTATCTCCCATGCCATGTAAATATGTGTTGGATGCAACTCGCATTGCTCAACTCACAGCTTCACAATGAACACCAGACACTGCTGCACAGCAACACTGCCACTTTTCTGGACATTTAAATTTAGTTTTCCATACGTCATTTTGAATATTCATACATGTCCTTTTATGTATTACAGTGATGTCATCGTCCTTTGATGTGATGTCATCATCTTTTGATGTTTTCACACATTCTGGAACATTAGGCTAGTTTGGATAGACACATTGAAGCGTGCTGCCACAATACACTCACAGTTGACAATCTCTACTCAGTTGGATATTTGTAACATACATATTTTTTTCTTCAAAATAATGCTTCTTTTCAAGAATATGGTTTGTATTAATCTGTATTTGTTTTTAACTTCTAAAAAAATGATTGTCATAAAATACTTGATCATTGTATCTCCCATGCAAGGTAAATATGAGTTGGATGCAACTCGCATTGCTCAACACACAGCTTCCCAACGTACACCAGACACTGCTGCACAGCAACACTGCCACTTTTCTGGACATTTAAATTGAGTTTTCCATACGTCATTTTGAATATTCATACATATCATTTTATGTATTACAGTGATGTCATCATCCTTTGATGTGATGTCATCGTCCTTGGATGTGATGTCATTGTCCTTTATATGTTTTCACACATTCTGGAACATTAGGCTAGTTTGGATAGACACATTGAAGCGTGCTGCCACAATACACTCACAGTTGACAATCTCTACTCAGTTGGATATTTGTAAAATACATATTTTTTTCTTCAAAATAATGTTTCTTTTCAAGAATATGGCTGGTATTAATCTGTATTTGTTTACAACTTTAAAAAAAAATTATTGTCATAAAATACTTGATCATTGTATCTCCCATGCAAGGTAAATATGAGTTGGATGCAACTCGCATTGCTCAACACACAGCTTCCCAATGTACACCAGACACTGCTGCACAGCAACACTGCCACTTTTCTGGACATTTAAATTTAGTTTTCCATATGTCATTTTAAATATTCATACATATCCTTTTATGTATTACAGTGATGTCATCGTCCTTTGATGTTTTCACACATTCTGGAACATTAGGCTAGTTTGGATAGACACATTGAAGCGTGCTGCCACAATACACTCACAGTTGACAATCTCTACTCAGTTGGATATTTGTAACATACATATTTTCTTCTTCAAAATAATGCTTCTTTTCAAGAATATGGTTTGTATTAATCTGTATTTGTTTTTAACTTTTAAAAAAATGATTGTCATAAAATACTTGATCATTGTATCTCCCATGCCATGTAAATATGTGTTGGATGCAACTCGCATTGCTCAACTCACAGCTTCACAATGAACACCAGACACTGCTGCACAGCAACACTGCCACTTTTCTGGACATTTAAATTGAGTTTTCCATACGTCATTTTGAATATTCATACATATCATTTTATGTATTACAGTGATGTCATCATCCTTTGATGTGATGTCATCGTCCTTGGATGTGATGTCATTGTCCTTTATATGTTTTCACACATTCTGGAACATTAGGCTAGTTTGGATAGACACATTGAAGCGTGCTGCCACAATACACTCACAGTTGACAATCTCTACTCAGTTGGATATTTGTAAAATACATATTTTTTTCTTCAAAATAATGTTTCTTTTCAAGAATATGGCTGGTATTAATCTGTATTTGTTTACAACTTTAAAAAAAAATTATTGTCATAAAATACTTGATCATTGTATCTCCCATGCAAGGTAAATATGAGTTGGATGCAACTCGCATTGCTCAACACACAGCTTCCCAACGTACACCAGACACTGCTGCACAGCAACACTGCCACTTTTCTGGACATTTAAATTTAGTTTTCCATATGTTATTTTAAATATTCATACATATCCTTTTATGTATTACAGTGATGTCATCGTCCTTTGATGTTTTCACACATTCTGGAACATTAGGCTAGTTTGGATAGACACATTGAAGCGTGCTGCCACAATACACTCACAGTTGACAATCTCTACTCAGTTGGATATTTGTAAAATACATATTTTTTTCTTCAAAATAATGTTTCTTTTCAAGAATATGGCTGGTATTAATCTGTATTTGTTTACAACTTTAAAAAAAAATTATTGTCATAAAATACTTGATCATTGTATCTCCCATGCCATGTAAATATGTGTTGGATGCAACTCGCATTGCTCAACTCACAGCTTCACAATGAACACCAGACACTGCTGCACAGCAACACTGCCACTTTTCTGGACATTTAAATTTAGTTTTCCATACGTCATTTTGAATATTCATACATGTCCTTTTATGTATTACAGTGATGTCATCGTCCTTTGATGTGATGTCATCATCTTTTGATGTTTTCACACATTCTGGAACATTAGGCTAGTTTGGATAGACACATTGAAGCGTGCTGCCACAATACACTCACAGTTGACAATCTCTACTCAGTTGGATATTTGTAAAATACATATTTTTTTCTTCAAAATAATGTTTCTTTTCAAGAATATGGCTGGTATTAATCTGTATTTGTTTACAACTTTAAAAAAAAATTATTGTCATAAAATACTTGATCATTGTATCTCCCATGCCATGTAAATATGTGTTGGATGCAACTCGCATTGCTCAACTCACAGCTTCACAATGAACACCAGACACTGCTGCACAGCAACACTGCCACTTTTCTGGACATTTAAATTTAGTTTTCCATACGTCATTTTGAATATTCATACATGTCCTTTTATGTATTACAGTGATGTCATCGTCCTTTGATGTGATGTCATCATCTTTTGATGTTTTCACACATTCTGGAACATTAGGCTAGTTTGGATAGACACATTGAAGCGTGCTGCCACAATACACTCACAGTTGACAATCTCTACTCAGTTGGATATTTGTAACATACATATTTTCTTCTTCAAAATAATGCTTCTTTTCAAGAATATGGTTTGTATTAATCTGTATTTGTTTTTAACTTTTAAAAAAATGATTGTCATAAAATACTTGATCATTGTATCTCCCATGCAAGGTAAATATGAGTTGGATGCAACTCGCATTGCTCAACACACAGCTTCCCAACGTACACCAGACACTGCTGCACAGCAACACTGCCACTTTTCTGGACATTTAAATTTAGTTTTCCATATGTCATTTTAAATATTCATACATATCCTTTTATGTATTACAGTGATGTCATCGTCCTTTGATGTTTTCACACATTCTGGAACATTAGGCTAGTTTGGATAGACACATTGAAGCGTGCTGCCACAATACACTCACAGTTGACAATCTCTACTCAGTTGGATATTTGTAACATACATATTTTCTTCTTCAAAATAATGCTTCTTTTCAAGAATATGGTTTGTATTAATCTGTATTTGTTTTTAACTTTTAAAAAAATGATTGTCATAAAATACTTGATCATTGTATCTCCCATGCAAGGTAAATATGAGTTGGATGCAACTCGCATTGCTCAACACAGAGCTTCCCAACGTACACCAGACACTGCTGCACAGCAACACTGCCACTTTTCTGGACATTTAAATTGAGTTTTCCATACGTCATTTTGAATATTCATACATATCATTTTATGTATTACAGTGATGTCATCATCCTTTGATGTGATGTCATCGTCCTTGGATGTGATGTCATTGTCCTTTATATGTTTTCACACATTCTGGAACATTAGGCTAGTTTGGATAGACACATTGAAGCGTGCTGCCACAATACACTCACAGTTGACAATCTCTACTCAGTTGGATATTTGTAAAATACATATTTTTTTCTTCAAAATAATGTTTCTTTTCAAGAATATGGCTGGTATTAATCTGTATTTGTTTACAACTTTAAAAAAAAATTATTGTCATAAAATACTTGATCATTGTATCTCCCATGCAAGGTAAATATGAGTTGGATGCAACTCGCATTGCTCAACACAGAGCTTCCCAACGTACACCAGACACTGCTGCACAGCAACACTGCCACTTTTCTGGACATTTAAATTTAGTTTTCCATATGTCATTTTAAATATTCATACATATCCTTTTATGTATTACAGTGATGTCATCGTCCTTTGATGTTTTCACACATTCTGGAACATTAGGCTAGTTTGGATAGACACATTGAAGCGTGCTGCCACAATACACTCACAGTTGACAATCTCTACTCAGTTGGATATTTGTAAAATACATATTTTTTTCTTCAAAATAATGTTTCTTTTCAAGAATATGGCTGGTATTAATCTGTATTTGTTTACAACTTTAAAAAAAAATTATTGTCATAAAATACTTGATCATTGTATCTCCCATGCCATGTAAATATGTGTTGGATGCAACTCGCATTGCTCAACTCACAGCTTCACAATGAACACCAGACACTGCTGCACAGCAACACTGCCACTTTTCTGGACATTTAAATTGAGTTTTCCATACGTCATTTTGAATATTCATACATATCATTTTATGTATTACAGTGATGTCATCATCCTTTGATGTGATGTCATCGTCCTTGGATGTGATGTCATTGTCCTTTATATGTTTTCACACATTCTGGAACATTAGGCTAGTTTGGATAGACACATTGAAGCGTGCTGCCACAATACACTCACAGTTGACAATCTCTACTCAGTTGGATATTTGTAAAATACATATTTTTTTCTTCAAAATAATGTTTCTTTTCAAGAATATGGCTGGTATTAATCTGTATTTGTTTACAACTTTAAAAAAAAATTATTGTCATAAAATACTTGATCATTGTATCTCCCATGCAAGGTAAATATGAGTTGGATGCAACTCGCATTGCTCAACACACAGCTTCCCAACGTACACCAGACACTGCTGCACAGCAACACTGCCACTTTTCTGGACATTTAAATTTAGTTTTCCATATGTTATTTTAAATATTCATACATATCCTTTTATGTATTACAGTGATGTCATCGTCCTTTGATGTTTTCACACATTCTGGAACATTAGGCTAGTTTGGATAGACACATTGAAGCGTGCTGCCACAATACACTCACAGTTGACAATCTCTACTCAGTTGGATATTTGTAAAATACATATTTTTTTCTTCAAAATAATGTTTCTTTTCAAGAATATGGCTGGTATTAATCTGTATTTGTTTACAACTTTAAAAAAAAATTATTGTCATAAAATACTTGATCATTGTATCTCCCATGCCATGTAAATATGTGTTGGATGCAACTCGCATTGCTCAACTCACAGCTTCACAATGAACACCAGACACTGCTGCACAGCAACACTGCCACTTTTCTGGACATTTAAATTTAGTTTTCCATACGTCATTTTGAATATTCATACATGTCCTTTTATGTATTACAGTGATGTCATCGTCCTTTGATGTGATGTCATCATCTTTTGATGTTTTCACACATTCTGGAACATTAGGCTAGTTTGGATAGACACATTGAAGCGTGCTGCCACAATACACTCACAGTTGACAATCTCTACTCAGTTGGATATTTGTAACATACATATTTTCTTCTTCAAAATAATGCTTCTTTTCAAGAATATGGTTTGTATTAATCTGTATTTGTTTTTAACTTTTAAAAAAATGATTGTCATAAAATACTTGATCATTGTATCTCCCATGCAAGGTAAATATGAGTTGGATGCAACTCGCATTGCTCAACACAGAGCTTCCCAACGTACACCAGACACTGCTGCACAGCAACACTGCCACTTTTCTGGACATTTAAATTTAGTTTTCCATATGTCATTTTAAATATTCATACATATCCTTTTATGTATTACAGTGATGTCATCGTCCTTTGATGTTTTCACACATTCTGGAACATTAGGCTAGTTTGGATAGACACATTGAAGCGTGCTGCCACAATACACTCACAGTTGACAATCTCTACTCAGTTGGATATTTGTAAAATACATATTTTTTTCTTCAAAATAATGTTTCTTTTCAAGAATATGGCTGGTATTAATCTGTATTTGTTTACAACTTTAAAAAAAAATTATTGTCATAAAATACTTGATCATTGTATCTCCCATGCCATGTAAATATGTGTTGGATGCAACTCGCATTGCTCAACTCACAGCTTCACAATGAACACCAGACACTGCTGCACAGCAACACTGCCACTTTTCTGGACATTTAAATTTAGTTTTCCATATGTCATTTTGAATATTCATACATGTCCTTTTATGTATTACAGTGATGTCATCGTCCTTTGATGTGATGTCATCATCTTTTGATGTTTTCACACATTCTGGAACATTAGGCTAGTTTGGATAGACACATTGAAGCGTGCTGCCACAATACACTCACAGTTGACAATCTCTACTCAGTTGGATATTTGTAACATACATATTTTCTTCTTCAAAATAATGCTTCTTTTCAAGAATATGGTTTGTATTAATCTGTATTTGTTTTTAACTTTTAAAAAAATGATTGTCATAAAATACTTGATCATTGTATCTACCATGCAAGGTAAATATGAGTTGGATGCAACTCGCATTGCTCAACACAGAGCTTCCCAACGTATACCAGACACTGCTGCACAGCAACACTGCCACTTTTCTGGACATTTAAATTGAGTTTTCCATACGTCATTTTGAATATTCATACATATCATTTTATGTATTACAGTGATGTCATCATCCTTTGATGTGATGTCATCGTCCTTGGATGTGATGTCATTGTCCTTTATATGTTTTCACACATTCTGGAACATTAGGCTAGTTTGGATAGACACATTGAAGCGTGCTGCCACAATACACTCACAGTTGACAATCTCTACTCAGTTGGATATTTGTAAAATACATATTTTTTTCTTCAAAATAATGTTTCTTTTCAAGAATATGGCTGGTATTAATCTGTATTTGTTTACAACTTTAAAAAAAAATTATTGTCATAAAATACTTGATCATTGTATCTCCCATGCAAGGTAAATATGAGTTGGATGCAACTCGCATTGCTCAACACAGAGCTTCCCAACGTACACCAGACACTGCTGCACAGCAACACTGCCACTTTTCTGGACATTTAAATTTAGTTTTCCATATGTCATTTTAAATATTCATACATATCCTTTTATGTATTACAGTGATGTCATCGTCCTTTGATGTTTTCACACATTCTGGAACATTAGGCTAGTTTGGATAGACACATTGAAGCGTGCTGCCACAATACACTCACAGTTGACAATCTCTACTCAGTTGGATATTTGTAAAATACATATTTTTTTCTTCAAAATAATGTTTCTTTTCAAGAATATGGCTGGTATTAATCTGTATTTGTTTACAACTTTAAAAAAAAATTATTGTCATAAAATACTTGATCATTGTATCTCCCATGCCATGTAAATATGTGTTGGATGCAACTCGCATTGCTCAACTCACAGCTTCACAATGAACACCAGACACTGCTGCACAGCAACACTGCCACTTTTCTGGACATTTAAATTGAGTTTTCCATACGTCATTTTGAATATTCATACATATCATTTTATGTATTACAGTGATGTCATCATCCTTTGATGTGATGTCATCGTCCTTGGATGTGATGTCATTGTCCTTTATATGTTTTCACACATTCTGGAACATTAGGCTAGTTTGGATAGACACATTGAAGCGTGCTGCCACAATACACTCACAGTTGACAATCTCTACTCAGTTGGATATTTGTAAAATACATATTTTTTTCTTCAAAATAATGTTTCTTTTCAAGAATATGGCTGGTATTAATCTGTATTTGTTTACAACTTTAAAAAAAAATTATTGTCATAAAATACTTGATCATTGTATCTCCCATGCAAGGTAAATATGAGTTGGATGCAACTCGCATTGCTCAACACACAGCTTCCCAACGTACACCAGACACTGCTGCACAGCAACACTGCCACTTTTCTGGACATTTAAATTTAGTTTTCCATATGTTATTTTAAATATTCATACATATCCTTTTATGTATTACAGTGATGTCATCGTCCTTTGATGTTTTCACACATTCTGGAACATTAGGCTAGTTTGGATAGACACATTGAAGCGTGCTGCCACAATACACTCACAGTTGACAATCTCTACTCAGTTGGATATTTGTAAAATACATATTTTTTTCTTCAAAATAATGTTTCTTTTCAAGAATATGGCTGGTATTAATCTGTATTTGTTTACAACTTTAAAAAAAAATTATTGTCATAAAATACTTGATCATTGTATCTCCCATGCCATGTAAATATGTGTTGGATGCAACTCGCATTGCTCAACTCACAGCTTCACAATGAACACCAGACACTGCTGCACAGCAACACTGCCACTTTTCTGGACATTTAAATTTAGTTTTCCATACGTCATTTTGAATATTCATACATGTCCTTTTATGTATTACAGTGATGTCATCGTCCTTTGATGTGATGTCATCATCTTTTGATGTTTTCACACATTCTGGAACATTAGGCTAGTTTGGATAGACACATTGAAGCGTGCTGCCACAATACACTCACAGTTGACAATCTCTACTCAGTTGGATATTTGTAACATACATATTTTCTTCTTCAAAATAATGCTTCTTTTCAAGAATATGGTTTGTATTAATCTGTATTTGTTTTTAACTTTTAAAAAAATGATTGTTATAAAATACTTGATCATTGTATCTCCCATGCAAGGTAAATATGAGTTGGATGCAACTCGCATTGCTCAACACACAGCTTCCCAACGTACACCAGACACTGCTGCACAGCAACACTGCCACTTTTCTGGACATTTAAATTTAGTTTTCCATATGTCATTTTAAATATTCATACATATCCTTTTATGTATTACAGTGATGTCATCGTCCTTTGATGTTTTCACACATTCTGGAACATTAGGCTAGTTTGGATAGACACATTGAAGCGTGCTGCCACAATACACTCACAGTTGACAATCTCTACTCAGTTGGATATTTGTAAAATACATATTTTTTTCTTCAAAATAATGTTTCTTTTCAAGAATATGGCTGGTATTAATCTGTATTTGTTTACAACTTTAAAAAAAAATTATTGTCATAAAATACTTGATCATTGTATCTCCCATGCCATGTAAATATGTGTTGGATGCAACTCGCATTGCTCAACTCACAGCTTCACAATGAACACCAGACACTGCTGCACAGCAACACTGCCACTTTTCTGGACATTTAAATTGAGTTTTCCATACGTCATTTTGAATATTCATACATATCATTTTATGTATTACAGTGATGTCATCATCCTTTGATGTGATGTCATCGTCCTTGGATGTGATGTCATTGTCCTTTATATGTTTTCACACATTCTGGAACATTAGGCTAGTTTGGATAGACACATTGAAGCGTGCTGCCACAATACACTCACAGTTGACAATCTCTACTCAGTTGGATATTTGTAAAATACATATTTTTTTCTTCAAAATAATGTTTCTTTTCAAGAATATGGCTGGTATTAATCTGTATTTGTTTACAACTTTAAAAAAAAATTATTGTCATAAAATACTTGATCATTGTATCTCCCATGCAAGGTAAATATGAGTTGGATGCAACTCGCATTGCTCAACACACAGCTTCCCAACGTACACCAGACACTGCTGCACAGCAACACTGCCACTTTTCTGGACATTTAAATTTAGTTTTCCATATGTCATTTTAAATATTCATACATATCCTTTTATGTATTACAGTGATGTCATCGTCCTTTGATGTTTTCACACATTCTGGAACATTAGGCTAGTTTGGATAGACACATTGAAGCGTGCTGCCACAATACACTCACAGTTGACAATCTCTACTCAGTTGGATATTTGTAAAATACATATTTTTTTCTTCAAAATAATGTTTCTTTTCAAGAATATGGCTGGTATTAATCTGTATTTGTTTACAACTTTAAAAAAAAATTATTGTCATAAAATACTTGATCATTGTATCTCCCATGCCATGTAAATATGTGTTGGATGCAACTCGCATTGCTCAACTCACAGCTTCACAATGAACACCAGACACTGCTGCACAGCAACACTGCCACTTTTCTGGACATTTAAATTTAGTTTTCCATATGTCATTTTGAATATTCATACATGTCCTTTCATGTATTACAGTGATGTCATCGTCCTTTGATGTGATGTCATCATCTTTTGATGTTTTCACACATTCTGGAACATTAGGCTAGTTTGGATAGACACATTGAAGCGTGCTGCCACAATACACTCACAGTTGACAATCTCTACTCAGTTGGATATTTGTAACATACATATTTTCTTCTTCAAAATAATGCTTCTTTTCAAGAATATGGTTTGTATTAATCTGTATTTGTTTTTAACTTTTAAAAAAATGATTGTCATAAAATACTTGATCATTGTATCTCCCATGCAAGGTAAATATGAGTTGGATGCAACTCGCATTGCTCAACACAGAGCTTCCCAACGTACACCAGACACTGCTGCACAGCAACACTGCCACTTTTCTGGACATTTAAATTTAGTTTTCCATATGTCATTTTAAATATTCATACATATCCTTTTATGTATTACAGTGATGTCATCGTCCTTTGATGTTTTCACACATTCTGGAACATTAGGCTAGTTTGGATAGACACATTGAAGCGTGCTGCCACAATACACTCACAGTTGACAATCTCTACTCAGTTGGATATTTGTAAAATACATATTTTTTTCTTCAAAATAATGTTTCTTTTCAAGAATATGGCTGGTATTAATCTGTATTTGTTTACAACTTTAAAAAAAAATTATTGTCATAAAATACTTGATCATTGTATCTCCCATGCCATGTAAATATGTGTTGGATGCAACTCGCATTGCTCAACTCACAGCTTCACAATGAACACCAGACACTGCTGCACAGCAACACTGCCACTTTTCTGGACATTTAAATTTAGTTTTCCATACGTCATTTTGAATATTCATACATGTCCTTTTATGTATTACAGTGATGTCATCGTCCTTTGATGTGATGTCATCATCTTTTGATGTTTTCACACATTCTGGAACATTAGGCTAGTTTGGATAGACACATTGAAGCGTGCTGCCACAATACACTCACAGTTGACAATCTCTACTCAGTTGGATATTTGTAAAATACATATTTTTTTCTTCAAAATAATGCATCTTTTCAAGAATATGGTTTGTATTAATCTGTATTTGTTTTTAACTTTTAAAAAAATGATTGTCATAAAATACTTGATCATTGTATCTCCCATGCAAGGTAAATATGAGTTGGATGCAACTCGCATTGCTCAACACAGAGCTTCCCAACGTACACCAGACACTGCTGCACAGCAACACTGCCACTTTTCTGGACATTTAAATTGAGTTTTCCATACGTCATTTTGAATATTCATACATATCATTTTATGTATTACAGTGATGTCATCATCCTTTGATGTGATGTCATCGTCCTTGGATGTGATGTCATTGTCCTTTATATGTTTTCACACATTCTGGAACATTAGGCTAGTTTGGATAGACGCATTGAAGCGTGCTGCCACAATACACTCACAATTGACAATCTCTACTCAGTTGGATATTTGTAAAATACATATTTTTTTCTTCAAAATAATGTTTCTTTTCAAGAATATGGCTGGTATTAATCTGTATTTGTTTACAACTTTAAAAAAAAATTATTGTCATAAAATACTTGATCATTGTATCTCCCATGCAAGTTAATATGAGTTGGATGCAACTCGCATTGCTCAACACACAGCTTCCCAACGTACACCAGACACTGCTGCACAGCAACACTGCCACTTTTCTGGACATTTAAATTTAGTTTTCCATATGTCATTTTAAATATTCATACATATCCTTTTATGTATTACAGTGATGTCATCGTCCTTTGATGTTTTCACACATTCTGGAACATTAGGCTAGTTTGGATAGACACATTGAAGCGTGCTGCCACAATACACTCACAGTTGACAATCTCTACTCAGTTGGATATTTGTAGAATACATATTTTTTTCTTCAAAATAATGTTTCTTTTCAAGAATATGGCTGGTATTAATCTGTATTTGTTTACAACTTTAAAAAAAAATTATTGTCATAAAATACTTGATCATTGTATCTACCATGCCATGTAAATATGTGTTGGATGCAACTCGCATTGCTCAACTCACAGCTTCACAATGAACACCAGACACTGCTGCACAGCAACACTGCCACTTTTCTGGACATTTAAATTTAGTTTTCCATACGTCATTTTGAATATTCATACATGTCCTTTTATGTATTACAGTGATGTCATCGTCCTTTGATGTGATGTCATCATCTTTTGATGTTTTCACACATTCTGGAACATTAGGCTAGTTTGGATAGACACATTGAAGCGTGCTGCCACAATACACTCACAGTTGACAATCTCTACTCAGTTGGATATTTGTAACATACATATTTTTTTCTTCAAAATAATGCTTCTTTTCAAGAATATGGTTTGTATTAATCTGTATTTGTTTTTAACTTTTAAAAAAATGATTGTCATAAAATACTTGATCATTGTATCTCCCATGCAAGGTAAATATGAGTTGGATGCAACTCGCATTGCTCAACACAGAGCTTCCCAACGTACACCAGACACTGCTGCACAGCAACACTGCCACTTTTCTGGACATTTAAATTGAGTTTTCCATACGTCATTTTGAATATTCATACATATCATTTTATGTATTACAGTGATGTCATCATCCTTTGATGTGATGTCATCGTCCTTGGATGTGATGTCATTGTCCTTTATATGTTTTCACACATTTTGGAACATTAGGCTAGTTTGGATAGACACATTGAAGCGTGCTGCCACAATACACTCACAGTTGACAATCTCTACTCAGTTGGATATTTGTAAAATACATATTTTTTTCTTCAAAATAATGTTTCTTTTCAAGAATATGGCTGGTATTAATCTGTATTTGTTTACAACTTTAAAAAAAAATTATTGTCATAAAATACTTGATCATTGTATCTCCCATGCAAGGTAAATATGAGTTGGATGCAACTCGCATTGCTCAACACACAGCTTCCCAACGTACACCAGACACTGCTGCACAGCAACACTGCCACTTTTCTGGACATTTAAATTTAGTTTTCCATATGTCATTTTAAATATTCATACATATCCTTTTATGTATTACAGTGATGTCATCGTCCTTTGATGTTTTCACACATTCTGGAACATTAGGCTAGTTTGGATAGACACATTGAAGCGTGCTGCCACAATACACTCACAGTTGACAATCTCTACTCAGTTGGATATTTGTAAAATACATATTTTTTTCTTCAAAATAATGTTTCTTTTCAAGAATATGGCTGGTATTAATCTGTATTTGTTTACAACTTTAAAAAAAAATTATTGTCATAAAATACTTGATCATTGTATCTCCCATGCCATGTAAATATGTGTTGGATGCAACTCGCATTGCTCAACTCACAGCTTCACAATGAACACCAGACACTGCTGCACAGCAACACTGCCACTTTTCTGGACATTTAAATTTAGTTTTCCATACGTCATTTTTGAATATTCATACATGTCCTTTTATGTATTACAGTGATGTCATCGTCCTTTGATGTGATGTCATCATCTTTTGATGTTTTCACACATTCTGGAACATTAGGCTAGTTTGGATAGACACATTGAAGCGTGCTGCCACAATACACTCACAGTTGACAATCTCTACTCAGTTGGATATTTGTAACATACATATTTTCTTCTTCAAAATAATGCTTCTTTTCAAGAATATGGTTTGTATTAATCTGTATTTGTTTTTAACTTTTAAAAAAATGATTGTCATAAAATACTTGATCATTGTATCTCCCATGCAAGGTAAATATGAGTTGGATGCAACTCGCATTGCTCAACACACAGCTTCCCAACGTACACCAGACACTGCTGCACAGCAACACTGCCACTTTTCTGGACATTTAAATTTAGTTTTCCATATGTTATTTTAAATATTCATACATATCCTTTTATGTATTACAGTGATGTCATCGTCCTTTGATGTTTTCACACATTCTGGAACATTAGGCTAGTTTGGATAGACACATTGAAGCGTGCTGCCACAATACACTCACAGTTGACAATCTCTACTCAGTTGGATATTTGTAACATACAGATTTTCTTCTTCAAAAATAATGCTTCTTTTCAAGAATATGGTTTGTATTAATCTGTATTTGTTTTTAACTTTTAAAAAAATGATTGTCATAAAATACTTGATCATTGTATCTCCCATGCAAGGTAAATATGAGTTGGATGCAACTCGCATTGCTCAACACACAGCTTCCCAACGTACACCAGACACTGCTGCACAGCAACACTGCCACTTTTCTGGACATTTAAATTTAGTTTTCCATATGTCATTTTAAATATTCATACATATCCTTTTATGTACTACAGTGATGTCATCGTCCTTTGATGTTTTCACACATTCTGGAACATTAGGCTAGTTTGGATAGACACATTGAAGCGTGCTGCCACAATACACTCACAGTTGACAATCTCTACTCAGTTGGATATTTGTAAAATACATATTTTTTTCTTCAAAATAATGTTTCTTTTCAAGAATATGGCTGGTATTAATCTGTATTTGTTTACAACTTTAAAAAAAAATTATTGTCATAAAATACTTGATCATTGTATCTCCCATGCCATGTAAATATGTGTTGGATGCAACTCGCATTGCTCAACTCACAGCTTCACAATGAACACCAGACACTGCTGCACAGCAACACTGCCACTTTTCTGGACATTTAAATTTAGTTTTCCATACGTCATTTTGAATATTCATACATGTCCTTTTATGTATTACAGTGATGTCATCGTCCTTTGATGTGATGTCATCATCTTTTGATGTTTTCACACATTCTGGAACATTAGGCTAGTTTGGATAGACACATTGAAGCGTGCTGCCACAATACACTCACAGTTGACAATCTCTACTCAGTTGGATATTTGTAACATACATATTTTCTTCTTCAAAATAATGCTTCTTTTCAAGAATATGGTTTGTATTAATCTGTATTTGTTTTTAACTTTTAAAAAAATGATTGTCATAAAATACTTGATCATTGTATCTCCCATGCAAGGTAAATATGAGTTGGATGCAACTCGCATTGCTCAACACAGAGCTTCCCAACGTACACCAGACACTGCTGCACAGCAACACTGCCACTTTTCTGGACATTTAAATTGAGTTTTCCATACGTCATTTTGAATATTCATACATATCATTTTATGTATTACAGTGATGTCATCATCCTTTGATGTGATGTCATCGTCCTTGGATGTGATGTCATTGTCCTTTATATGTTTTCACACATTCTGGAACATTAGGCTAGTTTGGATAGACACATTGAAGCGTGCTGCCACAATACACTCACAGTTGACAATCTCTACTCAGTTGGATATTTGTAAAATACATATTTTTTTCTTCAAAATAATGTTTCTTTTCAAGAATATGGCTGGTATTAATCTGTATTTGTTTACAACTTTAAAAAAAAATTATTGTCATAAAATACTTGATCATTGTATCTCCCATGCCATGTAAATATGTGTTGGATGCAACTCGCATTGCTCAACTCACAGCTTCACAATGAACACCAGACACTGCTGCACAGCAACACTGCCACTTTTCTGGACATTTAAATTTAGTTTTCCATACGTCATTTTTGAATATTCATACATGTCCTTTTATGTATTACAGTGATGTCATCGTCCTTTGATGTGATGTCATCATCTTTTGATGTTTTCACACATTCTGGAACATTAGGCTAGTTTGGATAGACACATTGAAGCGTGCTGCCACAATACACTCACAGTTGACAATCTCTACTCAGTTGGATATTTGTAACATACATATTTTCTTCTTCAAAATAATGCTCCTTTTCAAGAATATGGTTTGTATTAATCTGTATTTGTTTTTAACTTTTAAAAAAATGATTGTCATAAAATACTTGATCATTGTATCTCCCATGCAAGGTAAATATGAGTTGGATGCAACTCGCATTGCTCAACACAGAGCTTCCCAACGTACACCAGACACTGCTGCACAGCAACACTGCCACTTTTCTGGACATTTAAATTGAGTTTTCCATACGTCATTTTGAATATTCATACATATCATTTTATGTATTTCAGTGATGTCATCATCCTTTGATGTGATGTCATCGTCCTTGGATGTGATGTCATTGTCCTTTATATGTTTTCACACATTCTGGAACATTAGGCTAGTTTGGATAGACACATTGAAGCGTGCTGCCACAATACACTCACAGTTGACAATCTCTACTCAGTTGGATATTTGTAAAATACATATTTTTTTCTTCAAAATAATGTTTCTTTTCAAGAATATGGCTGGTATTAATCTGTATTTGTTTACAACTTTAAAAAAAAATTATTGTCATAAAATACTTGATCATTGTATCTCCCATGCCATGTAAATATGTGTTGGATGCAACTCGCATTGCTCAACTCACAGCGTCACAATGAACATCAGACACTGCTGCACAGCAACACTGCCACTTTTCTGGACATTTAAATTTAGTTTTCCATACGTCATTTTGAATATTCATACATGTCCTTTTATGTATTACAGTGATGTCATCGTCCTTTGATGTTTTCACACATTCTGGAACATTAGGCTAGTTTGGATAGACACATTGAAGCGTGCTGCCACAATACACTCACAGTTGACAATCTCTACTCAGTTGGATATTTGTAAAATACATATTTTTTTCTTCAAAATAATGTTTCTTTTCAAGAATATGGCTGGTATTAATCTGTATTTGTTTACAACTTTAAAAAAAAATTATTGTCATAAAATACTTGATCATTGTATCTCCCATGCCATGTAAATATGTGTTGGATGCAACTCGCATTGCTCAACTCACAGCTTCACAATGAACACCAGACACTGCTGCACAGCAACACTGCCACTTTTCTGGACATTTAAATTTAGTTTTCCATACGTCATTTTGAATATTCATACATGTCCTTTTATGTATTACAGTGATGTCATCGTCCTTTGATGTGATGTCATCATCTTTTGATGTTTTCACACATTCTGGAACATTAGGCTAGTTTGGATAGACACATTGAAGCGTGCTGCCACAATACACTCACAGTTGACAATCTCTACTCAGTTGGATATTTGTAACATACATATTTTCTTCTTCAAAATAATGCTTCTTTTCAAGAATATGGTTTGTATTAATCTGTATTTGTTTTTAACTTTTAAAAAAATGATTGTCATAAAATACTTGATCATTGTATCTCCCATGCAAGGTAAATATGAGTTGGATGCAACTCGCATTGCTCAACACAGAGCTTCCCAACGTACACCAGACACTGCTGCACAGCAACACTGCCACTTTTCTGGACATTTAAATTGAGTTTTCCATACGTCATTTTGAATATTCATACATATCATTTTATGTATTACAGTGATGTCATCATCCTTTGATGTGATGTCATCGTCCTTGGATGTGATGTCATTGTCCTTTATATGTTTTCACACATTCTGGAACATTAGGCTAGTTTGGATAGACACATTGAAGCGTGCTGCCACAATACACTCACAGTTGACAATCTCTACTCAGTTGGATATTTGTAAAATACATATTTTTTTCTTCAAAATAATGTTTCTTTTCAAGAATATGGCTGGTATTAATCTGTATTTGTTTACAACTTTAAAAAAAAATTATTGTCATAAAATACTTGATCATTGTATCTCCCATGCCATGTAAATATGTGTTGGATGCAACTCGCATTGCTCAACTCACAGCTTCACAATGAACACCAGACACTGCTGCACAGCAACACTGCCACTTTTCTGGACATTTAAATTTAGTTTTCCATACGTCATTTTTGAATATTCATACATGTCCTTTTATGTATTACAGTGATGTCATCGTCCTTTGATGTGATGTCATCATCTTTTGATGTTTTCACACATTCTGGAACATTAGGCTAGTTTGGATAGACACATTGAAGCGTGCTGCCACAATACACTCACAGTTGACAATCTCTACTCAGTTGGATATTTGTAACATACATATTTTCTTCTTCAAAATAATGCTCCTTTTCAAGAATATGGTTTGTATTAATCTGTATTTGTTTTTAACTTTTAAAAAAATGATTGTCATAAAATACTTGATCATTGTATCTCCCATGCAAGGTAAATATGAGTTGGATGCAACTCGCATTGCTCAACACAGAGCTTCCCAACGTACACCAGACACTGCTGCACAGCAACACTGCCACTTTTCTGGACATTTAAATTGAGTTTTCCATACGTCATTTTGAATATTCATACATATCATTTTATGTATTTCAGTGATGTCATCATCCTTTGATGTGATGTCATCGTCCTTGGATGTGATGTCATTGTCCTTTATATGTTTTCACACATTCTGGAACATTAGGCTAGTTTGGATAGACACATTGAAGCGTGCTGCCACAATACACTCACAGTTGACAATCTCTACTCAGTTGGATATTTGTAAAATACATATTTTTTTCTTCAAAATAATGTTTCTTTTCAAGAATATGGCTGGTATTAATCTGTATTTGTTTACAACTTTAAAAAAAAATTATTGTCATAAAATACTTGATCATTGTATCTCCCATGCCATGTAAATATGTGTTGGATGCAACTCGCATTGCTCAACTCACAGCGTCACAATGAACATCAGACACTGCTGCACAGCAACACTGCCACTTTTCTGGACATTTAAATTTAGTTTTCCATACGTCATTTTGAATATTCATACATGTCCTTTTATGTATTACAGTGATGTCATCGTCCTTTGATGTTTTCACACATTCTGGAACATTAGGCTAGTTTGGATAGACACATTGAAGCGTGCTGCCACAATACACTCACAGTTGACAATCTCTACTCAGTTGGATATTTGTAAAATACATATTTTTTTCTTCAAAATAATGTTTCTTTTCAAGAATATGGCTGGTATTAATCTGTATTTGTTTACAACTTTAAAAAAAAATTATTGTCATAAAATACTTGATCATTGTATCTCCCATGCCATGTAAATATGTGTTGGATGCAACTCGCATTGCTCAACTCACAGCTTCACAATGAACACCAGACACTGCTGCACAGCAACACTGCCACTTTTCTGGACATTTAAATTTAGTTTTCCATACGTCATTTTGAATATTCATACATGTCCTTTTATGTATTACAGTGATGTCATCGTCCTTTGATGTGATGTCATCATCTTTTGATGTTTTCACACATTCTGGAACATTAGGCTAGTTTGGATAGACACATTGAAGCGTGCTGCCACAATACACTCACAGTTGACAATCTCTACTCAGTTGGATATTTGTAACATACATATTTTCTTCTTCAAAATAATGCTTCTTTTCAAGAATATGGTTTGTATTAATCTGTATTTGTTTTTAACTTTTAAAAAAATGATTGTCATAAAATACTTGATCATTGTATCTCCCATGCAAGGTAAATATGAGTTGGATGCAACTCGCATTGCTCAACACAGAGCTTCCCAACGTACACCAGACACTGCTGCACAGCAACACTGCCACTTTTCTGGACATTTAAATTGAGTTTTCCATACGTCATTTTGAATATTCATACATATCATTTTATGTATTACAGTGATGTCATCATCCTTTGATGTGATGTCATCGTCCTTGGATGTGATGTCATTGTCCTTTATATGTTTTCACACATTCTGGAACATTAGGCTAGTTTGGATAGACACATTGAAGCGTGCTGCCACAATACACTCACAGTTGACAATCTCTACTCAGTTGGATATTTGTAAAATACATATTTTTTTCTTCAAAATAATGTTTCTTTTCAAGAATATGGCTGGTATTAATCTGTATTTGTTTACAACTTTAAAAAAAAATTATTGTCATAAAATACTTGATCATTGTATCTCCCATGCCATGTAAATATGTGTTGGATGCAACTCGCATTGCTCAACTCACAGCTTCACAATGAACACCAGACACTGCTGCACAGCAACACTGCCACTTTTCTGGACATTTAAATTTAGTTTTCCATACGTCATTTTTGAATATTCATACATGTCCTTTTATGTATTACAGTGATGTCATCGTCCTTTGATGTGATGTCATCATCTTTTGATGTTTTCACACATTCTGGAACATTAGGCTAGTTTGGATAGACACATTGAAGCGTGCTGCCACAATACACTCACAGTTGACAATCTCTACTCAGTTGGATATTTGTAACATACATATTTTCTTCTTCAAAATAATGCTCCTTTTCAAGAATATGGTTTGTATTAATCTGTATTTGTTTTTAACTTTTAAAAAAATGATTGTCATAAAATACTTGATCATTGTATCTCCCATGCAAGGTAAATATGAGTTGGATGCAACTCGCATTGCTCAACACAGAGCTTCCCAACGTACACCAGACACTGCTGCACAGCAACACTGCCACTTTTCTGGACATTTAAATTGAGTTTTCCATACGTCATTTTGAATATTCATACATATCATTTTATGTATTTCAGTGATGTCATCATCCTTTGATGTGATGTCATCGTCCTTGGATGTGATGTCATCGTCCTTTATATGTTTTCACACATTCTGGAACATTAGGCTAGTTTGGATAGACACATTGAAGCGTGCTGCCACAATACACTCACAGTTGACAATCTCTACTCAGTTGGATATTTGTAAAATACATATTTTTTTCTTCAAAATAATGTTTCTTTTCAAGAATATGGCTGGTATTAATCTGTATTTGTTTACAACTTTAAAAAAAAATTATTGTCATAAAATACTTGATCATTGTATCTCCCATGCCATGTAAATATGTGTTGGATGCAACTCGCATTGCTCAACTCACAGCGTCACAATGAACACCAGACACTGCTGCACAGCAACACTGCCACTTTTCTGGACATTTAAATTTAGTTTTCCATACGTCATTTTGAATATTCATACATGTCCTTTTATGTATTACAGTGATGTCATCGTCCTTTGATGTGATGTCATCATCTTTTGATGTTTTCACACATTCTGGAACATTAGGCTAGTTTGGATAGACACATTGAAGCGTGCTGCCACAATACACTCACAGTTGACAATCTCTACTCAGTTGGATATTTGTAACATACATATTTTCTTCTTCAAAATAATGCTTCTTTTCAAGAATATGGTTTGTATTAATCTGTATTTGTTTTTAACTTTTAAAAAAATGATTGTCATAAAATACTTGATCATTGTATCTCCCATGCAAGGTAAATATGAGTTGGATGCAACTCGCATTGCTCAACAAACAGCTTCCCAACGTACACCAGACACTGCTGCACAGCAACACTGCCACTTTTCTGGACATTTAAATTTAGTTTTCCATATGTCATTTTGAATATTCATACATATCATTTTATGTATTACAGTGATGTCATCATCCTTTGATGTGATGTCATCGTCCTTGGATGTGATGTCATTGTCCTTTATATGTTTTCACACATTCTGGAACATTAGGCTAGTTTGGATAGACACATTGAAGCGTGCTGCCACAATACACTCACAGTTGACAATCTCTACTCAGTTGGATATTTGTAAAATACATATTTTTTTCTTCAAAATAATGTTTCTTTTCAAGAATATGGCTGGTATTAATCTGTATTTGTTTACAACTTTAAAAAAAAATTATTGTCATAAAATACTTGATCATTGTATCTCCCATGCCATGTAAATATGTGTTGGATGCAACTCGCATTGCTCAACTCACAGCTTCACAATGAACACCAGACACTGCTGCACAGCAACACTGCCACTTTTCTGGACATTTAAATTTAGTTTTCCATACGTCATTTTGAATATTCATACATGTCCTTTTATGTATTACAGTGATGTCATCGTCCTTTGATGTGATGTCATCATCTTTTGATGTTTTCACACATTCTGGAACATTAGGCTAGTTTGGATAGACACATTGAAGCGTGCTGCCACAATACACTCACAGTTGACAATCTCTACTCAGTTGGATATTTGTAACATACATATTTTCTTCTTCAAAATAATGCTTCTTTTCAAGAATATGGTTTGTATTAATCTGTATTTGTTTTTAACTTTTAAAAAAATGATTGTCATAAAATACTTGATCATTGTATCTCCCATGCAAGGTAAATATGAGTTGGATGCAACTCGCATTGCTCAACAAACAGCTTCCCAACGTACACCAGACACTGCTGCACAGCAACACTGCCACTTTTCTGGACATTTAAATTTAGTTTTCCATATGTCATTTTGAATATTCATACATATCATTTTATGTATTACAGTGATGTCATCATCCTTTGATGTGATGTCATCGTCCTTGGATGTGATGTCATTGTCCTTTATATGTTTTCACACATTCTGGAACATTAGGCTAGTTTGGATAGACACATTGAAGCGTGCTGCCACAATACACTCACAGTTGACAATCTCTACTCAGTTGGATATTTGTAAAATACATATTTTTTTCTTCAAAATAATGTTTCTTTTCAAGAATATGGCTGGTATTAATCTGTATTTGTTTACAACTTTAAAAAAAAATTATTGTCATAAAATACTTGATCATTGTATCTCCCATGCCATGTAAATATGTGTTGGATGCAACTCGCATTGCTCAACTCACAGCTTCACAATGAACACCAGACACTGCTGCACAGCAACACTGCCACTTTTCTGGACATTTAAATTTAGTTTTCCATACGTCATTTTGAATATTCATACATGTCCTTTTATGTATTACAGTGATGTCATCGTCCTTTGATGTGATGTCATCATCTTTTGATGTTTTCACACATTCTGGAACATTAGGCTAGTTTGGATAGACACATTGAAGCGTGCTGCCACAATACACTCACAGTTGACAATCTCTACTCAGTTGGATATTTGTAAAATACATATTTTTTTCTTCAAAATAATGTTTCTTTTCAAGAATATGGCTGGTATTAATCTGTATTTGTTTACAACTTTAAAAAAAAATTATTGTCATAAAATACTTGATCATTGTATCTCCCATGCAAGGTAAATATGAGTTGGATGCAACTCGCATTGCTCAACACACAGCTTCCCAACGTACACCAGACACTGCTGCACAGCAACACTGCCACTTTTCTGGACATTTAAATTTAGTTTTCCATATGTCATTTTAAATATTCATACATATCCTTTTATGTATTACAGTGATGTCATCGTCCTTTGATGTTTTCACACATTCTGGAACATTAGGCTAGTTTGGATAGACACATTGAAGCGTGCTGCCACAATACACTCACAGTTGACAATCTCTACTCAGTTGGATATTTGTAAAATACATATTTTTTTCTTCAAAATAATGTTTCTTTTCAAGAATATGGCTGGTATTAATCTGTATTTGTTTACAACTTTAAAAAAAAATTATTGTCATAAAATACTTGATTATTGTATCTCCCATGCAAGGTAAATATGAGTTGGATGCAACTCGCATTGCTCAACACAGAGCTTCCCAACGTACACCAGACACTGCTGCACAGCAACACTGCCACTTTTCTGGACATTTAAATTGAGTTTTCCATACGTCATTTTGAATATTCATACATATCATTTTATGTATTACAGTGATGTCATCATCCTTTGATGTGATGTCATCGTCTTTGGATGTGATGTCATTGTCCTTTATATGTTTTCACACATTCTGGAACATTAGGCTAGTTTGGATAGACACATTGAAGCGTGCTGCCACAATACACTCACAGTTGACAATCTCTACTCAGTTGGATATTTGTAAAATACATATTTTTTTCTTCAAAATAATGCTTCTTTTCAAGAATATGGTTTGTTTTAATCTGTATTTGTTTTTAACTTTTAAAAAAATGATTGTCATAAAATACTTGATCATTGTATCTCACATGCAAGGTAAATATGAGTTGGATGCAACTGGCATTGCTCAACACACAGCTTCCCAACGTACACCAGACACTGCTGCACAGCAACACTGCCACTTTACTGGACATTTAAATTTAGTTTTCCATACGTCATTTTGAATATTCATACATGTCCTTTTATGTATTACAGTGATGTCATCGTCCTTTGATTTGATGTCATCATCTTTTGATGTTTTCACACATTCTGGAACATTAGGCTAGTTTGGATAGACAAATTGAAGCGTGCTGCCACAATACACTCACAGTTGACAATCTCTACTCAGTTGGATATTTGTAAAATACATATTTTTTTCTTCAAAATAATGTTTCTTTTCAAGAATATGGCTGGTATTAATCTGTATTTGTTTACAACTTTAAAAAAAAATTATTGTCATAAAATACTTGATCATTGTATCTCCCATGCAAGGTAAATATGAGTTGGATGCAACTCGCATTGCTCAACACACAGCTTCCCAACGTACACCAGACACTGCTGCACAGCAACACTGCCACTTTTCTGGACATTTAAATTTAGTTTTCCATATGTCATTTTAAATATTCATACATATCCTTTTATGTATTACAGTGATGTCATCGTCCTTTGATGTTTTCACACATTCTGGAACAATAGGCGAGTTTGGATAGACACATTGAAGCGTGCTGCCACAATACACTCACAGTTGACAATCTCTACTCAGTTGGATATTTGTAACATACATATTTTTTTCTTCAAAATAATGCTTCTTTTCAAGAATATGGTTTGTATTAATCTGTATTTGTTTTTAACTTTTAAAAAAATGATTGTCATAAAATACTTGATCATTGTATCTCCCTTGCAAGGTAAATATGAGTTGGATGCAACTGGCATTGCTCAACACACAGCTTCACAACGTACACCAGACACTGCTGCACAGCAACACTGCCACTTTACTGGACATTTAAATTGAGTTTTCCATACATCATTTTGAATATTCATACATATCATTTTATGTATTACAGTGATGTCATCATCCTTTGATGTGATGTCATCGTCCTTGGATGTGATGTCATTGTCCTTTATATGTTTTCACACATTCTGGAACATTAGGCTAGTTTGGATAGACACATTGAAGCATGCTGCCACAATACACTCACAGTTGACAATCTCTACTCAGTTGGATATTTGTAAAATACATATTTTTTTCTTCAAAATAATGTTTCTTTTCAAGAATATGGCTGGTATTAATCTGTATCTGTTTACAACTTTAAAAAAAAATTATTGTCATAAAATACTTGATCATTGCATCTCCCATGAAAGGTAAATATTAATTGGATGCAACTCGCATTGCTCAACACACAGCTTCCCAACGTACACCAGACACTGCTGCACAGCAACACTGCCACTTTTCTGGACATTTAAATTTAGTTTTCCATACATCATTTTGAATATTCATACATGTCCTTTTATGTATTACAGTGATGTCATCGTCCTTTGATGTGATGTCATCATCTTTTGATGTTTTCACACATTCTGGAACATTAGGCTAGTTTGGATAGACACATTGAAGCGTGCTGCCACAATACACTCACAGTTGACAATCTCTACTCAGTTGGATATTTGTAAAATACATATTTTTTTCTTCAAAATAATGTTTCTTTTCAAGAATATGGCTGGTATTAATCTGTATTTGTTTACAACTTTAAAAAAAAATTATTGTCATAAAATACTTGATCATTGTATCTCCCATGCAAGGTAAATATGAGTTGGATGCAACTCGCATTGCTCAACACACAGCTTACCAACGTACACCAGACACTGCTGCACAGCAACACTGCCACTTTTCTGGACATTTAAATTTAGTTTTCCATATGTCATTTTAAATATTCATACATATCCTTTTATGTATTACAGTGATGTCATCGTCCTTTGATGTTTTCACACATTCTGGAACAATAGGCGAGTTTGGATAGACACATTGAAGCGTGCTGCCACAATACACTCACAGTTGACAATCTCTACTCAGTTGGATATTTGTAACATACATATTTTTTTCTTCAAAATAATGCTTCTTTTCAAGAATATGGTTTGTATTAATCTGTATTTGTTTTTAACTTTTAAAAAAATGATTGTCATAAAATACTTGATCATTGTATCTCCCATGCAAGGTATATATGAGTTGGATGCAACTCGCATTGCTCAACACACAGCTTCCCAACGTACACCAGACACTGCTGCACAGCAACACTGCCACTTTTCTGGACATTTAAATTGAGTTTTCCATACGTCATTTTGAATATTCATACATATCATTTTATGTATTACAGTGATGTCATCATCCTTTGATGTGATGTCATCGTCCTTGGATGTGATGTCATTGTCCTTTATATGTTTTCACACATTCTGGAACATTAGGCTAGTTTGGATAGACACATTGAAGCGTGCTGCCACAATACACTCACAGTTGACAATCTCTACTCAGTTGGATATTTGTAAAATACATATTTTTTTCTTCAAAATAATGTTTCTTTTCAAGAATATGGCTGGTATTAATCTGTATTTGTTTACAACTTTAAAAAAAAATTATTGTCATAAAATACTTGATCATTGTATCTCCCATGCCATGTAAATATGTGTTGGATGCAACTCGCATTGCTCAACTCACAGCTTCACAATGAACACCAGACACTGCTGCACAGCAACACTGCCACTTTTCTGGACATTTAAATTTAGTTTTCCATACGTCATTTTGAATATTCATACATGTCCTTTTATGTATTACAGTGATGTCATCGTCCTTTGATGTGATGTCATCATCTTTTGATGTTTTCACACATTCTGGAACATTAGGCTAGTTTGGATAGACACATTGAAGCGTGCTGCCACAATACACTCACAGTTGACAATCTCTACTCAGTTGGATATTTGTAACATACATATTTTCTTCTTCAAAATAATGCTTCT
The DNA here is from genome assembly GCF_043250625.1 of Sebastes fasciatus. Taxonomy (NCBI): domain Eukaryota; kingdom Metazoa; phylum Chordata; class Actinopteri; order Perciformes; family Sebastidae; genus Sebastes; species Sebastes fasciatus. Next base: position 333,968 of record NC_133803.1, on the reverse strand, counting down.
TTTCAAGAATATGGTTTGTATTAATCTGTATTTGTTTTTAACTTTTAAAAAAATGATTGTCATAAAATACTTGATCATTGTATCTCCCATGCAAGGTAAATATGAGTTGGATGCAACTCGCATTGCTCAACAAACAGCTTCCCAACGTACACCAGACACTGCTGCACAGCAACACTGCCACTTTTCTGGACATTTAAATTTAGTTTTCCATATGTCATTTTGAATATTCATACATATCATTTTATGTATTACAGTGATGTCATCATCCTTTGATGTGATGTCATCGTCCTTGGATGTGATGTCATTGTCCTTTATATGTTTTCACACATTCTGGAACATTAGGCTAGTTTGGATAGACACATTGAAGCGTGCTGCCACAATACACTCACAGTTGACAATCTCTACTCAGTTGGATATTTGTAAAATACATATTTTTTTCTTCAAAATAATGTTTCTTTTCAAGAATATGGCTGGTATTAATCTGTATTTGTTTACAACTTTAAAAAAAAATTATTGTCATAAAATACTTGATCATTGTATCTCCCATGCCATGTAAATATGTGTTGGATGCAACTCGCATTGCTCAACTCACAGCTTCACAATGAACACCAGACACTGCTGCACAGCAACACTGCCACTTTTCTGGACATTTAAATTTAGTTTTCCATACGTCATTTTGAATATTCATACATGTCCTTTTATGTATTACAGTGATGTCATCGTCCTTTGATGTGATGTCATCATCTTTTGATGTTTTCACACATTCTGGAACATTAGGCTAGTTTGGATAGACACATTGAAGCGTGCTGCCACAATACACTCACAGTTGACAATCTCTACTCAGTTGGATATTTGTAAAATACATATTTTTTTCTTCAAAATAATGTTTCTTTTCAAGAATATGGCTGGTATTAATCTGTATTTGTTTACAACTTTAAAAAAAAATTATTGTCATAAAATACTTGATCATTGTATCTCCCATGCCATGTAAATATGTGTTGGATGCAACTCGCATTGCTCAACTCACAGCGTCACAATGAACACCAGACACTGCTGCACAGCAACACTGCCACTTTTCTGGACATTTAAATTGAGTTTTCCATACGTCATTTTGAATATTCATACATATCATTTTATGTATTACAGTGATGTCATCATCCTTTGATGTGATGTCATCGTCCTTGGATGTGATGTCATTGTCCTTTATATGTTTTCACACATTCTGGAACATTAGGCTAGTTTGGATAGACACATTGAAGCGTGCTGCCACAATACACTCACAGTTGACAATCTCTACTCAGTTGGATATTTGTAAAATACATATTTTTTTCTTCAAAATAATGTTTCTTTTCAAGAATATGGCTGGTATTAATCTGTATTTGTTTACAACTTTAAAAAAAAATTATTGTCATAAAATACTTGATCATTGTATCTCCCATGCCATGTAAATATGTGTTGGATGCAACTCGCATTGCTCAACTCACAGCTTCACAATGAACACCAGACACTGCTGCACAGCAACACTGCCACTTTTCTGGACATTTAAATTTAGTTTTCCATACGTCATTTTTGAATATTCATACATGTCCTTTTATGTATTACAGTGATGTCATCGTCCTTTGATGTGATGTCATCATCTTTTGATGTTTTCACACATTCTGGAACATTAGGCTAGTTTGGATAGACACATTGAAGCGTGCTGCCACAATACACTCACAGTTGACAATCTCTACTCAGTTGGATATTTGTAAAATACATATTTTTTTCTTCAAAATAATGTTTCTTTTCAAGAATATGGCTGGTATTAATCTGTATTTGTTTACAACTTTAAAAAAAAATTATTGTCATAAAATACTTGATCATTGTATCTCCCATGCCATGTAAATATGTGTTGGATGCAACTCGCATTGCTCAACTCACAGCTTCACAATGAACACCAGACACTGCTGCACAGCAACACTGCCACTTTTCTGGACATTTAAATTTAGTTTTCCATACGTCATTTTGAATATTCATACATGTCCTTTTATGTATTACAGTGATGTCATCGTCCTTTGATGTTTTCACACATTCTGGAACAATAGGCGAGTTTGGATAGACACATTGAAGCGTGCTGCCACAATACACTCACAGTTGACAATCTCTACTCAGTTGGATATTTGTAACATACATATTTTTTTCTTCAAAATAATGCTTCTTTTCAAGAATATGGTTTGTATTAATCTGTATTTGTTTTTAACTTTTAAAAAAATGATTGTCATAAAATACTTGATCATTGTATCTCCCATGCAAGGTAAATATGAGTTGGATGCAACTGGCATTGCTCAACACACAGCTTCCCAACGTACACCAGACACTGCTGCACAGCAACACTGCCACTTTACTGGACATTTAAATTGAGTTTTCCATACGTCATTTTGAATATTCATACATATCATTTTATGTATTACAGTGATGTCATCATCCTTTGATGTGATGTCATCGTCCTTGGATGTGATGTCATTGTCCTTTATATGTTTTCACACATTCTGGAACATTAGGCTAGTTTGGATAGACACATTGAAGCATGCTGCCACAATACACTCACAGTTGACAATCTCTACTCAGTTGGATATTTGTAAAATACATATTTTTTTCTTCAAAATAATGTTTCTTTTCAAGAATATGGCTGGTATTAATCTGTATCTGTTTACAACTTTAAAAAAAAATTATTGTCATAAAATACTTGATCATTGCATCTCCCATGAAAGGTAAATATTAATTGGATGCAACTCGCATTGCTCAACACACAGCTTCCCAACGTACACCAGACACTGCTGCACAGCAACACTGCCACTTTTCTGGACATTTAAATTTAGTTTTCCATACGTCATTTTGAATATTCATACATGTCCTTTTATGTATTACAGTGATGTCATCGTCCTTTGATGTGATGTCATCATCTTTTGATGTTTTCACACATTCTGGAACATTAGGCTAGTTTGGATAGACACATTGAAGCGTGCTGCCACAATACACTCACAGTTGACAATCTCTACTCAGTTGGATATTTGTAAAATACATATTTTTTTCTTCAAAATAATGTTTCTTTTCAAGAATATGGCTGGTATTAATCTGTATTTGTTTACAACTTTAAAAAAAAATTATTGTCATAAAATACTTGATCATTGTATCTCCCATGCAAGGTAAATATGAGTTGGATGCAACTCGCATTGCTCAACACACAGCTTCCCAACGTACACCAGACACTGCTGCACAGCAACACTGCCACTTTTCTGGACATTTAAATTTAGTTTTCCATATGTCATTTTAAATATTCATACATATCCTTTTATGTATTACAGTGATGTCATCGTCCTTTGATGTTTTCACACATTCTGGAACAATAGGCGAGTTTGGATAGACACATTGAAGCGTGCTGCCACAATACACTCACAGTTGACAATCTCTACTCAGTTGGATATTTGTAACATACATATTTTTTTCTTCAAAATAATGCTTCTTTTCAAGAATATGGTTTGTATTAATCTGTATTTGTTTTTAACTTTTAAAAAAATGATTGTCATAAAATACTTGATCATTGTATCTCCCATGCAAGGTATATATGAGTTGGATGCAACTCGCATTGCTCAACACACAGCTTCCCAACGTACACCAGACACTGCTGCACAGCAACACTGCCACTTTTCTGGACATTTAAATTGAGTTTTCCATACGTCATTTTGAATATTCATACATATCATTTTATGTATTACAGTGATGTCATCATCCTTTGATGTGATGTCATCGTCCTTGGATGTGATGTCATTGTCCTTTATATGTTTTCACACATTCTGGAACATTAGGCTAGTTTGGATAGACACATTGAAGCGTGCTGCCACAATACACTCACAGTTGACAATCTCTACTCAGTTGGATATTTGTAAAATACATATTTTTTTCTTCAAAATAATGTTTCTTTTCAAGAATATGGCTGTTATTAATCTGTATTTGTTTACAACTTTAAAAAAAAATTATTGTCATAAAATACTTGATCATTGTATCTCCCATGCCATGTAAATATGTGTTGGATGCAACTCGCATTGCTCAACTCACAGCTTCACAATGAACACCAGACACTGCTGCACAGCAACACTGCCACTTTTCTGGACATTTAAATTTAGTTTTCCATACGTCATTTTGAATATTCATACATGTCCTTTTATGTATTACAGTGATGTCATCGTCCTTTGATGTTTTCACACATTCTGGAACAATAGGCGAGTTTGGATAGACACATTGAAGCGTGCTGCCACAATACACTCACAGTTGACAATCTCTACTCAGTTGGATATTTGTAACATACATATTTTTTTCTTCAAAATAATGCTTCTTTTCAAGAATATGGTTTGTATTAATCTGTATTTGTTTTTAACTTTTAAAAAAATGATTGTCATAAAATACTTGATCATTGTATCTCCCATGCAAGGTAAATATGAGTTGGATGCAACTGGCATTGCTCAACACACAGCTTCCCAACGTACACCAGACACTGCTGCACAGCAACACTGCCACTTTACTGGACATTTAAATTGAGTTTTCCATACGTCATTTTGAATATTCATACATATCATTTTATGTATTACAGTGATGTCATCATCCTTTGATGTGATGTCATCGTCCTTGGATGTGATGTCATTGTCCTTTATATGTTTTCACACATTCTGGAACATTAGGCTAGTTTGGATAGACACATTGAAGCATGCTGCCACAATACACTCACAGTTGACAATCTCTACTCAGTTGGATATTTGTAAAATACATATTTTTTTCTTCAAAATAATGTTTCTTTTCAAGAATATGGCTGGTATTAATCTGTATCTGTTTACAACTTTAAAAAAAAATTATTGTCATAAAATACTTGATCATTGTATCTCCCATGCAAGGTAAATATGAATTGGATGCAACTCGCATTGCTCAACACACAGCTTCCCAACGTACACCAGACACTGCTGCACAGCAACACTGCCACTTTTCTGGACATTTAAATTTAGTTTTCCATACGTCATTTTGAATATTCATACATGTCCTTTTATGTATTACAGTGATGTCATCGTCCTTTGATGTGATGTCATCATCTTTTGATGTTTTCACACATTCTGGAACATTAGGCTAGTTTGGATAGACACATTGAAGCGTGCTGCCACAATACACTCACAGTTGACAATCTCTACTCAGTTGGATATTTGTAAAATACATATTTTTTTCTTCAAAATAATGTTTCTTTTCAAGAATATGGCTGGTATTAATCTGTATTTGTTTACAACTTTAAAAAAAAATTATTGTCATAAAATACTTGATCATTGTATCTCCCATGCAAGGTAAATATGAGTTGGATGCAACTCGCATTGCTCAACACACAGCTTCCCAACGTACACCAGACACTGCTGCACAGCAACACTGCCACTTTTCTGGACATTTAAATTTAGTTTTCCATATGTCATTTTAAATATTCATACATATCCTTTTATGTATTACAGTGATGTCATCGTCCTTTGATGTTTTCACACATTCTGGAACAATAGGCGAGTTTGGATAGACACATTGAAGCGTGCTGCCACAATACACTCACAGTTGACAATCTCTACTCAGTTGGATATTTGTAACATACATATTTTTTTCTTCAAAATAATGCTTCTTTTCAAGAATATGGTTTGTATTAATCTGTATTTGTTTTTAACTTTTAAAAAAATGATTGTCATAAAATACTTGATCATTGTATCTCCCATGCAAGGTATATATGAGTTGGATGCAACTCGCATTGCTCAACACACAGCTTCCCAACGTACACCAGACACTGCTGCACAGCAACACTGCCACTTTTCTGGACATTTAAATTGAGTTTTCCATACGTCATTTTGAATATTCATACATATCATTTTATGTATTACAGTGATGTCATCATCCTTTGATGTGATGTCATCGTCCTTGGATGTGATGTCATTGTCCTTTATATGTTTTCACACATTCTGGAACATTAGGCTAGTTTGGATAGACACATTGAAGCGTGCTGCCACAATACACTCACAGTTGACAATCTCTACTCAGTTGGATATTTGTAAAATACATATTTTTTTCTTCAAAATAATGTTTCTTTTCAAGAATATGGCTGGTATTAATCTGTATTTGTTTACAACTTTAAAAAAAAATTATTGTCATAAAATACTTGATCATTGTATCTCCCATGCCATGTAAATATGTGTTGGATGCAACTCGCATTGCTCAACTCACAGCTTCACAATGAACACCAGACACTGCTGCACAGCAACACTGCCACTTTTCTGGACATTTAAATTTAGTTTTCCATACGTCATTTTGAATATTCATACATGTCCTTTTATGTATTACAGTGATGTCATCATCTTTTGATGTTTTCACACATTCTGGAACATTAGGCTAGTTTGGATAGACACATTGAAGCGTGCTGCCACAATACACTCACAATTGACAATCTCTACTCAGTTGGATATTTGTAAAATACATATTTTTTTCTTCAAAATAATGTTTCTTTTCAAGAATATGGCTGGTATTAATCTGTATTTGTTTACAACTTTAAAAAAAAATTATTGTCATAAAATACTTGATCATTGTATCTCCCATGCCATGTAAATATGTGTTGGATGCAACTCGCATTGCTCAACTCACAGCTTCACAATGAACACCAGACACTGCTGCACAGCAACACTGCCACTTTTCTGGACATTTAAATTTAGTTTTCCATACGTCATTTTGAATATTCATACATGTCCTTTTATGTATTACAGTGATGTCATCGTCCTTTGATGTGATGTCATCATCTTTTGATGTTTTCACACATTCTGGAACATTAGGCTAGTTTGGATAGACACATTGAAGCGTGCTGCCACAATACACTCACAGTTGACAATCTCTACTCAGTTGGATATTTGTAACATACATATTTTTTTCTTCAAAATAATGCTTCTTTTCAAGAATATGGTTTGTATTAATCTGTATTTGTTTTTAACTTTTAAAAAAATGATTGTTATAAAATACTTGATCATTGTATCTCCCATGCAAGGTAAATATGAGTTGGATGCAACTCGCATTGCTCAACACAGAGCTTCCCAACGTACACCAGACACTGCTGCACAGCAACACTGCCACTTTTCTGGACATTTAAATTGAGTTTTCCATACGTCATTTTGAATATTCATACATATCATTTTATGTATTACAGTGATGTCATCATCCTTTGATGTGATGTCATCGTCCTTGGATGTGATGTCATTGTCCTTTATATGTTTTCACACATTCTGGAACATTAGGCTAGTTTGGATAGACACATTGAAGCGTGCTGCCACAATACACTCACAGTTGACAATCTCTACTCAGTTGGATATTTGTAAAATACATATTTTTTTCTTCAAAATAATGTTTCTTTTCAAGAATATGGCTGGTATTAATCTGTATTTGTTTACAACTTTAAAAGAAAATTATTGTCATAAAATACTTGATCATTGTATCTCCCATGCCATGTAAATATGTGTTCGATGCAACTCGCATTGCTCAACTCACAGCTTCACAATGAACACCAGACACTGCTGCACAGCAACACTGCCACTTTTCTGGACATTTAAATTTAGTTTTCCATAAGTCATTTTGAATATTCATACATGTCCTTTTATGTATTACAGTGATGTCATCGTCCTTTGATGTGATGTCATCATCTTTTGATGTTTTCACACATTCTGGAACATTAGGCTAGTTTGGATAGACACATTGAAGCGTGCTGCCACAATACACTCACAGTTGACAATCTCTACTCAGTTGGATATTTGTAAAATACATATTTTTTTCTTCAAAATAATGTTTCTTTTCAAGAATATGGCTGGTATTAATCTGTATTTGTTTACAACTTTAAAAAAAAATTATTGTCATAAAATACTTGATCATTGTATCTCCCATGCCATGTAAATATGTGTTGGATGCAACTCGCATTGCTCAACTCACAGCTTCACAATGAACACCAGACACTGCTGCACAGCAACACTGCCACTTTTCTGGACATTTAAATTTAGTTTTCCATACGTCATTTTGAATATTCATACATGTCCTTTTATGTATTACAGTGATGTCATCGTCCTTTGATGTGATGTCATCATCTTTTGATGTTTTCACACATTCTGGAACATTAGGCTAGTTTGGATAGACACATTGAAGCGTGCTGCCACAATACACTCACAGTTGACAATCTCTACTCAGTTGGATATTTGTAACATACATATTTTTTTCTTCAAAATAATGCTTCTTTTCAAGAATATGGTTTGTATTAATCTGTATTTGTTTTTAACTTTTAAAAAAATGATTGTTATAAAATACTTGATCATTGTATCTCCCATGCAAGGTAAATATGAGTTGGATGCAACTCGCATTGCTCAACACAGAGCTTCCCAACGTACACCAGACACTGCTGCACAGCAACACTGCCACTTTTCTGGACATTTAAATTGAGTTTTCCATACGTCATTTTGAATATTCATACATATCATTTTATGTATTACAGTGATGTCATCATCCTTTGATGTGATGTCATCGTCCTTGGATGTGATGTCATTGTCCTTTATATGTTTTCACACATTCTGGAACATTAGGCTAGTTTGGATAGACACATTGAAGCGTGCTGCCACAATACACTCACAGTTGACAATCTCTACTCAGTTGGATATTTGTAAAATACATATTTTTTTCTTCAAAATAATGTTTCTTTTCAAGAATATGGCTGGTATTAATCTGTATTTGTTTACAACTTTAAAAAAAAATTATTGTCATAAAATACTTGATCATTGTATCTCCCATGCCATGTAAATATGTGTTCGATGCAACTCGCATTGCTCAACTCACAGCTTCACAATGAACACCAGACACTGCTGCACAGCAACACTGCCACTTTTCTGGACATTTAAATTTAGTTTTCCATAAGTCATTTTGAATATTCATACATGTCCTTTTATGTATTACAGTGATGTCATCGTCCTTTGATGTGATGTCATCATCTTTTGATGTTTTCACACATTCTGGAACATTAGGCTAGTTTGGATAGACACATTGAAGCGTGCTGCCACAATACACTCACAGTTGAAAATCTCTACTCAGTTGGATATTTGTAAAATACATATTTTTTTCTTCAAAATAATGTTTCTTTTCAAGAATATGGCTGGTATTAATCTGTATTTGTTTACAACTTTAAAAAAAAATTATTGTCATAAAATACTTGATCATTGTATCTCCCATGCCATGTAAATATGTGTTGGATGCAACTCGCATTGCTCAACTCACAGCTTCACAATGAACACCAGACACTGCTGCACAGCAACACTGCCACTTTTCTGGACATTTAAATTTAGTTTTCCATACGTCATTTTGAATATTCATACATGTCCTTTTATGTATTACAGTGATGTCATCGTCCTTTGATGTGATGTCATCATCTTTTGATGTTTTCACACATTCTGGAACATTAGGCTAGTTTGGATAGACACATTGAAGCGTGCTGCCACAATACACTCACAGTTGACAATCTCTACTCAGTTGGATATTTGTAACATACATATTTTTTTCTTCAAAATAATGCTTCTTTTCAAGAATATGGTTTGTATTAATCTGTATTTGTTTTTAACTTTTAAAAAAATGATTGTTATAAAATACTTGATCATTGTATCTCCCATGCAAGGTAAATATGAGTTGGATGCAACTCGCATTGCTCAACACAGAGCTTCCCAACGTACACCAGACACTGCTGCACAGCAACACTGCCACTTTTCTGGACATTTAAATTGAGTTTTCCATACGTCATTTTGAATATTCATACATATCATTTTATGTATTACAGTGATGTCATCATCCTTTGATGTGATGTCATCGTCCTTGGATGTGATGTCATTGTCCTTTATATGTTTTCACACATTCTGGAACATTAGGCTAGTTTGGATAGACACATTGAAGCGTGCTGCCACAATACACTCACAGTTGACAATCTCTACTCAGTTGGATATTTGTAAAATACATATTTTTTTCTTCAAAATAATGTTTCTTTTCAAGAATATGGCTGGTATTAATCTGTATTTGTTTACAACTTTAAAAAAAAATTATTGTCATAAAATACTTGATCATTGTATCTCCCATGCCATGTAAATATGTGTTCGATGCAACTCGCATTGCTCAACTCACAGCTTCACAATGAACACCAGACACTGCTGCACAGCAACACTGCCACTTTTCTGGACATTTAAATTTAGTTTTCCATAAGTCATTTTGAATATTCATACATGTCCTTTTATGTATTACAGTGATGTCATCGTCCTTTGATGTGATGTCATCATCTTTTGATGTTTTCACACATTCTGGAACATTAGGCTAGTTTGGATAGACACATTGAAGCGTGCTGCCACAATACACTCACAGTTGACAATCTCTACTCAGTTGGATATTTGTAAAATACATATTTTTTTCTTCAAAATAATGTTTCTTTTCAAGAATATGGCTGGTATTAATCTGTATTTGTTTACAACTTTAAAAAAAAATTATTGTCATAAAATACTTGATCATTGTATCTCCCATGCCATGTAAATATGTGTTGGATGCAACTCGCATTGCTCAACTCACAGCTTCACAATGAACACCAGACACTGCTGCACAGCAACACTGCCACTTTTCTGGACATTTAAATTTAGTTTTCCATACGTCATTTTGAATATTCATAAATGTCCTTTTATGTATTACAGTGATGTCATCGTCCTTTGATGTGATGTCATCATCTTTTGATGTTTTCACACATTCTGGAACATTAGGCTAGTTTGGATAGACACATTGAAGCGTGCTGCCACAATACACTCACAGTTGACAATCTCTACTCAGTTGGATATTTGTAAAATACATATTTTTTTCTTCAAAATAATGTTTCTTTTCAAGAATATGGCTGGTATTAATCTGTATTTGTTTACAACTTTAAAAAAAAATTATTGTCATAAAATACTTGATCATTGTATCTCCCATGCAAGGTAAATATGAGTTGGATGCAACTCGCATTGCTCAACACACAGCTTCCCAACGTACACCAGCCACTGCTGCACAGCAACACTGCCACTTTTCTGGACATTTAAATTTAGTTTTCCATATGTCATTTTAAATATTCATACATATCCTTTTATGTATTACAGTGATGTCATCGTCCTTTGATGTTTTCACACATTCTGGAACATTAGGCTAGTTTGGATAGACACATTGAAGCGTGCTGCCACAATACACTCACAGTTGACAATCTCTACTCAGTTGGATATTTGTAACATACATATTTTCTTCTTCAAAATAATGCTTCTTTTCAAGAATATGGTTTGTATTAATCTGTATTTGTTTTTAACTTTTAAAAAAATGATTGTCATAAAATACTTGATCATTGTATCTCACATGCAAGGTAAATATGAGTTGGATGCAACTCGCATTGCTCAACACAGAGCTTCCCAACGTACACCAGACACTGCTGCACAGCAACACTGCCACTTTTCTGGACATTTAAATTGAGTTTTCCATACGTCATTTTGTATATTCATACATATCATTTTATGTATTACAGTGATGTCATCATCCTTTGATGTGATGTCATCGTCCTTGGATGTGATGTCATTGTCCTTTATATGTTTTCACACATTCTGGAACATTAGGCTAGTTTGGATAGACACATTGAAGCGTGCTGCCACAATACACTCACAGTTGACAATCTCTACTCAGTTGGATATTTGTAGAATACATATTTTTTTCTTCAAAATAATGTTTCTTTTCAAGAATATGGCTGGTATTAATCTGTATTTGTTTACAACTTTAAAAAAAAATGATTGTCATAAAATACTTGATCATTGTATCTCCCATGCCATGTAAATATGTGTTGGATGCAACTCGCATTGCTCAACTCACAGCTTCACAATGAACACCAGACACTGCTGCACAGCAACACTGCCACTTTTCTGGACATTTAAATTTAGTTTTCCATACGTCATTTTGAATATTCATACATGTCCTTTTATGTATTACAGTGATGTCATCGTCCTTTGATGTTTTCACACATTCTGGAACAATAGGCGAGTTTGGATAGACACATTGAAGCGTGCTGCCACAATACACTCACAGTTGACAATCTCTACTCAGTTGGATATTTGTAACATACATATTTTTTTCTTCAAAATAATGCTTCTTTTCAAGAATATGGTTTGTATTAATCTGTATTTGTTTTTAACTTTTAAAAAAATGATTGTCATAAAATACTTGATCATTGTATCTCCCATGCAAGGTAAATATGAGTTGGATGCAACTGGCATTGCTCAACACACAGCTTCCCAACGTACACCAGACACTGCTGCACAGCAACACTGCCACTTTACTGGACATTTAAATTGAGTTTTCCATACGTCATTTTGAATATTCATACATATCATTTTATGTATTACAGTGATGTCATCATCCTTTGATGTGATGTCATCGTCCTTGGATGTGATGTCATTGTCCTTTATATGTTTTCACACATTCTGGAACATTAGGCTAGTTTGGATAGACACATTGAAGCATGCTGCCACAATACACTCACAGTTGACAATCTCTACTCAGTTGGATATTTGTAAAATACATATTTTTTTCTTCAAAATAATGTTTCTTTTCAAGAATATGGCTGGTATTAATCTGTATCTGTTTACAACTTTAAAAAAAAATTATTGTCATAAAATACTTGATCATTGTATCTCCCATGCAAGGTAAATATGAATTGGATGCAACTCGCATTGCTCAACACACAGCTTCCCAACGTACACCAGACACTGCTGCACAGCAACACTGCCACTTTTCTGGACATTTAAATTTAGTTTTCCATACGTCATTTTGAATATTCATACATGTCCTTTTATGTATTACAGTGATGTCATCGTCCTTTGATGTGATGTCATCATCTTTTGATGTTTTCACACATTCTGGAACATTAGGCTAGTTTGGATAGACACATTGAAGCGTGCTGCCACAATACACTCACAGTTGACAATCTCTACTCAGTTGGATATTTGTAAAATACATATTTTTTTCTTCAAAATAATGTTTC